>NC_059109.1:49742209-50099709 GCF_020740685.1 Jaculus jaculus
ATAAACCAGGTGCACAAGGTGACACATGCATCTGGAATTCGTTTGCAGTGGTTGGAGGCCTGGCGCACCCATTTACTATCTGCTTTTCTCTCTCTCTTTTCTTTTTCTTCTTCCTCTCCTTCTTGTTCTTCATTCTCTCTTTCAAATAGATAAATAAAACTCAAATATTTTAAAAATACTATAATAATCAAGCACTATGCTTTGCCATAAAACACAAACTCATGGAAGAAAATAGAGAATTTGTCATTTAATGCACACATCTATAGCCAGTAGACTTTAGCACAAATGCTAAGAATATACTATAGATAGTCCCTTCTATAAATGATGCTAGGAAATTTGAGTATATTTCTATGCAAAATAAACCTGGGCTTCACTCTCTGGTGTATTCAAAATTCAACCCAACATGTACTAAAATATTAAATACAGACCAAAATCACTGAAAATATAGACAAAGAATATATAGGGTGTGGTAAGACATTGAAATGGATGGGATAATTTTTAACTTTTATAATTGAGAACTATAATATGTAAATGTACTATAGTCTAATGATATTCCTGTTTCATTATCTCCTTTATCCCATCTTGCCAGACTCCATTACCTTGATAATCCTCTTCTTGCTAGGCTATACCTTCCCTCTTTTGCTATATTATTCTCTTTTGTGCTTCTGCTTTTTCCATTTCAAAATGTTGTTGGGCTCAGATCAGTGCAGATCTTGTGGGGGTACTGAAAACCACAGTGATACTATGAATGCACCAGTGGGTTCATGTTGGGAATATAGTGCCTCACAGTATGCCATACATATCACCAGTAGATCTAATAAAAATGCCCAATATCACTAATCATTAGGAAAATGCATGTCAAAAACAAATGATATATCTCCAGTTCATCTTACTTCAGTGAGAATGATTATATGGATGAGCAACCTCACTCCAAAGAGTAAGTGCTAGCAAGGATGTACAGAAAGGCAATCTCACAAAATGTAGCTGGAAGTATACTTTATAATATTGTGTATAACATTAAAATATATAAATAATTATAATTAGTATAGTCACTGTATGAGAAAATATAAAATTTCCTCAAATATTTTAAAAATTAATCTAACAACTGGTCTAGGAATTTCTTTACCACATATGTGTCTAAAGGAAATTCAGTCAGCAAGAAACTTATGAATTTTTTTGCTGCAGCACTATTTGCAATGTGAAAAATAGCCCGAGTCTATTAACTCATGAACAGCTTAAACATATCTTACTTGCATGCAATGGAATGCAATTCAAGCATAATAAAAGTTGAAATAATACTATTGGTGACAACATGGATAAAACTGGACGTCACCATGCTTAGTAAAATAAGCCAGGTACATAAAGAGAAGTGCCATGTGATCTCACTCGTGTGTTGAATATAAAGATTGTAATCTCATGGAAGGTGAGAGTAACATGGTAGTTTCCAGAAGGCAGGAAGAACAGAGAGGCAGGGAGGGATAGGAATAAGTTGATTGGCAGGAACTACTTTTTTTATCATGTAGTACTATTAATAGGATGTTCTCCATTGGCTCATGTGTTTTGAGTGCTTGGTCCTCAGCTGGTGGCAATTTGGAAAAGTTGTGGAACCTTCAGAGGTAGAGTCTTGCTAAAGGAGATGTGTTACAGGGGTAGATATTTAAGGCTTTATTTGACCCACCCACTGAGTGCTCACAGCTAGCTTGCTAGGAAAACTTCCTTACCACAGATGTGAAGATGCAATCCAGGGTTTCTACTAGGCATGTCATGCTTTGAACGTTATGATGAAACTTCCTGTAGATACCATTAGCTAAAATAAATGTTATCCTTCCATATAATTGTTTTGGTCAGATGTTTTGTCCCAGCAATGAGAAGGTATCTGTAACACATGGATAGGAAAAATAACTGCTAGTGTGCTATTGCGTAGTAGGGTCCAATAGATCACCACAACATACTACTTATTTCAATATTTTAGAACAAAATATTTAATTTCACAAAGAGGAAATAATAAAATTTCAAGATAAATTAGTTTAATGTGATTTGAACATTATACAATGTAAAAGTGTATTGAAATATCACCAATTCCACTATGGTGTATAATCTATGTACCAAATCTATGTATCAATTATTCTTCCTATATTTTTATTTTTATTTATTTATTTGAGAGGGAGAGGAGAGAGAAAGAGGTAGATAGAGAATGGGTGCTCAGAGCCTCTAGCCATTCCAAATGAACTCCAGATGCATGTGCCCTCTTGTGCATCTGACTTATATGCATCCCGGGGAGTTGAACTCGGGTCCTTTGGCTTTGCAGGTGAACATCTTAACCACTAAGCTATCTCTCCAGGCCTCAGTTAACACTTTTTTTTTTAAAATTAGGGTGAAGTTGGTGGTGTAGGAACCACACCAAAGCAGCCTAGGGGAAAAAAAGCCAAAAAAAAAAAAAAAAAACCTGCAAAATAGACTCTTCTACTAAAAATTGAGGTGTGTAAGAAATTACCAAAGGCAGCAGAGATGTAGGAGAGATCCAGAGCATCCAAAACCCACATAGGCAAGCAGAAGTGGCTCCAGCAGGAACGGCAACAGGTCGATGGGGCCACAGCTGCCAGGCTCGGCTTGAGCCACAGGAAAAGCCAGGGAAGGGGACTTTCCACTCACACCGAAGCTCTTCGCAAACTCAAGAAACATAAGGGGAGAACTTCAGTGACCAATGGAGGAGCAGATCATGAGGTAAAGGCTCACATAGATCAGTGAGACAGCTAGAGCCACATTGAGAGCCTCCTCTCCCCCACCACCAGCGCCAGTGCCAGCAAGCACCACAGACCAGCGGGAGATCACAGCACCCAGCACTGGCGACCAGAGCAGCCTTCCAATAACCCACCGAGCCTACTTGAACCCACAGGGCACCAAAGAGGGACTCAATCAGGGGCATAGCATAACAGACCAAAATCATCCCCAGAGGTAACTAGTATTACACCAGGTCAGTACCCACCAAATAAGCCTGGTATATAGGCCTGAACCAGAAGTGCTAATTGCACCTTCCATATCAGGATAAATTAGATGTTAAATCTGATAGATGGTCAGGTTTGCCATTCTTAAATAAGCTATAACTTGGGCTTGTTATTTGTTATTTTTTGATTTATAGTGGCTTTGTTTCCTCTTCTGTTGTACATTAGGGAAGAGTCTCACTTGGTCACACACTGACTTAGAACCCTCTACAGACCATATATCTTAACCTCCTAGTTGATATTAAGGGTGTGGGCACCACACACCCTAAGAGACAGTGACTTTGTTAGAGGATCTGGTTGTCATAATACCTACTCTTTTTTAATTTTTTTTTTTTTGCTTATTAATTTGAGAGTGACAGACAGAGAGAGAAAGAGGGGGGGGGGGAGAGAGAGAGAGAGAGAGAGAGAGAGAGAGAGAGAGAGAGAGAGAGAATGGGTGCATCAGGGCTTCCAGCCACTGCAAACTAACTCCAGACACATGCACCCCCTTGTGCATCTGGCTAACGTGGGTCCTGGGAAATCGAGCCTCAAACAGGGGTCCTTTAGGCTTCACAGGCAAGCGCTTAACAGCTAGGCCATCTCTCCAGCCCATAATACCTACTCTTGCATAAATACTGTGTTGTTTTTCATTACATGTGTACATTGTTTAGTTAAATTTTAGAATCTGCCTGTATTTTGTTCTACTCAGCCTACTTGAATACTCTCATAACAAGCAAACCCAACACTTAGGGTCACTTTTGTAGATATGCTGAGAGCCTTGAGAGCCACATCTAGCACTTTAAGCTCCTACCCTGAAGATATATAACACCAGATTGATTGATACATCTAATAATACTGCAGCTAACTAGAAAATTCAAGCATTAAATTAATCCAAGATGCCAAAATACATACATAATAACACAAGAAAAAATCAAGACAATATAAATCCACCAAAAAGTATTAATGCATCAGAAATGACCCCCATTGAGAAAGAGTTAGAGGAAATGCCTGAGAAAGATTTCAAAAGAATGATTATAAACATGCTCAAAGAAGTCAAAGAAGAAATCAAAAGAATGAAAGAGGAAATCAAAGGATTGAAAGAAGACACAGGAACCAATTTAATGAAATAAAGAGGTCAATACATGACATAAATAAGGAAATAGAAATAATATAGAAAAACCAGTCAGAATTACTAACAATGAAGAACATAGTTAATGAAATTAAAAACTTTGTAGAAGATCTCACCAGTAGAATGGATGAAGGAAAGGACAGAATATCTAAGCTAGAGGACCAGGTGGCAGATCTAATACAGTCCAACAAAGAGAAAGACAAAATAATAGGAAAGTATGAATGGAAATTTCAAAATATTTGGGACACTATGAAAAGATCAAACATAAAAATTCAGGGTATAGCAGAAGGAGAAGAATTTCACTCCAAAGACCTAGTAGGTATCTTCAACAAAATCATAGAATAAAACATCTCCCAGATTGGGAAAGAGGTGCCAATGCAGATACAGGAATCCTTTAGAACACGAGCCAGACAAAACCTGGAAAAAACCTCTCCATGCCATATTATAATCAAACTACCAAACTCACAAACCAAAGAGAAAACATTGAAAACAGAGAGAAAAATCAAATTACTTAAAAAAGCAAGCCCATCAGGATCACAGCATATTTCTCAACATAAACTTTGAAAGCCAAAAGGGCTTGGAGTTACATATTACAAGTTCTGAAAGATAGCAACTGTCAACCAAGGTTACTTTATCCTGCAAAGCTATCCATTCAAATCAACGGAGAAATAAAGACATTCTATGACAAAAGTAGGCTAAAGGAGTATTTGAAGACAAAACCAGCTCTACAGAAAGTACTTGAAAGGATCATCCATGCTGAAGAGAAAGAAAAGCACACATATAAGGAAACTGGAAAAAGTAAACAATACTCAAAACCTAGTTAAAACAAGAGAGCAAAGGTAAAACCAGAAGAACTACAAAAAAATGGCAAAAATAAATACACAACTTTCAATAATATTTCTTAATATCAATGGCCTCAATGCCCCAACCAAGAGACATAGGTTTGCAGGCTAGGTTAAAAAGCAGGATCCTTCAATTTGTTGCTTCCAAGAAACTCACCTTTCTACAAAGAATGGGCACTATCTTAGGGCGAAAGGTTGGAAAATGGTGTTTCAAGCAAATGGGCCTAGAAAACAAGCAGGGATTGTTATCCTAATACCAGACAAGGTAGACTTTAGTCCAACATTAGTTAAGAAATATAAGGAAGGCCACTTTATATTGATTAAAGTTACCCTCCAACTGGAGGACATTACAATCCTAAACATATATGCACCTAACATGGGGGCTCCCAAGTTCATCACACACATGCTATTAGAACTAAGGTCACAGATAACACCAAACACAGTGGTAGTGGGTGACTTCAACACCCCACTCTCATCAATTGACAGGTCTTCCCAAGAAAAATATAAACAAAGAGGCATCTGGACTAAATGAAGTCATAGAAGGAATGGACCTAACAGATATATACAGGACATTCCATCCAAATGCTGCAGAATATACATTCTTTTCAGCAGCACATGGAACATTCTATAAAATAGACCATATATTAGGACACAAAGCAAATCTTAACAAATACAGAAAAGTGAAATAATTTCTTGTATTCTATCTGACCACAATGGAATTAAACTACAAATCAGTAGCAAGAAAGGCTATAGAGCATACACAAAATCATGGAAACTAAACAATACACTACTAAATGATGAATGGGTCAATGAAGAAATCAAGAAGGAAATCAAAAAATTTAGAGAGTCACATGATAATGAGAATACAATATACCAAAATCTCTGGGACACAATGAAGGCAGTTCTAAGAGGTAAATTTATAGCCTTAAGTGCCTATGTTAAGAAATTAGAAAGGTCGCAAGGAAATGACCTAATGCTTCACCTTAAAGCCTTGGAAAAAGAAGAACATAGCAAACCAAAAATCAGTAGACAGGAAGAAATAATAAAGATTAGGGCAGAAATTTATGAAATAGAAACCAAAAAAAAAAAAAAAAAAAACCCACAATCTAAAGAATCAATGAAACAGAGTTGGTTCTTTGAAAGCATAAACAAGATTGATAAACCCTTAGCAAATCTGACCAAAAGAAAGAAAGAAAAAACATAAATTAATAAACTTAGAGATGAAAAAGGCAACATCACAACAGATACAAGAGAAATTTAAAAAATCATAGGGACATACGATAAAAACATATACTCCACTAAGTATGAAACTCTGAAAGAAATGGATGATTTCCTTGATTTATATGACCTACCTAAATTAAATCAAGATGAGATTAATCACTTAAATAGACCTACAACAAATATGGAGATCCAAACAGTTGTCAAAAACCTCCCAACTAAAAGAAGTCCAGGCCCAGATGGATTCACTGCTGAATTTTACCAGACCTTCAGGGAAGAACTAACACCATTGCTTCTTAAGCTTTTCCATAAAGTAGAATAAGAAGGAATCCTACCAAACTCCTTCTATGAAGCCAGCATCACCCTGATACCAAAATCAATTAAAACTTTTGAAGGAAAAAATTAATCTCAGCATGAGAAAAATGTAAAATTCATTAAAATTCACTAAATTAATAAAATTTGTAACTGTTGCTTTGAATATGAACAATAAAGCTCAAAGACCTGGTGCTATCTGAAGCCCAGTTATGGGTTTCTTTTTCCGGATAAGCTCAATAGTTCAGAAATATGCCTCTGGGAGAAGAAAGAATGACATTCTTAGAGGACAACAGTTGATTTCTCATGAAGCCCTTCCCAATCTGAGGCCATTCCTGTTGCAACATGATACTTTAGAGGTTAAAGGAAAAGTTCCCTTTGGTTGGCAGACAATGATTGAGGCTGTTATTTTTGTCTTTCACCAAACCATGAAGCGATAAGGTGAGTTCATAGCACCCAGAAGTATGCAGAGGAAAGCAATGTTGAATAAACACCTCTGTAAGGCCATGGTAGGGTATTATGACTGGATAGCTGATGTGCTATTAAGGGATAATGGAGACTTTTGAAAATGTTTATCCTACACAACTTTAGGCAAGTGGAGTTGGACCAAGGTGAGAAGACTGGGCATCTGTGGACTGCAAAATCAGTGATAATTTGTCATCTGTTTAGTGTCACACAGAAAATGGAAAATTGAATAGACTACAAATCACTTGGTCATTGCCTCCAGCTTGAGCCACTCAATTTCTCCATTCCTGAGATGAATCTCTATTTACTTTGAAAGCAATATGTGTGTTTGGGGACTCAACTTGGAAGAAGCTGGCAGAGGAAAGGCTACTAACAGTCAAGTCCATATTCTAGTTAAGATAATTATAATTGTCTCTAGAGAAAGATATGCCTGTTACAGGAAGCTGTTACATTTAATTTTCCCCCTTCTGTCCATATAGTTTATGCAACACTTTTTATTTTTCAGAGAAAATGATGAGGTATAAATAGTGACTGACTTGGCCATATATATCTTTTGAAGCTGAGATACCAGTATTTGATATTATATTGGATTCATCTTTCCACAGAAAAAGAATAAAAAATGTTATCTTTAGCATTTTTAATTTGCCATGAAATAATGAAACCAAGGAACTTCAAAACAAAGGGTGATTATTTTCCCCAAGCTAGTGATTCTGAGGTAGAATAAAATGCTATTTAAAAATTGAAGTTGCATAACATCTTGGATTTTCTGGTCCTAGTTAGGCATATAAATCACATTCAGTTTTTCCCCATCAGAACTTTTGCTTTAAATAAATGAATAAAAACGATCTTAGAAATTGAGTTTCTGAATGCCGTGGAATATTTCACAGGTCAGCAATGAATGGATTTTATTTCTGCTTTTTGTTTAAAGAGCCAGTGTGATTCTGGATATCATGTTCCTGTTGTTGGCCTGAGTTCCAGAGTGGAAGTACAAAACTGTTGGCTGCAATTCATGTCATTCAAACTGCTCAGGACTCAGTGTTGACTCCTGTGTAACAGAAATCCAACACATTCCTTCCCAACTCACTGTGGTAACAAGATAAGTAGTAGCAACAAGAAATAAACTCATATTGCTACTACTAGAAACATTTATTGAGCAATTAAAGATAGCCATCAGGTTGTATACTTCATCCTATGGAGAGAACCACCCCATCATACCTCAAAAGGGCCCCAGCTGAAACTAAGAATAATTGGCAAAACAAATAAGTGTGCTGTTTTTCTTGGTGAAACTGGTACCAGCAAAAGGGTGAAGGAGACAGACACAGAGAACAATCAACCCCTACCAAATCAGATATCCAGAGACACAGAGGCTCCCAAGACCTCATCACTGAGGCAGACCTAAAATGCACCCAACATGGCTCAGGGAAATTCACAGAAGAGGGGCTGGAAAGAATGTCACAGCCACACATTAGGTCATGAAACACAGAGACATTTCCTCCTACCCATAACTGAGGCCTAACCCCACAATGCGTGATCCATATACCCCAAGAAGGAGGGGGCATCCAGAGGGGGGAGGGCAGGGAGGAGGCTAACAATGGTACCAACTTGACTGTATTAACTGAGTACAAAACTACAATAAAATAAAAATGCCTAAATTTGCAGGTGCAATGCCTCTAAAAGACTAGGTTAACAGAAAGCACAGAGAGAAGACTGGAGAGCACGTTAAGTAGGAATTAGAAAATGAAATGGAAAGGGAAGCTAAGTCTTCATACTGGATTGGCCAGACGAATTACTTCTATGAAAATCCTTGAAGTGGGTCCACTGAAGCAAGTGGCACTGTGTTTTGTACCAATTTGGTGTCATGGAAGCTTCTGAAGGAAATGTGATGGAAACACCATTGATTTTTAGGAATAACTTAACATAGATGTGCAGCCTAACATCTGGGATAGTTCAGACTGAGGCCTACTAACTTATTTTCATGAAGGTATGCTTTTACTTCTCTAGATCAAAATAACATCTCTAGATTAAACTAAGGTTTTGTAATTGCTTAAAATATGGCAAGAACTCTGATAAAATAGAAAACCAATAGATATGGACTAAGACACAAATGATGAAAAGCTGAAAAAGATAAAGGTGAAAATAGAGGGGAGGGAAGACAGGGCCAAAGGGAGACATAGTGCAGAACTGTTTTATATACATCCCCATGACTGACAAGCTCAGTCAGAAGCTTGGCTCAGCTTCGATAGTCACATGTTCTACACAATAAACTTGGGGATTGCGTGGGAAATTCTGCTTTGAGTAATTCATAGGTGTCTGAAATATCCTTTCTGACAGTCCTTATATGTGAAGGAAATAAGAGGAGCATTAGTAATTACTTACTTGTTACTTTTTCACTTTTTAAATTTAACTCATGACATCTTAAGTGTGTGTGTTTTATATTTTGATCATCACATTTCACATTACTGTCCCTTATCTTTCCAGTGCCACTGTACCCCCTCTTTGTCCTATAACCATTAATAACTACCATAGAAGAGAATGACTCCCACCCTGTAGCAAACATTAGCTATCATTATCTTCTCAAAAAAAGGATCTTCCCCTATCCACAGCAGAATGCTGACAAGCTCCATCAAGGGAAGGTCTTGAACAGATAATACAACTACTATGAGTTTGTGTATGCAATAGTCTTGTCATGTTCAGATGACAGAGTTCCGCAGTACCCCTTTGAATCGTCCATGAAAAGGAAACAGAGAATGTCAAATATGTTACACAATACTAAAAACTCTAGAAAATGTTTGGATTTCAAAATTTTTATATATTTCCCATTCTTTATCTGCTCCAGAAAACTCTGTCTTACCAGTAATTTTTTTTTTTTCCCTGATATACCCAAGGTGGATTAAGTAGGTATGGTATGCATTCCTATTATACTCTTTCAGTATGAAATCATACACACACACACACACACACACACACACGCACACACACACACATATATATATGAATTTGCTGATTAACATTTTTGAGGGCACAGGTAGGATAGTGTGTCTCCTGTTTGAATGTTTAGTTTGCACATTTTCTAGTACATTAGGAGTTAAGAAATATTTGAGAACTGTAGTCTACTGCATGGTGCTGTGATGAGCCTCCAAACAAGAGAGTTTATAGGAAGAACAGGATTTATTTCAGGCTTACAGATCCAAGGAAGTTTTATTGATGGCAGAAGAAACTGGTCCCCTTTCACAGATCCACTCAGACAGATAAAATCCAACAGCAGCCAGCCAAACACTACAAAGCAGGAGCAAAACAGCAACAGCCAAACAGCAGGGACCCTGGCAGAACTTACTCTGCATACCTAAGGCTGAAATTCATATTCATCTCCAGTAACACCTAAGGGCTGGACCCCGGGATCCTCCCATAGTGACACCTCCTTCAGACAGCCAGCTGGAAATCCAAGTTACAAGCTTTAACAAAACATCTGAATCTATTGGGGGACATACATTCAAGCTATCACATTTTGCCCCTGGCCTCTAGACAACTTATGACCATCTCACAGTACATGTTTTATCCAACTTCAAGGTTAAGTGTCAACACTTACCTGAAATTTAAGACTGTCTCTTAACTGTAAGTCCTGTACAATCAAAACAAGTTACATACTTTCAACATATAATGACACAGAGTAAATATTTCCATTGCTATAAGGCATAGCAAGGACAGACAGGAAGAATGCAAACTCAACAACCATTCGGCAAAACTCAAACACCTACACTTCAAGTACAACATCCAACAGTCTCTTGATTTTCCAATTCGACCCCTGTAGCTGGGCTGAGTGGCCAGGGAAACTTTTCATCCTGAGCCAGTTGCATTCCATGGCAGCCTTTGCACAGCCCTGGTATATTCAAAAGACTGTTGTATCTCCATGCATACATGGTCCATATTCCAGTGGCCATCAGAGTCATCACACCCTGAAGCACTTTCTGTATCTCAGTAGCAGCTCCTGGAACAGTGTGCTCATAATGACCTACTCCTTACATTTTTCATGCTTCCCAAATCAACATTAGGTATGCAGGATACAGCTATATTGTTAATTCAGGGACGAAGTAAAATGTGACTTTAAAGAGCAGGTTCCTTTCTTTCAGGAACCTCATTTTAAAAGACTTTTCATTTCTGCTATTTGGTATTTCCTCAAGCATCCTTTACATTGCTTCAAGATAAAGCAGTTGGTCCATCCCTAATCCTGGCAATATCTCCTTAATAGCAGCTTCAGTGACCTGACCTGTCTCAGTGCTTGTAATGTAAAACTTCTTTGAATTTCTCTAATTTCAAATCTTAAATTTCTCAGTTCTACATCTTTTCCAAGTACATCATTACTTTCAAACTCAGCCTTGATAACAAAGTTCTCTGATGTCTTTTCTTCCTCTTAGAAACTTCATAAGCAAAACCTGCAAATACAATTAGCTCTTCACTTGGCATTTTTCAACTCTCAGCAGAATAGCCCATAAAACTTGGATTATTGCTCTGAAAGGCATCTTCAGTTGCAAGTATCAATTTAAGTTCCAAAATCCACATGGATAGATTCATCATGCAGCTTATCTTACTCTCTGGTATCAGTCTCTGTGGTAGTCCATTCATGCTGCTGGGATGAACCTCAAAACCAGACAGTTTATGGGAGGAATGGGATTTATTTCAGGACTATAAATCCAGGAGAATTTCTATTGATGGCAGAAGAAGCTGGCCTCTTTCACAGATTCATGAGAGAGAGAAAAAAAAAAAAAAGTTACCACCAGCCAGCCAACACAACAAAGCAAGGGTAAAACACCAAGGGCAAAGTTGCAGGAGCCAGGGCTAGAGAAGTGGCTTAGCAGTTAAGTACTTGCCTGTGAAGCCTAAGGACCCAGGTTCAAGGCTGAATTCCCCAGGACCCACGTTAGCTAGATGCACAACGGGGCACACGCGTCTGGAGTTCATTTGCAGTGGCTGGAAGCCCTGGCGAGCCCATTCTTTCTCTCGCTCTCTCTCTGCCTCTTTGTCTCTCTGTCACTTTCAAATAAATGAAAATAAACAAAAAAAATTAAAAAAAAAAAACTGCAGGAGCCCAAGGAGATATTAGTCTGCATACCTGAGGCTGGAATTCGGATCTTCCCCCAGTAACACCTTAGAGATGGAACCCAGGATCCCCACAATGATACCTCCTCTAGAATTACAGAAAGAAATCCAAGTTATAATCTTTAAGAAAGCTTATCAGTCTTTTAGGGGTCACACATTCAAACTTATCATAAGTACAATGGATTATCTAGTTCAATTTGATTGGCTTCTTACTAACAGTAGCTGGAATTATCCTTAGACTTTCTTTACAAGACTTCACAATGGAAGAAACATGAGTGTACAGAACATAAAATATCATTTATCTGTAGGATATCATTTATTAAGTAACAGAAATCTAAGTTTTTCCAACTTTGACAAAAGACTGGAATTTGGGCTGGAGAGATGGCTTAGCGGTTAAGCACTTGCCTATGAAGCCTAAGGACCCCGGTTCGAGGCTCGGTTCCCCAGGTCCCACGTTAGCCAGATGCACAAGGGGGCGCATGTGTCTGGAGTTCGTTTGCAGAGGCTGGAAGCCCTGGCGCACCCATTCTCTCTCTCTCCCTCTATCTGTCTTTCTCTCTGTGTCTGTCGCTCTCAAATAAAAAATTTAAAAATTTTAAAAAAAAGACTGGAATTTATTGATCATATATATGGCTATTTCACCTAATGACTCAACAACTAAACTGTAAAAAAGGCAGAAATTTGGTCACCCTAAAGGTTAAGTAAAGCCAAGCAAAATTCTCCATGGCTCTTTTCTTTCTTTGCTTACCTTTATGTTTCCCTAATATATACAGACTCTTCTGGCCACAGTAGGTAAAACACAGCATCTGACATCTTCATGTTGTGTCACATGTTATATCCACAGACAGGTACTGACTAAATACCCAATTCCATAAAAAAAAAAAAAAATCTTAAAAGAAGAATATCATGGGATTCCCTTCTATCAAAAATATGTTTCCAGAAAAGTTTTAGAAACATAGACTAATGTGTGGATCATAATCACATGAGAAGATTTTCTTGATTTTTTTTTTCATCTGCCACACCTACCTTGGTGGTCTGACTCCTATAGAGATGTTTCAGTTTGGCATTTTTAAATGATATGAAAAAAAAAAGCTGTTAGGAATTTAAAAGAAGGCATTTTCCTTAACACAAAATATACTTGAACCTATGAAATAAATAGTAGGAGAGACTTGCATTGAAACATGATGTAAACATAGTTGTGGGTCTCCTCGGACAAAGCGGAGAGCTCCCTCTGCTCAGGGGTGTGTCTGCCTGCAGCACTGCTGAAGCCCATGCTGACATGCATTAAAGGCTACTGAAAAGAAAAGTACATCTTCCGTCATCCATGCCAATACAAATCTAGATTCTGTCCCTAAGCCACTTACAGCACAATGAGGAACATTGCTACACTTAACAGGGGGAAGTCAAAAGATTGGAATGAAGGGTGTTGTACGATTTCAGAGGCACCATAGCAGAGTACTCAAGAGCATGAAATCTGGCATGAGCAAATGTGGGATTGAGTCCAAGACCTGTAATGTTGCAATCTCTGTGGATTGAACCAGTATCTGCACTTTCGTGGGCAAGTTTTCATCTGCTAATGGATTATGATTACTAAACTTGAATTTAGTGAAATACTGCAAGTAGAGAGATTACTGAGAGATTGGCAAAGGGATTTGGGGGTAAAAATAATTGTGTTATTGCTGCTTGTTTATGATTTGTATTTATTTTATATTGGTATACTCTGATGCATGTGCACACATGTATGTATAGAGGAAAATTGTTAGTTATTTCTTAGAAAGAATGCTCCACTATTGCATATTAAACCTTTCTTGGAAGGAGTTGGAGGAGAATGATATTTCTTTTCCCTGTTAGTTTGGGGTTATAGGAATGAATTCAGTGACATCTTGAAAGGAGTGACTTCTCATAAAGATGACAGATGGGACTGTCGTCTTTCTTAAAATACCAGCATCACAACTAAGCAAGGTTCTATTCTAAGTTTGGGATGTAAGCTCAAGCTTTTGGCTATGGCAAGCTGTGCCTTCCAGCCTCCTGAAATGATTCCTACTAGCTAAAATAACACTGAAGTCACTACAATTTTAGTTGGTTATGCATCCAGCACCTGGCTCTTAGTTAATTGTTTATACTCATAGGTTTAATTTTAGATTTAAACTTTATATTTTTCCTACTACTACAGATATCCTTGATTTTCTAACTGAATTTATAATGTTTGTGATTTACAAGCAGTCTTTAGTTTCAGCCGTTTTATAAATACACAGAATTCTGTTCCTGCCTCTTATGAGCTTGCTGGTTTATGCTTGGTCTCTTTTTGGGGGGTGTACATTTTCTTAATCTTTACACCTTCTCTGTTATTCAGCTCCTTACTCACTGACAGTGCAAATGTAGATATGATTAGTCAAATGAAGTTTGTTTTGTTTTGTTTGTTTGGCTGGCTTTTGCTATTTCTTATATGGTTCTATCTCTTTGAAATAGACTACAAGACATTTCAATATGATGTGTGCATGTGGTGGCCATTAGCAAGCTTCAAGTTCATCTTCAGAAACCCATAATCTTTTGAGAGGTAGGGTCTCTCATCAGCCTGAAAGTCACCAAGTAAGTCAGTAAATCCCCAAAGATATTCTTGTCTGTACTTCTCCAGTGCTGAGATTACAGGCTCACACCACTATAACCAGCACTTTTTAATTTTTTCTTCTCTTTTCTTTTATGTTTAATAATTGAGAATTTTGCTATATGAACAAAACGTATATTGCTCATTCTCTCATTGGCATATGGGCAATGGAGACTGAACCCAGGTCCTTATGCTTTCAAGGCAAGCACTGTACTAACTCAAATATGTCCCCAGCCTCCACACTCATTTTCTTTTTTAAATAGTAGGATATTTGTCAAAATATCAGTTGTGGCTTTACCTACACTAAGGCCCCCAAAACCCTGCATTTATGTAATTGTCACTGTACTTATTAAGCAACATAAAGACTTCCATTAGGTAGCAGATAGTTGGTAAATGTTACCAGAATATAAAATTTTTAGTGAAACTCATTAATGTTTGACTGTTATGTAAATGAATATTATCTTGAGAGTGTTTTCTTTTTTTACTTTATTTTGTTCATTTTTATTTATTTATTTGAGAGCGACAGAGAAAGAGGCAGATAGAGAGAGAGAGAGAGAATGGGCACACCAGAGCCTCTAGACACTGCAAATGAACTCCAGATGCATATACCACTTTGTGTATCTGGCTTTACATGGGTACTGTTGAATAGAACCAATGTCATTAGGCTTTTCAAGAAAGCACCTTAAGTATGAGCCATCTCCCCAGCCCTAAGTACCCCTTTTAACAGAACTTCAATCAGAGAACTTAATTCCAAAAAACTGAAAAATTATTTGATATTCCTGGATACCAGTCTCATCATGAGGTAGTTTCCAAGGTCCTTTCTTATTCCACAGGCTGTAAGTTTTCACAGTAGTCAAGGACATTTAATACTTAATTTGGGAACCAAGTATGATCAGTGATAAAGTACATATATCAAAACAAAAACAACTATTTCCTCTTTAAACTAGTGTTTAAATGTCAGTATTAACCTACTTATGTGTGTCTATCAGCTTGTGTGATGTATCAGCTTTGTCTAGAGCTTTCAGGCAGACAAAAAAACCATGCATCTTTGTACCAGTTAGAAAACAAAGAAACTATAAACTTATTGAAGATTGGTTATTTATCATAGAAATGTGTGCTTATACAAATACAGGGAGTACTGAAGTTACCTTCTTGTTGCTTGGACAAACACCCAGCCAGAAGCATCTTATGGGAGGAAAGAGTTTATTTCAGACTCAAAGATTCCAGGGGAAGCTTCACTTCATACATCCATAGCAGAGAGACAGTAGCCAGCACCAGCAAGCATGGACAGATGAACTGCCAGAGTTCCAAGTGACTCTCCCCAGTAGGTCTGGATTCAGGATCCGCCCTCAGTGACATACTTCCTCCAGCTGGGGTCTTCCAGCTGGAGACTAAGTAGAAAGCTTAATTAAAAATGCCCTAAGACTATGGGGACTGTGGTGGTTTGATTCAGGTGTTCCCCATAAACTTAAGTATTCTGAATGCTAGCTTCCCAGCGGATAGATTTTTGGGAATTAATGCCTCTTGGAGGCAGCATATTGTTGGGGTGGGCTTATGGTTATTATAGCCATCCTGCCAGTATTTGACATAGTCTCCTATTGCTGTTGTCCACCTGATGTTGGTGAGGTGGTGATGTCCAACCTCGGCTCATGTCATTGTTTTCTATGCCATCATAGAACTTCCCCTTGAGTCTGTAAGCCAAAGTAAATCCTTTTGCCCACAAGCTGCTTTTGGTTGGGTGATTTCTGCCAGCAATGAAAACCTGACTGCAACAGTACAGCTGGTACCAAGGAGTGGGGTAATTTGCTGCTAGACACCTGGCACTGTGTCTTTGTCCTTTTGGTGCTGATTTTTAAGAGGACTGTGGATGAATTTGAAACCTTGTCTGAAGGGATGCCTTGCAGTGCTGTAAGTACAGCTTGATGGACTATTCTGGTCAGAGTTGAAAGATCTGAATGCAGTAAGAACTATGGCCTGTGAGGTGTGGCTTATGATGGTGAAAAGGAGCTTTGTCTGGACTGGGCTAGAAGCAGTTTATGTGAGAGGCTTGCTGTTATGCCCATGTCCTGAGAAGTTGTGCGGGGTTGCATCACATAGAAACAGACTGGTGTGAGCGGAGAGATATGGCACAGAAAAAATGAAATCTTTGGATCTAAACTGCTGCCCAATCACCTGAAATTATATGAGAGATTACAACCTTTGAGATTGGACCAGTTGACCTTCGTTGGGGCAACAGGAAGAATGTAGACTTTTTGGAAGGGGCCTGAGTGCTGAAGGAGTGTCTCGTTCTTCGAAGTCTGCTTTATTCCCCCTGGATTAACAAATTGGCACCCTACCTGGTATTGTGGAATATAAAATGTGCAGGAGAGAGGGCCATTAAGTTTGCAACATGGTCTTGTGTTTGAAAAATGGCCATGGGCAGTGTGAAGCAGGTTTGTTGGATGACTGCATGGAGACCCAGTGGAGCCGTGATTATGAACCGTGGATTGCAGTGGAAACACACTGGAAATGTGGAGACCATAAAACAGCTGCTAAGGAAAGCTGCTGGCCCTAGGTGAATTTTTCCAGGACTGTGAGTAGCCTAGCTGGAGGGTCAGAAATGGAATACTAGAGACTTGTTGCTGGTTAGAATTATAGGACTTGGAGATTTGTTACTGACTAGAGTTGTTGAACTTGAAGCTACAGAGTTTGATGTTATCTTTGGTTGTTTAAATTTTGCATTGCCTGAATATTTATTTGCTATGCCAGTGCCATCTTTTATGTGAATGTTTATTCTGTGCCATTATGGTTTTTGAGAGAGTTTTTGGCATTATGGCTCAGTTAAAATATGTTGGACTATGGAGATATATGAACATCATTGCATTTTACAACAGGTAGGGTTAACAGTTTATAGGGGCCAGGGGTGGAATGTGGTGGTTTTATTCAGGTGTCCCTCATAAACTTAGGTGTTCTGAATTGTAGATTCTCAGCTTATGAAGGTCTGGGAATTAACAGCTCTTGGAGGTAATATATTGTTTGGGTCAGGTTTATGGGCATTATAGCCACTGTCTCCTTGCCAGTGTTTGGCACACTATCCTATTACTGTTGTCCACCTTAGGTTGGCAAGAGGGTGATGTCCATTCTCTGCTCATGTTGTTGTTTTCTATGCCATTGTGGCAAGTCTGTAAGCCAAAATAAACCTTCCCCCCACCCCCACAACCTGCTCTTGCTTGGGTGACTTCTGCCAGCAATGCAAACCTGACTGTCATAGGGACATTCATTTACATTCAAACCACCACAGGGAGTCATACAAAAGTAGAGTCTACAGAAAGATACTGGAGATACCTTGTCATAATTGGTAATTGTTCTGTCAGACAATGGTGCAATTGTTACAACTTTGATCAATACAGATAGCAAAGGGAAGGCAGTTTGAGCAATATATGGGAATCACTGCATTGAAGAACATCTTTGGTTTTAGGGACAAATCTACCCCTTTTATGGATCTCAGTCTTCACTGTTGAGTCTAGAGCTAATGTGGACCAGAGAATCTTTGAAACTGAACGTGGAACAAAGGAGATATGGACAAGCTGGGCATCTTGGTATCTTTCCTAGTTGTATGGGACTTCACTCCGTCTGACTCTTAACACCATTACAGAGTAGGGGTTCAAATTTACTTTTGATTTCCATATCACTTGGGTACTGATTTGGGCCATTTCTGACCTTAAACTCTACAGCATACATAGATAGCAAAGCAGTGGTGGAGAGATGGCTCAGAGGCTAATGAATATTGCTTGCAAAGTCTGGCAACCTAGATTTGATTCCCCAGTACATAAGCCTGGTACACAGAGTGACACACATGAGGAGCACATTTATAGTGGCTGAAGGCCCTGGTGTGCCCATTCTCTCTCTCTCTCGATACCAAATTTCCAGTACTTATAATATTGAATGCTGCCTCTCAGCCTTTTCCAATAGAGAACAAAGCTAAAGCAGACTTATAAAAAGCATCAACTAAAACATTAAGAAGACAAATAAATAAATAGTTGCATGTCACATTACATAGCACAAAAGCAATTGATTTATTGTTACATATGATGAAGGTAAAATTTAGTTATTGTATATAGTTTCACACTCACTCTTAGAAATTAATAAAACATTATTGGTAATCCTTATGGTGTTTGAAAAAATGTGATTAAACTCTGAAAAACTTACTATAATCACACAATGAGAGTAAGGGACAAGGTTTATTAATCTTGGAATATTCTGAGCTATGTATCCTTTATGAGAGTTCAAAGTTTCCAAAACATGCACCTTAGTTCATGTGTCTTCCTCCTATTTTGTTTTGACTATTTAAATTTGATTAATGATGATGAACCTCTCAGGATTGTAAATATTAGTAATTATCCTATAATTACCAATTCTGTATATAATCCAATTTGGAGTTCATGATCAATTTCCAAATATCTTATTTAATTTTGTGTTTACATTATAGGTATGTGATTAATGCCTTCTTTCAAGCAATTTTGTTAAATATTATATTTTAATTCGTATGTATTTATTGGAAATTAATATTGTATCTTAAAAAGAACGTAGGTCTAAAGTTTCTTATGCTGATTTGATGTGTTCAAACTGAGCTCAACCCAAGATTACCTCATGTGGGCTTCAGAGCTCATTGTAATTTTTTCACTGCTATTGTTACTGATGGTCACAGAGGACAAACTCAAACCACTTTGTACACATGGACTGGTGAATTACAAAATACATTACACTGAAGGTGTAAAATTGTTTTCTTAGTAGTTCGTTGTTTTAACACATAAAATTGTTACTTTGGGCCAGTTTCTGAGTTCTCTGTGGTATAATAGATGTTCATGAGGAGAGAATGTGGTCTGATAGAACACAGTGGCTTGGCTTCATGCAGCCTTAGATCTTCCCTCTGTTCTCTCTATTGGTTTTGCTACCATTTTCTTGATACCCAGAGGGACTTCATACTTTCATGTCTAAAGCTCTGAGATATACTAGGTTGAGATACTAGATCCCAAAGGAGGGGCACTTTAACCTGGGGACCAGAACGAATTTCATTGCAACTACTGTCTGAGAACTTTGGAATACTTGTAAATAGGCCCCAGCAGGTAAGAAGAAACACAAGTATTTCCAGGTCAATTACCTCTTATCAACAAGAGAAGATGCAGTAGTTGATTTTACACCTCTAGGCAGAAAAAAAAAAAAAGTGTGAAATTTGTGTTCTCTACTTCATGGCCTCAGTATTCTTTTGTCTAATTGTGATTTTGAATTATCATGTGAAATTAATCCACCTGAGGGATGTCCATAAGGAACAGGTAGCTAGACCCTTTAGAAATTAGGGTTTATGTTATAATAGGTAAACTATCAAGACATACTGAGTTGGTAACCAACAGGAGAGGAATTTAGGATGGATAATAGAGGAAGGACACAATTGCTAGTTGCATCCCCAAACCAATTGAGATAATGAGGATTATCTCTTTCACTTCCCTATTCTGCTTTCTTTTATAAGGAGAATTAAGAAAAATCTGGAGGCATTGTATGAGAATTATATGAAGGAAACTGCATAGGCAGCAGTGGACAGACTGAACCAAGGTCTGCTGCTAAAATACCACAAGGAAGATCCTATGAAGAGTTCGAAGCTGACAGCCTCCAGCTACATTCTTAATGAAATCTGTTGCTCTGCTCACACCACAGCCATGACCCTCTATCCAATAACCAAGCAGAGCAGTGGCCTATGACCATGCCCAGTTCTGCTTAAAGCAGAACTCTTGCTAGGGGAATTTTTCCAGGGTCCTTGCTGATGTTTCTCAGAACTACAATGTGAGATGAACATCATTCTATATCATTCTCCCTTCTGCCCACTTGACAGCATGCATGCAGAAACAATCTTACCTACTTAGGTTGTCTTTGATTGACTTTATACCTGTTTTCCCCTCACCTAATACCTTAGATTTCTGCATCACGTTTGCCTTCAGAAGAACCTGAATTGATATGGGACTTAGTTACTTTTTTTCTCCTCATAGGGAATTCTTATTGAGAGAGTATGCAATCACTTACGAAAATAGAGTAGCACAATCTGGACAGTATTGTTGAAAGGTAACTATGACAGAGAGCTTTGATAAGTCAGACCTTTGGGACATTTCTACCTCTTGTCCCTCCACTGGCTATTCAGTAATAGCTGCTAGTTCTTAGTACAAGGTAACCAGAGAGATGATTGGACAGATTAACTTTCCCCTCCCTTCTTGGTAACAAGCTTGACCCAGGAAATGCTTGTGTTTGGATCAGCAAATAGTCTTCATTTCTGAATCGGATAGTCATTCCTTCACATGATGTGGGATTGTTCATATATTTTTGCTTTTTTTACTACCACAATCTCTCTGTCAGCTTACACATTTCCATGAATGGTCTCTTAAAATACTCCATTATGTCTTTCTTCTAGGCTGTCCTCTTGCCTCTACACACATTCACTTGCAAACACACACACATAAATATGTTCACTAATCAGCAAAAATATGTTTAAAATGTTGATTCTGATCAAGATAGGTACTAAAGTGGGCCAACTAGGAAATACAATTTCATCATTGAATGGATATTCTTTTTATTTTATTTTATTTGAGAGCGACAGACACAGAGAGAAAGACAGATAGAGGGAGAGAGAGAGAATGGGTGTGCCAGGGCTTCCAGCCTCTGCAAACGAACTCCAGACACATGCGCCCCCTTGTGCATCTGGCTAACGTGGGACCTGGGGAACTGAGCCTCGAACCGGGGACCTTAGGCTTCACAGGCAAGCACTTAACCGCTAAGCTATCTCTCCAGCCCTGAATGGATATTCTTATTCATTTGAGGGGTAAGTCATATTTCATTCTAAACCTTTTGCAAATAAGATATCTTTTCCTTCCAGTTTAGCCCAATAAATGTTTAATAAGTGTTTACTAAATGAATTCATGATAGACTAGTAAGGAAAAGATATCAATTTAGGGCTACATGATGTAAAATAAATTATTCTTGTTAGAAAGTCCTAACAAAAGAGATAAAAATAGCTAAAGGGCATGGAATCTTATTTCATATATTGAGCAGTGACTTATTGATCAACTTTGTTAAAATCTTGACTTAAATTGTACCAATCACAGAGAGTTTTAACATTTATATTTCTTTCTTTATTTTCTTTGTCTGGACCCATGTCTTTCACCTATTTTCTGTTATGATACTTCTAGTACTCCTAGTATTACTACTTTTTTTCCTTCGGGGGGGGGGGCATTTTTGTTCTCTATTGGTATATGATCCTATGCATCACTTTATTCTCATTAATATCTACTTCTTTCTACTAGATATTTAAAACTCTCAGATCATGCTGGTCAGAAATTTATAAATATCTAGAATCAACTTTTAGGCAAAGCAATTTGTGTTAAGGATAAGATTTCTTTGAGACTTTATCTTTTGATTTTTAAAAATAGATTTATTACAAATCATAAATGGCCTATTTTAATCATACAATTAATTGAATATAAAATATTTCTATCTCCCTGTAGATCCCCATGTTTGTTTTCATTCAATACCTGCTTCTCCACCAAACCAAAAGAATTGGGAATCCACATTCTCTTATTATGGTTTAGCCTATTTGGATAGTTCATATGGATTGAGACTTATGATGTACCATCTTTTCTGTTTAGCAACTTTCTCTTATAATATTTATGAGGTTCACTCATTCATCCATGGAGGCTGTGTCAGTACTTTGCTCCTTTATTTCTCCACTTATCAGTTAATCAAAGTATCAAAGTAAAGAATTTTTTTCTACTCATTGGCTATTGTAAATAATGCTGTTATAAATATTGTATATTACTTTTATATTTTTATTTTTAGGAGAGAGATGGGGGTAGGCAAAGAGAGAGAGAGAGGGCATACCAGGACCTTCAGCCTGCTGTGAACAAACTCCAGATGCATTCACCCCTTGTGGCGGATGTGTGACATTGCATGATTACAGCACTGCATCTGGCTATGTGGCACTAGAGATTTGAACATGAGTACTTAGGCTGCACAGTCAAGTTCCTTTACCACTAAGCCATCTCTCCAGCCCTGTATATTAATTTTTGTGTGAATATTTTATTTTATTTTTGTTCTTCAGTTGCTAAGAGTCAACAGTATTTTTAAGATTCAGCAAGTTGTTTTAAAAGTGGCTCTTTCATTTAATATTTTCACCAGTCACTCATGAAATTTCCAGTTCCTCCACATCCACACCTACAATTGTTAATGCCTTTTTCTTTACTGCATCTAATCTTGGTTTATTCAATTGTCTTAGCCACTAGGAAAATACAAATGAAAATTAAATTCAGATTCAATCTCATGACAATCAAAACCACTGTCATGTATGAAGCAAAGAAAAGTGATGTTGGCTGTGGGATGATGGGATTAGGAAACCCAAATATGCTGTTGGTGAGAAATCAGTCTGTGGAAATCAGCAGGGAGTCTCTTCAAAAATGTGGATGTAGCATCATCATATGATCCTGCTATACCATTCCTAGGCAAATACCCCAAAGAATCTCAATCATCATTCCACAGAAATGCCTGTACCCTCATAATTATGCAACATTATTCATAATAGCCTAGTCAAGAATTAGCATAGATGGCCATCTACAGATAAGTAGATGAATAAAATATGGGCACATGGAGAATTTTCTTGACCATAAAGATGAATGAAATTATGTCATTTGTAGGAAACTGAATGGAAATGGATGTCATCATGTTAATCCAAATGAAACAGGGGCAGAAAGGCAAATATCATGTTATCTGTCATATATGGAACCTATAATGAATAGCTAGCTAGCCAGACTGATTATAGATAGATATGAAAGTAGAAAAGCCACATATGTGGAGATGGAGAAGCCCAATGGAAGAAGGGATGGTGAAACAAGAGAGGGTAGTTGGGGATAAATATGGGCCAAGTGCATGCATATACATGAAGGAAAACGTCATAACAGAATCCAACAAACTTCAGTTTTCACAAAGAAATATGCTAGTAATTATAACCATGCTACTACAGTTGTATGCACAAATGAATAAATGAAACATATAGAGCCTTCCTTATATAGTATGGAAAATAATGAACTTAAAATGAATGGCATCCCTAAATTTAAGACTTAAAAATATAAAAGTTTTAGAATAAAATATAAACAACTATGAGGAAAATATTTGTACTTTCGTATAAGCAAAAATTTATTAAGGAGAGCATCCAAAGCATGATTCAAAAAAAATTTTTAAATGATATAGTGGACACCCTCAATATAAAACATTTGCATCTCAAAAACTAGCACTAAGGAAGTGAAATGATAAGCCACATACAAAATATTTATTTGTAAGCCACATACCTAGTATGGGACATAGTGCCAAGAATATATAACAAACTCCTACAACTAAAAAAAAATTCCAACAAATTTAAATTGTTAAAATATTAGAGTAGAAAATGAATACAAGGAAGTTTTTTGCACATGATTGGTCAACAAACATACATCTTTAAATTATCATCCAATTCCTAAGTCACTCTAGTCCCTCTCCTCAGTTAAAATACAGTTTTGGAATGTGTAACACTCTGAGGTACACAGGCAAGAACATGTGTGCATGTGTGTGTGTGTGTGTGTGTGTGTGTGTGTGTGTGTGTGTGTGTGCTGTTGCTCCTTCTGGAGAATCCAACCTCTGCCTTTTATGACCTCTATGTCTCAGTTCTGAAACTAGCTATATGCTTGGACTCAGGTGAGCTCAATATAGACAGGATATTATTAGTTTATGGTCATGAACATGGGGCATAAATAACTTTTGCTATATTATATGGTCTGTTGACATTTTGAGTCAGTTTTAGAGCAATATTTTCATTAATACATGACTACATTCCATGATACCACATTAACTGTACTTGGACAGTTGGGATGAAACATTTCTATCTTGCTAACAGTACCATGGTTCTTTTTTTCCTGGTTAAAATGAACTTGACTAGAATTTTAACATTGTCTTCCCAAAGATTGTTCCTAGGTCAACCAGAGTTTTTATTATTGTTTTTATAAAATAAATAAACACTTTTTTCAATTTTATTCATTTATTTGACAGAGATAGAAAGAGACAGAGATATATAGATAGTTAGAGAGAGAGAGAGAGAGAGAGAGAGAGAGAGAGAGAGAGAGAGAGAGAGAGAGAGAATGGGCATGCCAGGTCCTCCAACCACTGCAAATGAACTCCATATGCATGTATCCCTTGTGCATCTGGCTAACGTGGGTCCTGGAGAATCGAACCTGGGTCCTCTGGCTTTGCAGGCATATGCCTTAATGGCTAAGCCATCCGTCTGGCCCTATTATTGTTTTTTTTTTTTTTATAACACGTTGAGACCCTTCCATAGTCTCCTACACTTGATTAATAACAGTGCATCTCCGTGAATCAGTTGCAGAGTTATGAGTCAATATACACATGAAAGACACCAGATTTGCAAAATTATATAAAACATTTTAGTCAAATTTGAGAACTATTGCTATGATTTGAAGGTTATGTCCAAGGAAACATATCAATAACAGTAATATCAGCAATAATTACTTGTCTCTTGAAAGCTACACTTCAGTGAGCTAATTATATTCAAGATACAGTCTTGAGAGTTTTTTTGTTTCATTTAGTTATTTTTATAATTCAATATTCTGAAGCTTCTCTTTTCAGTGCCCTGTATAAAAGTTGGGGCTCATCTCATTCAAATGAATGAATATAGAAATGTATTAACATTCTTAATTAGATCGGTGATTATCCACCTTGGCATTTGAGTCTAATGCTGGGAGTATTTTTCTGGGTGCTTGGTTGAATTTTTCAAACAACTGTATTCTATGGAATTAGAAATCCTATAGTCAAATCTTAGAATATTTGATGTAAGTATTTTTATTGAAATTACTTTGTTGGTACAACAGGCAAATGTTGGAAAAATACAGCATTAGTGTGGGCAGGATAGATTGGCCCTATTTATATAACAAAATAGAGGGTTCATTAGGTTTGTTAGAAAATGAAGATGCACTTTAAAGTCAGTCACATAGAGTGAAGGCATACATTGTAAGCGTTTATGTTAGATACTTGTGGTGAGTGTGCAACAGATGGATCCGAGAAGAGACCCAAACAGCAAGAGAACCAAAAAAGAATAGTATAACTCAGCCAGGAATTGCCTGGTGAGGGCTAGGCTTATACTGGTAAGATTCATAGAGTGCATGGTGCGTAGAGGGTTAAGCGAAATGATGCTCTGCATGGTGGCTAAGAGGCTGGTGATGCCGCTGAGCATGGCAGCAAGGCTTGCAGAGAGCTGATAAAGATGAATGGCAGCTCTGAGCCCTGAACTCCGTAGCTGAACCCATGTTGACATTGTCATTTCTCAAATACACAATGTGATTGATGCTAGCAGGATAGAGAACTAAAAATTATGGAGATTACCAGATGTTGGCATGGCATTTTGTGATACAAGGACATAATGCTATGATGTCTGAGCAAATGATATCATTTCTGTAAGTGCCAAGATGAATGTTGCTAGGAACCCTCCATCCAATGAGGAATCTGAAGTATTTTTCAAGGGCATATTTTCTCCTAAGAGACCAAGTTTCACCTAAGGCACATTCACACTCATTCTTTCTTTGCCAATCTTTATTTAGGAGAGAAATATAGGGAAGAAAATGTTTATAATCAACTCGAAATACATTTTTCTATTAATCAGGGTACTTTGAGTTAAAATATCCAAAAACAATATTAGTGGAAATTAACAGTGCTTATTAATTACTTTTCTCATAGTTTTTGAATTTTCATTTATTTATTTGTGAGGCGAGAGAGAGAAACAATGACTATAGGCTTACCAGGTCTTCTTCCTCCTCTTACAAATGAACTCCAAAGCATGTGACGCTGTGTGCATGTGGCTTTACATGGGTACTGGGGAAGTGAAGCCGAGCTCTTGTGCTTTGTAAGCAAGTGTCTTTAACCACTAAGCTATTTCCCCATACCCTGAGTTCTTAAAATATTTTAAAGAAGCTATATGACAGTGCAGTCTGAGTAGAAAATAATGCATTTAAATCTAACCCAGAATATTTAGCAGTGAATTACCTCCTCAATCCGCATTTTTATTTGGTGGCAAATGCAGGCTATATGTCTAATCAGCCTGAATCCTTGAGTCTCTTCATGAAGAAGAACTTAGCCAGAGAGTTGTATGCTCCAAATCAAATTACAAGTGAGTGAGAAGCAAATCTTTATTTGTGAAGCCACTTGCTTGTCACAGAGTTACTTATGTATCTTTTCTAATATGATGTCAGCAGGATTTGTCACATTGTTACAATGATTTACCAAGAAATTTACAATGTGTCTTCCCCAAATCCAAAAACTGAAGCCTGAGAAAGTAGAAAAATAAATAATGGTTATAGTGGAAAGAAAAACATACATAATACAATCCTATTATTTAACAACTGGCAATTCTTTTCTAGCCACAGAGTATAGTCTAAATGATCTACAACCAAATATGGTGATTTGTTAATTCTCTACAGGCAGTTTTTTTCTTTCTAAGTAATGTTTTAGACATATGTTAGCAGGCCTGGAGAGATGGCTAGAGGTTAAGGTGCTTGCCTAGAAATAAGTTAATAGTTTCTAATTGAAGCACAGACCATTTTGTCATCTATATCAAACAATAGGTAATAGACTTCAAGTTATTGATTTGTTTGGCTCTTTTCCCTTTTGACATTTTTATTTTGCTATTTACAGGCATAGACTGCTTTTGGTAAGCATGAACAAGCTGTGGCTCTGCACTGCTGCACTGGCCCCTTCTTAGAGCTCTTCTTGCCTGCCTTCCAAAGGCCCTCTGCTGAAATTCATTCTCCAAGGCAGCCGGTGTCCAAACGTAAACTGAGTGGTGCAATGTAAGAATGACAACATGTTGTCATTTGTATCTGGACTATGCTCCCCTACCCAAGGAATGTGTTATTGTGAGATGGTAGAAAAGCCTTCTGAGAAGTCTTTGAGGTGTGACTTCTGCCAGGACCATTGGACTCCTAGCCTCCTTACTGTTCCCTCATGTACATCCCAGACATAAGGTGAATGGTAGTTTGTACTGTTATCTCCACCATGGTTTGCTGCCTTGCCATAGGCCTGCAAGGAACAGAGCCACTTGACTTCATTGTGAAGTCTTCAAACTGTGATCTGCAACAAGCCTTTGCTCGTTTGAAGTTATCTCATGTGTTTGTCATAATAAGAGAAATTTGTAACACTGCAAAAAACTTTAGAACTGCTAGCACTTTCTAAGCTTTCTCTCAGACTAAACATAAAAAAATATGTCTAGTCATGCTACACAACCTGGAGATCATGAGAATCTGAGTATTTGTTGTTAAGTAGAAAACTTAGAAAAAAGTTAGCTTTTTAAATTATTATTTTATATATGTTCATAGATTATACACATCAAATGAAAACAGAGCATGGAACATGCTCTCAATAACTGATTTGGTAAATTATTACAATGATCCATTTGTGAAATACCAAACACTGTTAGAATACAATTAATATTCAGTATCTGAAATAATTTTCTCATTTTCAGATGAACAGTGGGTACATGTAATTCATTAATTAGACAAATACGTGTTGACTTTTTACTGTTCAGTAGGCTCAAACTAAGCCTATGTTTTCCTCTTGAGGGTATGAATCTTTATAACCTTTCTATAGACATTTTCCTCACAGATTTATTTAAAGTTGAAATTTGAAAAGTTAGAGAGGAATTTATTCATATCTTAGGAGACAGAGTTCTGCAAACAAGTAATGGCTCAGCTAAGGAATGCTGGATTGCATCAAGATAAAGACTATTTAAATGCTTAGTATTAGTTTCAACAAAAGATAGTCTTCCCTGAGTTCTTATGGTAGAACAAAAAGTATGTCAATAACTTTGTAGACAGTATACATTTTTATGTCCCATGTAACCCCAAGAGAGTTAACAGTACTTGATACATTCTATAAGAAGAGAATTAGGGGCCCAGACAGGTTGTCCATGCTTATAATTATAGAACTTGGAAGGTGGAGTCAGTAGTCTGATGTTAAAAGTCATTCTTGGGCTGGAGAGATGACTTAGTGATTAAGAGCTTGCCTGTGAAGCCTAAGGATCCCAGTTAGAGGCTCGATTCCCCAGGACCCACGTTAGCCAGATACACAAGGGGCATGTGTCTGGAGTTTGTTTGCAGTGGCTGGAAGCCCTGGGGTGCCCATTCTTTCTCTCTCCCTCTTTCTCCCCCTGTCTGTTTCTCTCAAAAAAAAAAAAAACCAAAAAACAGTCATCCTTGAATAACGAGTAAATTTCAGCATTTCAGCCTCAGCTATGAGAGAATCTATCAAAAGGTCCTGTTAGGAAAATGAAGATATTAATAAATACTTGCTTATGTAGAACATGTGAGATTGAAGGTATAACAAGCTTATCTTTGAATGGTTATAAGTATTTGCACATATGTACAAAACCATGTGGAAATATCATAGGCAAGACAAGGAGAACAACCATATAAACTACAGCTAGAAATCCCTAACTGAAATGGGAAGGTTGAATAGGGAAAGTAGCATAATTCAAGTGCCACTTAAAAATGTATGATTTAGATATCTTTTTGTAGCATAATAAGTTACTCAAAGACCAGTGGCTTAGTCATGATTTCCATTTGTTACATCTTAGAATTTTGATGGTAGATGGGTTCAAAGGTTAGTTCTTTGTTCCATGTGATAGTGCGTACAAAATTGGTAATCTAGAATCTTGAGTGTGTTGGAATATCTGAATAAGTAACTCAAACATTTGACAGATGGAGATGGCTGTCAGCTGGTTGGCTTAAATGGGGTGTTGACTGTGGTGTATTTGTTATCTTCCACATGGTGTCTCCATATGGCTGGACTTCCTACAGAATAGCACCTGGAACCTAGTGGAAAGGGTATGGAAATAGAAGCTTGATATATCATGCATGTATACATTTAATTTATCAGAGTAAGTCACAGGGCTAATCCCAATCCAAACAGAAGGCAAATTTCACCATTGTTAAACTCCTTAGAAAGCTTCACAAAGGAGAAAAGGAGATGCTGACATATGTAGACTATGGTAACCTAGAAAATTTCAAGAACTACAATAGCATAAATCTATTTTTGATGCATCCTGATGAAAATATATAAGAAAATAAAATTGAATTTTATTTAATGACATGCATAGCATTTTCACTTGTGCTTTTATGAAATCAACCAGTTGCCTATGAAATTGTATATTTAAGATGATATATGAGGGAATGAAGAATAAAATCACTAAGCCTTTAACTAACACTTGTTATTCTATCCTTAATTAAACTACCATATATCTTGACTGGTGCATTAAAATATGCATAATGAGTTCAACTAATGTAGTGCCTGTGTATTTTTCAAGAATAAATTGATGTATGAGTTTTGGAAAATACTCAAAAAATAGGGCAACTAAGTATGATATGACAATTATTGGTTATCAATGATTGGTCTAACAAATGAAAATATTCAGTACAGCATCTATAACATAAAATAATAGTCACTTATGAAAGGAAATTTCCTCATGATAGTGGATTGTTAATACTTAAGTAGGAAACTGCACATGAAAATACAAAAATATATTTTTCTTCTCTGGAGGAAAAAGAGTAACTCCATATTCATCCCTTTTTATGGAAAAAAATAAATAAGAATTTTGAGGAGAGTGATTTAGTTTCATTGTTATGGAAATAAAATAGCATCCTTTAATAATATTTTTTTTCCTTTTTATGTGGTCCATGTAGCTGTATTTACAAGTAGTAGTTATAACAATACCCATTATCTTTGAGGATGTAGCCAAATATCCAAGCAAGAACCCATCATTTCTAAAATAATTACTAAGAACTTGATTCCTGGTTATTATGAGAATCGTACATGCAGTGATCATTTTGCATGGAGCTGCTTACCAGCTTACATCCTTTTGAACCATTGGTATCTGTCGCATTTTATTTCCTTCCCTTTCTTTTGGTTGTGGAACTGAAGTTCTTTTGAAGGTTTTAGCCATAAAGGAGGCCTCTTCTTTCTCTGAGAGCACAGTCCTCACATTCTGATTCGATATATGACCTCAAGACTGACATTAGGTGTCTTTTTATTTAGATTCTTCATCTTGTGAAAAAGTCAAATTTGGAACAAGATAAATATCTAAGGCTTTTTTTTTTTTTTCCTAGATCCATTGGAAACGGCTTTTTCTCTAAAAGATTTACCTTTTAAACAGTACATTCAGAATCTTTTATGTACTGCCTGGTGCTTGGCTTACACAGACCATACAAGAAACTTCATAGTGAGGTTGGAAAACCACCAGCCAGGCTGAACGGGAGATGTGCCTGTGCTGCTCTGGGGTGTCGGTGTCTGTCGGCTGTTGTTGATGAACAGCAGCACTGCCCCGTGAAAGTAGGATTCTGCAACACAGAGCTGGAGCCAAAGGTAGAGATGCAAAAGTCTGTATAATGCATCCTACTGAATGGGTTTATGTTGAATAATGAACAGAACAAGTTTCTAAAATAGAATCAGGAGTGGGGAAAGGCAGGTACCTACTAACAGGTCAGAATCAATGTAAATTAATTAAAGGCACTGTATCTGTTTGGATATGTCAGAGTAAAATGAGATTAGATCTCATTGACATGGGTGGAGAGAACATCTGTGAAGGATCAATGGACGGATTTGGAAGAAGAAGGGAAAACTACAGACCACCATGCAGACTCGACACTTGTAAACAAGACTGAGGAAGGAAAACAAGGGAAGAGTGTCATCTGGAGGCAACATTAAGAATATTTCCTTCATGCTGATAGAAAGTAGAGTTGAAATATTTTCACATTAAAATGAGGATATGGACTGGGAAATATGTTAATTGGCTCAATTTCATCAGCCAACAAAATATACACATATTAAATTTGTTTGATGAAAGAAAGGAAATCCTTAGAAAACTTTGAGTTTATTACCTTCCAAGTTCTTGTGGCTATTAAATTTTAAGGCTTTTTTCTCAGTTTATATTTTATTTTATTATTTATTTATTTTTGGTTTTTCGAGGTAGGGTTTCACTCTAGCCTAGGCTGACCTGTAAATAGCCACAGGGTGGGCTTGAATTCATGGCAATTCTCCTACCTCTGCCTCTAAAATAAATGGTGTATACCACTATGCCTGGCTTAAATTTTAAGACTTTAATGGACTGAGTCTATGTTTGATTCATAACAATAATTTTAAAAACATTTGTTCCAGGTATGAAACAACTTGATTTCTTTATGATACACAATCCCCATGTGGATGATCTGCATCCCCTTTGAGGAGGGCCCCTTTGGAAGAGGGGCAGGGATGACGGAAAGAATGGTACCAACTTGTGTTGTTTATGTCCATAACTAATAAAAATAAATTTAAAAAACTATGGATGGGGAGATGGCTCTGCAATAAACAGTCATTTCTTGCAAAGTCTGCTGTCCTGGGCTCAATTCTTCACTACCCACATAAAGCCAGATACATAAACTGGCACATTCATATGGTATTCCTTTGCAGTGGCAAGAGGCCCTGGTATGTTCATTGTCTTTCTCACTTCTTTCTGTCTCTTCCTATCTCTCTTTATTGCTCTCTCAGATAAATAAAGTATGATTTTCAAAAGAAATTCTATATATGTGCATTCATTTTTAAAAAGGCAAAACTAAGAACTCATTTCCCTGGATTTATATTTTTTAAATAATAAAAGCTAACCTTTATTTGTTATTTGTTCTACACTATATAATTTCCCAAACATTTCACCCACAGATAGTAACTCATTTTGTACTTACTAATGTCAGTGAATTTTATACTTTTTATGATTTTTAGATGCATAACCCAAGAGTAGAAAAACTGAATTAATTTTCCCATGACTACAGCTGAAAGTTACTAGAACCAGGATATGATCCCAAGAAATATGTCTCCAAAGTCCATTCATTACATGGTACAATCTCACTACTTAGTGATGACAACTATCTTCTTAAGAAAGAAGTACAATTTATTGAAGTGTGATAAGTTAATTATTTGGTCAGTGGGTCTTGCTTAGAAGGGTTTGTGGGATTTGTCACTCTTCTGTTGGAATGCCCTATAAGGAATTTAGTGTGAAATTATATGCCTTATTGTTGACATATAACAAGAGGAACTTGAGGAGTTAATGAAAGGCAATGAAGTAAATACGTTGTTAAATTCTGACCCACTTGTGTCTGGGCTTAAAGGCTGCTGGCTGAGGGCTAATTGCCTACTGCCTTCAACTGGAGCGAGTAACTGCTACAACTTCTTCCCTCAGGGTTTCCATCACTGCTTTGGGCCAAAGGAGAAATTTGGCGATGGGTGAGGGAGACAGAATCATTCTTTAAAACTTATTTAATTTCAGATTATAAAGTGATTGCTGTCTACTTTGAAGAGGGAAGCTCAGTGTATTTGCTTGTTTTCCTGATAAAGGGGTTGGGAGGTAGAGTACATGTGTGTGTGTGTGTGTGTGTGTGTGTGTGTGTGTGTGTGTGTGTGTCTAAATAAAGGCATATTCTCATTTCTATGTAATTTTCACCACATTAGGTAAGTTGATTGTTGCAAGGACATCAAATATCTAAAATACACTCCTTAGCCCTATATATATATATATGTATATATAAAAGAAAGCAAGTTTACAGCCTTGGTCTAGAGTCATCTCTTTGGTGTAGGGTTTCTGGATTTCTCGACGTGACACTCTGTCAATGGGTGTTTAAACTCTCACCACTCATTTTTCCTTCTGTAAAGTGGGTTGGTAACAATATTTCCTAAATATGGTACTTTGAATGAATGCCCCCCAAAAGATACAGGAGATTATTAAAATTTATAATTTAGATCTGCAGCTACCTGGTTGAAGGAAGTGTGACTATAGATAGGTCCTAGGGGCCAGCACTAAGGTTTGAGGGTCCATGGATTTGGAATTCCAGTCTAAAGATATGCAAAATTTTAGCTTTGCCTGGGAAGCCTCGAGCTTGCTTGCTTCTCGGTGGTGGCTTTTCTCTCTGCTTGGATCTGCGAAAGAAGTTCAGCTTCCTCTGCCATTACAGAACTTTCCCTGAATGTGTAAACATCAAATAAAGTCCTTCAGCCCAGCAACCTGAAGCTGTCTAGTACAAAATTGGTAACGGAAGTGGAATAGAGTTGCTACACAATGAATTGATACCTAGATTTTTGTCTTTTGGAACTCTTGTGCAGAAAGAATAGAAAAATTTGTGTTTGTAACTGAAGATGCCTTCTGGAGCAGTAAGCCAACTTTTATGGACTATTCTGAGGAGAATTTGAGAATGCTAAGTGCAGAGAGAATTGTATGTGGAAGCATGGCTTTTGAACTTTCTATGGGGAACTGAAGACTGAAGAGCAGCTTGTCAGAACTCTGCTACTGGCATAAGGTCTGGCTGTGTTCTGCTACCCAGGTTCAGAAAGTTTGGTCAAGGTTAAATTTGTAAGGTACTGGTGTACTTGTCTAAAGATATGGAACATAGAGATTAAGATTTTAAGTTGGAAAAACTCATGCAAGTTTAAAATTACACAGAGAATGGTTGGAGAAATTGCTATTTTCAAATACATTAACAAGTTGAAGGAAGATGGCACAACTACATTAGAGTAAAATTATGGAAAAGATGATAGTCGTACAAACTGTTTTGGAAGAGTTGACTAGAGAAGGAACCTGCTCTTCAGGGTTAATATTTATTTTATCTTTGAATTGGGAACGTGGCCGTTTACTCAACACTTGATACTAGTTTTAGAAGCATAAAAATGCGTGGAGTGATCGTAAAAGTACACACACTTCCAGAAGCCATTGCTGAGACATGGCACGAGGCAGGGCATGATGACCCCTGGACGATGGACTGTGTTCTGAAATACAGAGCTAAGGGTGTACCAAGACTGCCCAAGGGCCTCCATGTAGGCAGTTGGCAGGGGATGGAAGTTTTCTCTGGATATTTAGCCCAGCTGGAGGGGTGGAATTGCAATATCTGGGCACTGTCAGTCACTGGTTATGACATTGGTCTTAAACTGCAAATATTTGGTGATTGCTTGATGGTTATTGAGTTTCTCTTTGCTATACCTTATATCAGTTGGAAATGTTTACTTTGTGCCTTTATATGTTAGTGTTTTGATTTTACAGAACTCACAGATAAGAGAAAATCTTAAATATCAGCTGAGACTTGGGACTTTAGAATTATCTGAAGTGGGTAAAGACTGTGGGGAGCTTTGAATTTGGACTTAATACAATTTACAATATGAGATAGTTATAAATCTATTGGGGCCCAGGAAGGAATATGGTAGTTTGAATGGAAGCCACCCCCCAGTAGATACAGGAATTCAATAAAGTTTGTAATTTAGAACTATAGCAACTTGGCTGAAGGATTTGTCACTGTGTGTGGGTCACAGAGTCCAGCCCTAAGGAGTGGGGTGGATTTGGAATTCCACTCTAAAGATATGCAAAGTGCTTGAGCTTTGTCTGGGGTTCCTGAAGAGGGTTTACTTGCTTTTTGTGGCAGCTTTTCTCTCTGTTTGAATCAGTGAAAGCAGGTTAGCTTCTTAGGTCATTATGGAACTTCTGTTGGTTCTGTAAAATTCAAGTAAATCCCTTCTTCCTCCCCTAAACTGTGTCAGGTCTCGAGGTTCATCTCAGCAACCTGAAGCTATTTAATACACTAAGTCTTCTGCAAATGAAAGGATTTTATACATCTTAATCCCTTAATATGTGATAAGATATAGGAAACATCCAGTAATGTGAACTATAATTATTTTTACCTTACGATAATGAAGCTTAAATTACTTCAGTGTTTATCCAATCTCATGATTGTATGAGAGGGAAAAAAAGAAATCAAAGCATTTCTCTCTTGAATTAGACTTTGTATTGGGGTCAAATATTAATGCTTATTTAATTTTTGATCAGTTAACAATCCATTGTTTTACTTGGATTTCACCTTTCCCTTTATAAAGAAAAAAGTGATATGAATTTCATATCCAGCATAAATTTTTCAGGGTGTTTGTAAACTACCTATAATTTGTCACTTTCTCAGGAGAAATGACTTGATTGATAAGCCATCATAAACATGACCACTGTGGTTCTGATTTCTTCCCTCTTAGAGGGGAACCCTAAATAAATATATGAACATATATGTGCAAATGCATATAAATGTATATTAATAAGGTAGGAGATGTTAGGACAAGAAGGCTTATAATGTACTGAAAGTGGAATAAAATACAGCCTCAGTGGTCCTTCAAGGGTCAAAAAGCAAGAAACAGACAAAATGGCTCAGTGTGGCTGCCCGTGGTTTTCAGGGAAGTCACTAATAGAATAGTGATAGTTGCTGACATTCAGCAGAAGGCTTTCTATTTTTAGAAAAAGGAGCTATCCACCAGAGATGAGCCACAGGCCCTCACCCCAGTGCAAACTGAAAATGTCCTTATCATTTCCTGATACCCTGAAGTAATGTTTAAGATGATAGAGTGCCACAGAGGATCCACCGAGAGTTCTAATAACACTGTCGTTTACCAAAGATTTACTGTGTTCCCAGAAATGGGAAAACCACATTCTGCCAGGACATAAATACTGTAAGCAAGCCAATATAGAATAATTAATGTCATTTCTGTTTTATAAATAAAAGTACTACTTGTAAAAGTTATATAACTTTTTAGGTATGGAAACCAGAGTTAGGCTGTAAGTCATTTCTGACTGAGTAAAAATCCCAAACACAATTTGGAAATTTGAATTTTACCTAATAAGTTCAGACTCTTACATCTCAAATCAAATTAAAGAAATGATTTCCCAGCCTCTCATTCTATGTGAGTGATATTCTTTTTAGTCCATTGAGTGTTGGGCTATTCCATATAACAGTAAATATTAAGCCAAAGGTGGCCAGATTCTACTGTTTGCCTGTGAGTGAATGGAAGACAGAGATAAGACATGATGCCATAGCAGGTAAATAGGAGCAGACAATGGTTTCATGCCAGCAGTTACCTTCACAGATGATTGATGAGTATACCACAGAAGTGCACTAAAAGTGGGCATTATTTAGGTTTTGGGAAGAGTGATACAAGGGACTCAGGCAGAAATTCAAGGGAACCCAACTACTGGGCTGGACATGTTTGGAACACATTTATTTAAAAAAGTATTTAGTCTGTATGTATGTGCATATGCATGTTTGTGTTGGGGGTATGTGCTTGCCACATGAGGAGGCCAGAGGACAACTTCCTGATAAGTCCTCATTTTTTGTAACATTTGAGTCAAGTTCTCTCAGTTATTGAGAACTGCTGTATTTGTCAGGCTAGCTATCTTTCAGCTTCTTGGAAATTCTCCTATCCCTTCCTCTCTTCTCTCTTTGGTGTGCTGAGATTATAGAAGCCTGTCATTGTTTCTGGCTTTTTCACTGAGTCTGGGGATCTGAACTCAGATATTCAGAGTCAAGCCATCCCTTTGGCTAAAAGTGAGAAAATAGAATTCCCTATATAATGGAATCACAGACTGATTGTCAAGGTGGCAGATTATAGAAACCCAACTTCCTCAATTATAATAAAGAACAGGAAATAAAGAAGCAAAATGGCAAAACAAAAAGTATTACTAATTGTTTTCTAACCACTTCCTTTTTGCCAGGTATTATTATTATGTCGTGCTGCTGAACATTTCCCTGACTGCTGTCAGAAGGGGCTGGCTGCAGAACCTTGGTATGGAAGATGAGTGAAGTTAGTGACTATAGAGGCTAGTAAATGATGCATCCAGTACATTTGTGCCTTGCTGTTACAGAGAGTCGGTTGTTTGGTTCTGCTTAGGATACGTACTTAGTCCGAAGCACTGACTGGCCAGATGTGTCAGTGTTCAAACATTAGAACTCTCCTTAGCATCATAAAGTTTTTCACTCTTTCCTCTGAGAAAAAAAATGGTAAAGGCTAATATATATCAGGCATTATGTCAAAGGGTGGGAATTTAAAGGAAAATGAAACTTTATTCTTACTTTTAAGGTATTTGGAAGTAGAGACAGAGCTTGTCAGACATTAAGGTCTCAAAACATAAGTTAAAACTATATTTGCATTCCTACTCTGAGATCTAGGCTTTATAATCAGTTTAGGTAAACTGATAATTTATAATCTTATAAAGCACCACAGGACAGACTGATTGTTTAGAGCCAACATCTGTGAATCTCTGATTTAGATAAGTGTCAGTCTTTGGTGGAAATTTTTCTGTATTATCTTTCCAGATTTCAATGGAAATGAAGGAAATATATCATTTTAACTGCATTAAAATAAAATATATCACTTAAGTAGAAAGGAAGTTATTTATTCTGGAATGTGCTCAAACATCTATTTTGATGTTCATGTCACTGAATTTTGAGGAACAAAATAATCTGCATGATTATCGTTTAAAACTGCTTGACAATTACATATGCTTTGTGGCATCAAGATCTGGCCTCACCTGAACTTTATATTTTAGGAGAAATTAATATTTTTCTTCAGTTAACTAAAGCCCTGTACTCTGGTTAGTTCTTCAGAATTCCTTGTGCCTTTTTTTCTTTTCATTTTCCTCTTTCCCTTCTTCCATCCTCCCTCCCTTCCAGGCCATGCTCTTGAGTTACTTACCACTTCCCTACTAAGCTATATTCACATGTTCCTTCTGGGAAGCTTATAATCTGGTTTGTTTAACCAAAGTGGATAATATTTGTAAACTAACTTTGAAAGACATAAGAGATAGCACAAATCACAGTATTCTCCTTTAATCACCTCTCTAGAGTCTGGAAAATGATAAAACTGATATTATAATTTCTTGAATGCAACTGAGTTAGAGATAGATGAAGGGTAAGTAATTTGATATATATCATATGGTACCTCCATTATCTAAGGATAAGTAACAAACCACCAAATTAAACCCCAAATTATAGTGACTCAAAAAAAATTAACAAACACAAGAATTGAGAATTTCTCAGGATTCATTGTATTGCTTGCTATTTATTTTTCTTCTGTAAATTTCCCCCAGGTTTTCTCAGGCAACATTATTCACGTGGGAGACCAGAAGCAATGGATAAAGCACCTGGCTCTCTTTCTCTCTCCCATGGACTTTACTCTGGTCTTCCCCACAGCATGGTCACCTCAGGCTTTGAGAAAGGGAAGAACCTGCCTCTTGATGCCTAGCTGGGAAGCCATGAAGTAGTTTCTCCTCCACGTTCTGTTTGCTAAAGCTAGTCACAATGCTAGCCCAGATGCAAGAGGTAAAATTCTTGGACTCTACATATCGACTGGAAGAAATGTCAATTCACATTGCATAGGGTTAACATAGCAAGAGTAAAAGAATTTGGACATATTTTACAATTTAACATATTAGCTGCTAAATTTCTGGCTTTTTAGTCACAAACCTTTAACCAAATTGTCACCCGTATTAGCTGGGATGGTTTACACAGACCCATAACTTACCCTGAAGAAGCTGTGGTGGTTGGTAATCAGGTGTTCTCTCATAGGCAACTGTTTCTAAACAGAACTCAAACTCCCAAGGAATGCTGAGGACCACTTTTTCAGCTCTGACCCTTAAAAGCCTTATATGTCTAAGCCACAGTCCTTCATAGCTTTTGGTTTCCTTATCAATAAATAAGCATAATTAAAACTAACTCACATGAATATTGTGACAAAACATGATGGCAACAATTAAACTAGAAGGAGTAAAACTGACTTATACCTACTACTGCAAGGTTTAGCGTCAGCAGTTATGCACAATAATGTTATTCATCTCATGACATGCTTAAAAGAATGATATTATCCTGTTCTGTGATTCAGAATTGTTACAAAGGTTTCTTGCATTGACATACCTGCAAGATGAAGGAAAAGAATTACAAATCCAGCCCATCTGTAGCAGACAGCTTCAGGTTCACTGAGATGAACTTCCAGACCAGGCACAGTTATGGAGGAAGGGATATTTATTGAAGCTTACAGATCCAGGGTAAGTTCCATAATGGCAGAAGAAGCTGGCCTGCCTTCACAAGACCAAGCAGAGGGAGGGAAGTACAAGTCTAAAGGCCAAAAGCCACACAGCACACTTCAGGAACTCCAGTTAGGCACACTTTGCATATCTTTAGATTGAAATCTGAAACCCACCACCACACCTTAAGATCACTCAGTGACATTGCCTCCAGCCAGCAGATGCAAACTACAAGCAATAAAAAACTGAATATATTGGGGGCCATCTATTCAAACCACCACACCATCCAATTGCTTACTTACGGTTTCTAACTTCAAGGTTCAAGTACATGATTACTATGATAAATGATAATGAATGTAGCAAACTTATCTATTCTTCCTATGTGCCAATCACTATTCTAAAGAGATCTTTATATTATCTAATTATCACAAAGTTGCCACCCTGAGACTACATAGTGAATTCCAGGTCAGCCTGCACCACAGTGAGACCCTACCTCAAAACAAACAAACAAACAAACAAAAGACATCCACTAGAAAACCAAAAACCATATAACAATAATTATCACAAAGTTGTATTGATATAAATTTTCTCTATAAATGTTCTAGACTGTAAATTTTAGCTTTTTGTTATTATAATTAGTATGGTAGAATAATTTTTGCATCATTTAATACTATTTTCTTTGTACTTAATTTTTAATTTAAACATGTTATGCATATTATAGATATTTTTAGTTTGTATTATAACTTACTATTTGGGAAAGCATGGTGTTTGCATGCTTTTAATGCCAGTATTTGGGAGGCGGAGGTTGGAGTATCGCTATGAGTTCAAGGCCAGCCTGAGACTACATAATGAATTCCAGGTCAGCCTGGGCTAGAGTGAGACCCTACCTTGAAAAACTAAAAAATCAAATAAGTAAATAAAGAAATTGACTATTTGACATTCACGGACTACAAACACATTATTGTCTGGTTGGTTCAATGTTGAATAACTAAATCAAGCTAGATAACATTTGTTAAAATAATATCTGAGGGGAGGCTAGAGCATTGGAAACTGGAAAAACATTTGAAAGATCAATGGGATATGCTAACTCCCTCCCCTGCCTAGGTAGCCATGCATTGTGCCCCATGGCACTGCAGATCATGCTGTGCCAGACCTGGACCTGGGAAAGCAGTTTTTCTGTGCTCTACCAGTCCATTGTTCCTGTACGCCCAGGACCACATGCCCATTCCAGCCATGAACAAGACAGACCAGCCTTCAGGCACCATGTGAGCAGCTCTATAGCCTCATTTATATGTCCTGTACAGACCTGCAGCTAGAACACCACCTACTCGGAGCAAGGCAGACCAGGCCAACCAACACAGGCTGTAGAGGAAATGCTATTGCTACATTCTTCGCAAGACAAAGGGATCATCTCCAGATGGACAAACCTCAACACAAAATAAGGCGAGATATATCCACCAAGAATGCCTAGTCCCATAGTGCCGCGGACTGACTCTCGGGGAGATCAGGACCGAGGGAGAACAAGGGCGAAGGCTCAAAGAGAACTCGGGATTCGGCGAGGAAATGACAGACAGACACACTCTAGGTAGAATATGCTGCTGCAATTTACTGAAGGTTTTATGAAGGTTTTATACAGATTGAACAGAGAAACTTAGCAAGCCAACAAGTGATCTCAGAAATCATTAATCTAAACAATCTTGAGTATTGTTCTATTGTAAGCATACATGTAATGTTGATCAGGCAGGAACTGTACCCATTTTTTAAGAAGGGCGCCTTGTATCATTGACCACAACATTATACAAACAGAAACTAGGTGTAAGGTGAATAACAGGTTACTTATTTCTTATACCCCAAGGACTGTATAAACACCAAGGCTTACGCTTTCTTGTTAAGCGTTCCCATAAATGGAAGAGAATGCCATAGCCTCCTTTTTTCTTCATAATTCACCCATCTATTACCGAATTCATCATATCTTCCCTTATAGGGGAGTGGAACTAAGTAGATTCCAGCTCTAGGAGTCCACCATCTGCCCTTGATCAAGTACTGAACATATCCCCCAGGAAGTTTCCTGGTGGGAATGCCTAAGTTTTACAACTCCTTATCTGTAGAACTGTCATACTTCTAATGAACATTACCGATCAACATTTCTACTTTCATATTCTCAGGCTCAGTATCGTTCTCAAACATCATAAGCTGTTTTTACTTTACACCATCTAAAAAACTGTTCTAGAGTTAATTTTTTATTCCTAGTAGAGTTATACATTCTCTCCATTGCCCTAATCATAGGAGGGGCACATTTAATGCTTAGATTGTTTCTTGTACTCTGATTGCGTGCATGATTACTAATAAGTATTGAATTAGCTGTTCTTAGACAAACAGCTAGAAGAAAGCAGGAAAGAAACAGCATTGGCGCCAGCAATTAGGTCGTCGTGACTTCATGGGCAGCAGGAACCTTTACAGTAACTGACTGCCAAGGGGTCACCGGGGGCATCCCTCCGAGGAGTGCTGGCCCTCTGTCCTCAGCTCTCTTCCAGTGCAGAAGCATTTCTGCTTGCTACACAGGCGAGGTCGCCGTGGACGTAGCACCATAGTGGACGCCTCCAATGAAAACTGCCTAGACCCAACTCCAGATAATGAATTACAAGATGTAATTATGATCAACATATTCAACAAACTTAATGAGACCATGAACAAATGACTTTTTATAAATGGCTTAAAGTACCAGGGAGACCCAAGACCCAGCAGAACACAAGAAAAGAAAGCCAATTGCTAGGAGACAAGTCATTTGCATCACATCTGCCAGGACCCAAGAAACTTACAGAGGAAGAGGCAGATTAAGCAAAAGTGCTGCTTTCATAACTATCCTGAGAAATTTCTTCATGGAAATGGTGGTAGACACTGAGGTGACTCAAATTCATCATAACAGAAAATTCAAGGCTGTAGAGTGGTCTATACTGAGACTTATAACCTCCCCCTCAAAGCTCAGAAAACACTGAGTAAACTAGGAGGGGTGAAAGAATGTAATAGTCACAGGATAGGAAGGGATAGGACCCAGTTGCAATATGTTCATATGTTCAAGTTCTCAATAAAAAGTAAGTAAGATCAATAAAAAAAAAAAAAAATTGGTCTCAAGCTACAGTTGGCCATCTGTTATATTTGTGGTCTTGTTAATAAAACAGTTGGAAAGCCATGGTGTACGTATTGACTGTACAGCTACTAAGGGTCAGACACTGTCAGATGAGGAGGCTAAGAGCAAAACTTAAAACAGACCCTGACTGCAGGAAGTTCCTTCTGCAAAGCTGATGTGTGGCTCAGCACCCACTGCTAACATGTGCAGCACGTGCTCAGAGCTCAACATGCTGACTCTGTTCACTTTAATTTCCTGAGATAGCACTTTACTCTCCTTCTTGTCTGTTGATTCACCCAAGAAGCATAACTGATAGGGGAAGAGAGAGACACAATAGACAGGATGATTTCCAAGGTGTCTTTTGGTTTCAAACTTTAAAGATTCATTCAGTCTGAAGAAGCAGCTGTGCAGCTCCAGAGGTACTGTGTTTGGTTAGGTGTCATGTGAAAACAAGAAACTTATACACATTCTTTCGGTTATTTTTTTTTTTTTTTAACCTCAGTGTTACTCTTAACACAGTGGTTTATAAACCTCAGGAATATGCAATTCTTTCACTAGCTTACCTCTGGAGGACGAAGTAGGAGTCTGAGAGTTGAGTGCAAAGGAAACACTCTGAGAGTGAGGCGGCTCTTTTCTACCTCCTCCCAGCGCTTTCTGGTCCCTGTTGTTGTCTGTGCTCAGCCTTTATCGGAAGAAAATGGAGCATTTCATTCTGTTAATAAGCAGTCTTATTTATACAGCATTTAATTTTGTGCTGATGAGCTTTGCTCCCAAGCCCTGAGAAGCGTTCTACCTCAAGCTGCAATAGGGATATAATTCTGAGGTACTGTGGAAAACTTATCTCTTTCCCTGAAGCACCATCAGGGCATGATAGTATTCAGCGCTAGGCACAAGGAGCTATGCTCATTTTGGGCCCTTCTGGTATGTGCCATTTCACATAAGAAGATGAATTTAAAAAAAAAAATCTACCTTTACTGACATCTAAAGAGGCTGGTTATCACTATCACTCAGAAATTGTCTTGAAATGTTTTGGGCCAGATTCTTTTTTTTTTTTTTCCCTAAATTCTTAACAGAACATTCTCCTCAGAAAGCTAAACATTCAACTTCTAAAATTGGAGAGAACTTTCTAGGGTTTGATGAACAAAGACTGCTTTCATTAAATCCTAGTTCTAAATGACTTTATAAGTAGCCTATTTCAAATGTTGAGGCATAGTTATCTAGGAATAGTATTAATAATATAAACTTCTCATAGTAGAATACCTAAGGTTATTAGCTGAGGTGGAGTAGTCTGATATGTTGATTCCTATTACCCCCATGGTTCTGATTAATAAAAAGGTGAAATACTAAAGAATGAATGAAAACAAAATTCAGTTTGTATACTTTATAGAGATTGCACTGCAGGCTTAAAAATGTTTACTTTTACCTTATATCACAGTTAATAATAATGACTTGATAGCACCTCTCCAAATGATAGATTTTCAACATCAAAGCCCTTCTGTGTGTCTTTGTATCTATGGAAGCTAGTGCACAGATCGGCACATCGTTTCTGCTGAAGCACATGTTGAGTAAGTATTTTAGGAAAATGCATGAATAGGTCCAGATGTGGTGGCTCATGCCTTTAATCCCAGCACTTGGGAGGCAGAGGTAGGAGGATCGCCTTGAGTTCGAGGCCACCCTATGACTACATAGTGAGTCCCAGGTCAGCCTGGGCCAGAGTGAGACCCTACCTCAAAAAAAAAAAAAAAAGAAAAAAAATGCATGATATAAGCATCTAAAAAAATGTTCTACGTCACTAGTCATCAGGGAAATGCAGATTAAAACTACATTGAGATTCCATCTCACTCCTGTCAGATTGGCCACCATCATGAAAACAAATGATCATAAATGTTGGCGGGGATGTGGGAAAAAAGGAACCCTTCTGCACTGCTGGTGGGAATGCAATCTGGTCCAGCCATTGTGGAAAACAGTGTGGAGGTTCCTAAAACAGCTAGAGATTGATCTACCATATGACCCAGCTATAGCACTTCTAGGCATATATCCAAAGGACTCATCTCATTTTCTTAGAAGTACGTGCTCAACCATGTTTATTGCTGCTCAATTTATAATAGCTGGGAAATGAAACCAGCCTAGATGTCCCTCAACAGATGAGTGGATAATGAAGATGTGGCACATTTATACAATGGAGTTGTACTCAGCGGTAAAGAAAAATGAAGTTATGAAATTTGCAGAAAAATGGATGGACCTGGAAAGGATTATACTAAGTGAGGTAACCCAGGCCCAGAAAGCCAAGCGCCACATGTTCTCTCTCATATGTGGATCCTAGCTACAGATGACTGGGCTTCTGCGTGAGAATGAAAATACTTAGTAGCAGAGGCCAGTAAGTTAAAAAGGAGACATAAAGGGTAGAGAAAGGAAGGGAGGAGGATACTTAATAGGTTGATATTGTATATATGTAATTACAATGATTGTAATGGGGAGGTAATATGATGGAGAATGGAATTTCAAATGGGAAAATGTGGGGGTGGGGAGGGAGGGAATTACCATGGGATATATTTTATAATTATGGAAAATGTTAATAAAAATTTAAAAAAATGCATGAATAATTATAATGTTTGAATAACGTTTGTCTTTATTTGAATGAGTTGTGTTAAAAAAAATAAGAAAGTAAGATTGAGATTCTTTAATTATATCTAGCATTTTATTCCAGTAGCTAACTATGGATTCAAGAGTCTATTCCCTCATCTCACTGATGTTCTTACTCTTTGATTCATGTAACTATTGCTTGATCTGGAGCACACTGATTAATTGCCTCATGTTCATCATGTACCTTGTTAGAAATGGGTATGCTCCTGCATTGTCTGCTAAGCTTAGATGTGGCTTTCTTCATGAGCATCCTGGGTTGTTACCTTTGCTCCCATCTGAACTTTGAAGAAAAGTGAGTTCCAGAACTTTTCATGACTCCTTACATCTTGCTGTTAAATAGAGACAATGGTGAGTCACACACTTGTTCTTCGGGTGAGAGATGACTAAGGAACGATTATCTTGTGATAAATGTTTTGATAACAGACAAGTAGAAAGTAGAATGTTCATAATGGAAAACCTCGTGTCTGAAAGGAACAGATTTGTGGCACTGAGGATCAAGAGCAGCGCTCCACCTTGGTCACGTCTCATGACAGTTCCACCTGCTTCCTCTGTTTCCCCTTTATGGAACACCTCTAATGCTTCCTCTCCTCACTGGACAGCGGTCTTCCTCTCCCTTACACATGCTTTCCAGTTTCCTTAATTCAGCTTGTCTTTGCTCGGCTTACACAGTGATAATGCAAGTATATCTGGCCTTACCCCGTCCCATGACTTGGCTCTTATCATTTATACCTTCTGGTCAGGCACTAAGTACCCTCTACTCTTGGACTTCACATACATTTAGGACAATTATTTTTCCTACATTTCTGTATCTATGTCAAGAGAAATTAATCGCTTACAATCCTATCATCTATATGGTTAAGTTGATGTTTCAGTGTCTTTGTCTTTTTAAGCCCATATATGTAAAATTTACCTTGAAGGCAATCAATATTGGTGAAGTGAATAGATCAACTATTACATGAATGAATGAATACAGTCTCCTTTTCTTTTCTATTTTATTTAGTCCTACAGTAAATATTTAGTTACAGCACATTTTATAAAATATTCGGATTCTTGGCACTCTTACTACCCAAGTACAACAAAGAGCCGGAAGTCAGCAAAAATTCCTGTGAAAAACATAACGTGAACTGAAGTGGTGCATGCTCCTGAGCTATTATTTGGTTAATATGAGGTGGTAACTTGGGTTACCAAGTTAATGAACTTATTTAATTGGCATAGAAACAAATAGCAAGCAATAAAAGTCAGTCCCCAGACAGTCACAGCATCTAGTGTCAGAAGGTGCTACATGCACGACTGGGGGAAAATGACCAATATCTGTCCAAGAAACTCATGGTCTAACCTACTTAGCAGCAAATAACCTGTTGTGATGCCCACACAAGTGCAATAGTGGCACACAGCTATGGTGGGGAACCAACTGCTCTTGATTCGGCTAACTGATCCCCTCAGTGGTACAGGACCCATAGCTGGAGCTGGGAAAAACATCAGAACCATATCCAAACATTAGCCCACTCTCCAATATCAAGCTACCATCAATCATGGGCTACAAGAGGGCCTACACCTATTAAATTCTCTATTTAAAAAAGTAAGGGTTATCTCATTTGTCCTGGTGCTAACTTACTCTCTGTTGGAGAATCTGCTTCTCTTTTTCAGATAGATGTAGATCCTAAGGAGAGAGCTCTCCATCATACCTCAGGAGGGCCCAGGATGAAACTAAGAAAAATTGGCAAAACAAGCATGGGTGCTGTTTTCCTGATGAACCAGATTCCAGCACAAGGGGGAAGGAGACCAACACAGAGAAAAATCAACTCCAGAGGCCCCCAACACCTCATCACTGAAACAGACCAAAAATGAACCCAACATGGTTCAAGGAAATTTTGCGGAAGAGGGGGCGGAAAGAATGTCAGAGTCACATGTTGGGTCATGATATGCAGAGACATTTATCTTACCCATAACTGTGGGCTAACTCCACAATGCACTACCCATATACCTCAACAAAGAGGGGCAATGGGGAGGGGGTAGGTCATGGATGAGCCTAATAATGGTACCAAACTGACTGTATTTGCTGAATACAAAACTAATTAATAAAATAAAAGATGGGTCAAGTGTACCATGAAGGCAAAAAAAAAAAAAAAAATTCTGAAAATAAAGGGTATGGCATACCATATTAACGAGTCATTGCTGTTGTAATGGTACAGCTGTGAGAAATAAGTGTCATCAAATACAGCTCATTGAGGATTTTTTATTGGGCAAACACTTCCCACAGAATTGGTCCCCAAAATGAAGTATGTTATTTGAAGGGATCAGCTTCAGTTATCTGGCCATCATGAGTTTAAGAATAATTGCTGTGGGCATAGTGACATCATCATATGACTTTATTATAAGCACCATGAAAGGTTATTTCCAATTCAGTGAAGTGAAACAAAAATCCAGATTATATAACTGGGTTAAAATGTCCTTAACTAGTAACAGTCACAGCCAAGACTAAAGGACATATATTCTGTATATTATACTTTATCATAATAGCAGTTATGTTTAGCATTTCACTCAGTGCTGTCATTGATTTTAAAACACCACAACTCTTCTTGAAGGAGAACAAAAAACAGTTTGGCTAGGAAGTACCTCATTTAATTGCTTCAAAGGCATTTTAAGTCTTTTTGAAAAATTTATTTATTTATTTATTTGAGAGAGAGAAAGAGTCAGATAGAGAGAGAGAGAGAATGGGCGCGCCAGGGCTTCCAGCCACTGCAAATGAACTCCAGACATGTGCGCCCCCTTGTGCATCTGGCTAACGTGGGTCCTGAAGAATGGAGCCTCAAACCCGGGTCCTTAGGCTTCACAGGCAAGTGCTTAACTGCTAAGCCATCTCTCCAGCCCAAGTCTTAGTGGCACAAAGAAACCACATGTTATAAGCCCATATCTTGAAAGCTGTTGAAGTCAAATCCCTGAATACTGTTTAAAATTATTATTCTGAACATATCCAGTGTGTAGTGTGATGTGCCTCTGCCTAGAGTTTTTTAAGGAAGTAACAATGCTAGACAAGCTGGATAGTTGACATCTCCAACCAATAACTGAAGCATACTGAGTATATAAATACACCAACTCCCTCAACTTGTAAATCTTGTATTACCATTTCTGTGGATTATCTGATGAAAGAAACCTCAGTTGCTCAGCACAAAAGTGATTTGAATCCTAGGCTACACAGGAAGACAATGCCTGGAGTTAAAAAAAAGAAGAAAAAAAAAAACAGTAGCAATGATATTTGCTACTTTTGAGACTTATTCTGTGACAAAATTTGAAGTGTTAAAGTTTTACCTTACTTATCCCAACAAACCTGTGAAATACAATGTAGAAATGTGGCACATTTTATATCCAAAGGAACTGAGATTTAGAGATGATATATATAGGGTCACACACCTTGGCAATGACAGAATCAGAATGAGAAGCTCTGCCGTCTAGTGCTGCAGCCTCACTTTGTATCATGGAAAAAGTTCAATTGATTCTTCTTCCTTAATTATGCCATGATGCTTTAAGTCATGAATTTTATAAAAGGAAGCAAATTCTGTAGAATTAAAAAAGAAAAAAAAAACTTCAAAGATGACTGCTCAAGGTCTGGGGACCAATTTTGGTTGGAATTTAGATAATGAGCAGGAGGACTCTGAGGTGAAGGTGGTCAATTCTTGTGAACAGGAAGGGTAGTGCTCAGGGTACATATTTCTGCTCCGGTGTGTCCACCTGAGGCTTTCTAGGCTCCCCGTCAACTTGACTGTCTTTTTTAGGCTCATGAAACAGCGACTAGCCTGAATGTCAGATTGTGTGGGTAAATACTCAGACAGTGTGGTGAACCCCAGAAAAGACTGACTTCTCCATCACTCATTTCAAGGAGAGTGTATTGATGGATAGAATGAAAAGTTCTTCAGAAAAATACAGACCATGTGCTCACATTATTAGGCAGAGTGTTGAGCTAATTTATGAGAGAAATGGCTTACATGTTGGCAAATGGCTCTTCCATCTTGGAACCGTATCCCCTTACTAGTCATCTTTGTATGCCTTCCTTTCTACCTTCAATCTTATTTATGCTGTCATATCTCAGTTTCTTTTCAGAGATGCTGTTTCCTATGCCAATAATTTTCCATTTTAAAAGTGATGCACAGATCTGTTTTATCTAGTTGCTTCCAAAGGTATGCTTGCTATTTGCTCTCTACTATTTGGTGGAAAACCTGATTTCTTATTTCTTGGCTTTTGTCTACTTCAGTCATTTTGTCTTAAGTATCCCTCTAGCATTTGGTGTTGATGGAGCATCATCCAATAGAGTCAGGTACATGAAATACTTCTGTGCAAGTGAAGGAAATGAAGATTGCTACCTTAAGAAGAGGCTATACCTTGCTGTAAAGATTGCTTAGCAGTTAAGGTGCTTGCCAGCAAAACCCAAGGACTTGGTCAGTTCCCAAGCACCCAGATAAGCCAGATGTACAAGGTGATGCATGCATCTGGAGTTTGTCTGCAATGGCTACAGGCCCTGGTAGTATTCTCCCTTTTTCTCCCTACCCCCTCTCTCTTTCTTTATCTGCCTTTTTTTCTCTTATAAAAAAATAAAATAATTAAAAAATTAAAAATAGAAGTGGCTATACTGTGGCCAGGTTGAAGAAGAAATACCTTTAGACAGGAGTTTTTCCCTTTGCTTAGTAGGAAAATGAAAAAAATAAATAAACTGGTTTGTTAGGCTATATAAAGTAAGTCTTCTGTTATAGTTACCTTCTCACTGCTGGTCCAACAACTGGTCAGAAGGAACTGATGGGAGGAAAAGATCATTTCAGGCTGATGGATCCAGGGAAAGCTTCTTCATGGTGAGGGAAGCTGGCTCACTTCATCACACATCCATAGCAGAAGGACAAAAGGCAGCACCAGCAAGTGTGAGCTGATTTTGAACACACACCTGGGGTTGGACTCAAGAGATACACCACCTCCACTACCTCCAGCAGGACTGCGCCAGCTGGAGACAAAGCAGGTGGCATAATAAAAACACAGACCGGAGATTTTGGGACTGCTGACATGCAAACTTCCACACCTGCTTTGCCATGTTTTGTTCCCTATGCTGTGAGACCTGCAAGGAAGACTAGGTGAAATGAGGAATTATAAACCTGACAGTCATAACTGATGAGAATTGAATAGGGATGTTGGAATTTCTAAGGCTTATAGAAGATGGAGGGAAAAAAGTCAGAATAGGAAAAAAAAAAGGAGCAGTGGAAAGATCAAAGTAAAAAAATAATTACAAAATGATAAAAGGAGGGCTGGAGAGATTACTTAGTGGTTAAGGTGCTTGCCTGCGAAGCCTGAGAACCCAGGTTTGATTCTCCAGGTTCCATATAAACCAATTGCACACAGTAGTGCATGCATCTGGAGTGCATTTACAGTTGCTGGAGGCCCTGGTGTGCCATACTCTCTTTCTCTCTCTCTCTTTCTGTCTCTCTTTCTTGCCTCCTCTCTGTCTCCAAAATAAAAAAATAAATTAAATAAATAAATAAATAAATATAATGATAAAGGGAATTCAGTGAGTTAATTGTGATAGTTATTTAGATGACATAGCAGAGTAAGTATTCAGTTTCCTCTTTTATACGCTACTGAATATTGAGTATTACCCTTACCCTGTTAGTAGAGAATATGGTACATGCATTCTGGTGTGAGCAGCATTTTCAGACTAAAAGAAACATGGCAATGTCCTGTGGGAACTAAGAGACAAAAAGAATTGTAGCTACTATATGCAGATAATTTTAGTATTAATTCAATAGGTAAAAAACATTGGAATGAAAGATGTTGGGGGAGGACCTTTTGTGCCTTTTTTTAGTCAAAACATGCACAGATATTTCAATCTTAAACATTGTTAGAAGGCAAGTATGGATGTGCACACTTTTAATCCCAGTACTCTGGAGGCAGGGGTAGGAGGATCACCATGACACTGAGGCCACCCTGATATTACATAGTGAATTCCAAGTCAGCCTGGGCTAGAGCAAGATCCTACCTAAAATAAATAAATAAATAAATAAATAAATAAATAAATAAAACCTTCTTCACGTCATCTTGCTTGGTATCCCTCTGAGGTCTATGGAAACTCCTTTGCCATCACGTATGTGCTCCTACATGGTCCTATTCATGTCTTTAGTTTCATCTTACGGTATTTTCCCACTCAACATTTGTCCATCATTTACACTTTTGCCTCCCCATTCCCTCCAACCCAGCTCATTCATCTTACCCTAGGTCCATTGCATGTCCTGCTGTCCAAAACCTTCTCTAAATATGTGATTCATGCCTGACGTTTAAATCTTAAGTCTTAAGTCCCTCAGGAAGTTGTCCTTGCCCTCCCTCTCTCCGGGTCCTGCACACCTCTTTTACAGCCCATCTGCTGCAGTGTGACCTCACAGCAGCTTATGAGTACTTGGATGGTTTCTGCCCTTCCTATTAGTAATAAAATTCAACTCAACAGGTGTATTAAGTTTTCCCTGAACTGAGTTTTTGAACATTATGACATAGAAATATAGTTTAAAATGTTATTTGTGAATAAGTAAATGTCATACTGCCATTTACTGAAAAATTCATCACTCGCCCATTGACTTATGATACTAGTTCTTTTGTAAGTCCAAGTATTGGGTAATAGTGGGCCTATTGATTGTCACTATCTAACTCACTGGTCAGTTTGCCTAATCAGTGTTACTAATATATAACCCTAACTACTATAAGTTTAGAAAAAATATCTTACTAAAAACTAAGATGCCTCCATATTTTATCACAGTGTTGACCAACACCACCTTTTAAATCACTGCTAATTTTTTCTTCTTCATGAATGCTATGGAAATTTTAGTTCTTTACTCAGAGACATACCATGCACCACTTTGTGATTTACATGGGTATTGAGGAATCCAACATGGATTCTTAGGCTTTACAGGGAAGTGCCTTAACCACTAAGGCATCTCTTCAGCCCTGAGGCATACTGTTTTTATAATGTAGAGTTTTCCAGGCCATGAACACGGTATAGTTCTTCATTTACATAGTCCTTTAATGTGTCTTTCAATGCAGTTTACATTTTTTTCTTTAAAAATGTTTCACCTGTAGAGACTTGTCTAATGTTCAAAGGATGAGTTAGAAAATGGAGAAGAGGTAATAAATAATTACATGAGTCAGAGGTCTCAATATTCTTTTGTAAAGCCAATTGTTGGAGAAATAACAATTTGCTGTCTTGTGTGATGGCTAGACAAACATTTGTGTCTTTGTTTCAGAATGACTTATACTTCTTGTTTCAGAGATATTTTAAACAATTGAGGATAACGTGTCAAAGTTGTAGTCAAGAAATTGTTTCCCTATTTAGTTACAAAATTTGTCCTATGATGATAAAGATGACAATGCATCCATTTCTTTTTTATTACCCTTCCTGAAAATAAAACAAGACCTCCCTCCCTCTCTCTTTCTCTGCCTCTCTCTATCTCTGTCGTGTGTGTGTGTGTGTGTGTGTGTGTGTGTGTGTGTATGTATGTATGTATTCCTGGATTCTGGTCATGGGGGAGGCATAGGCATACCATGGTACATGTATGGGAATCACAAGACAGCTTCATGTATTGGTCCTTTCCCTCCACCTTGTTTTTGGTGATGTCATTTTTGTTGTTTCCCCCCATACTGCTGAACTAGTTGCCTATGAACTTCCAATTCTATTTAATCTACCACGCATCCTGTCATAGGTATGCTGGCATTATAGTTAAGTGTCATGGCATTTGGCCCTTACGTGAGTGCTGGGGATCCAAACATTAGTCCTTACACTTGTCCAAGTACCTTGTCCACCAATTCATCTCTCCAGCTTCCCAGACTTTCTGATGGGGGTATAACCATATATGTGTACATTACTGCATTTAAAGAAGGGAGAGCTTTCTCTCTAGGTAGAATAATTTTATACAAAGTGAGGAATTTTGTGAAGAAGAAAGTCTCTTGCTCAGTTTGGCAATTTATTTGCTTACAAAAGAGAATGGTTTCTCGAGAGCAAGGACCACTAATCCTAATCAGACAATTGCTTTCCAAGTTTCATTTTGAAAAAAAAATTCATTCTCTAGGACTCTAAATATTAGTGCATTTTATTCCAAGACCTACCTATGGGATTGTAATGTACTTTAGAGATCCTAACCTAACTATCACCTAGAAGCTGTGTCTCATTGTTCCAGTTACAATTGGTTTGAGTCTTAACCTTTCCATACCTAAAAATGGATAAAATATTCTTTTATCCAGGCATGTGATACCTTATACAGCAGTGAAAAATTGAGGCTTAAATGTTTGTTTTCCATCTTTTAAAAATTATTTGAGAAGTGCCGGGCATGGTGGCGCACGCCTTTAATCCCAGCACTCGGGAGGCAGAGGTAAGAGGATCGCCGTGAGTTCAAGGCCACCCTGAGACTCCTTAGTGAATTCCAGGTCAGCATGGACCAGAGTGAGACCCTACCTCGAAAAACAAAAAACAAACAAACAAAAAAAATTATTTGAGAAAGGCAGAGAATGGCATTCCAGGGCCTCCATCACTGAAAATCAACCCCAGATGCATGTGCCACTTCATGCATCTGGCTTTACATGGGTATTAGGGACCAAACTCAGCATGTCAGGTACTACAAGTGCCTTTAACCACTAACCCATCTCTCCAGCCCCCTTCATCTTTTGTTTGAATCCTATTTTTGTCCTTCTTTCATAGCTCCTGCCAGAAATGAGCTGCCTCATCTATTACTATGAATGTAGAAAGCTTTTATATAATGTGAAAGATTTGGGAAGAAAAAGAACACTGGCATTATTTCTTTAAGTAACCTACTCCTTGAGAGGGATCAAAGGTCAGGGTTAAGGCTGAGATTTAAGTGCAGATTGCAATCAGAGGACTGAATGGACACATTCTTATGAATTCAGAATTGTTAAGAATACAGGTAAAGGATGACTCTGCAGCCCAGAGTGTCGTTTGGTAAGTGGTTAGATGCAGCATTTTTGAGAGCAACTGTATCAATGTCATGTCTAGCCATGGAACAAAGAGCTCCTCCAGCTTCTACCTGCCATCCTTCCTGACCTTCATTGAAAACTGCCAGTAGGAGGGCCTCCTCACACCCAGACAGAATGTGTAGTGTGCCTTTATTATTTTCCCTTATTAATTTTTAAAAAGTTTTTATTTATTTACTTATTTTTATAGATAGAGAGATATGGATGTGCCAAAGCCTCTAGCCCCCGCAAACAAACTCCAGACTTATGTGCCACCATGTGCACCTGCTTATGTGAGTGCTAGGAAGTCAAATCTTGGTCTTTAGGCTTCTCAGGCAAGTATTTCAAATGCTAATTCATCTCTCCAGCCATTGTTTTCCTGTTTTTAATCTTAAACAAAAACCTTAAAAAAAAAAAAAAACCTTTTACTTTTTTATGTGTGTGTGTGTGTGTGTGTGTGTGAGAGAGAGAGAGAGAGAGAGAGAGAGAGAGGGAGAGAGAGAGAGAGAGAGAGAGAGAGAGAGAGAGAGAGAGAGAGAGAGAGAGAGAGAGAGAGAGAATGGGCTTGCCAGGGCCTCTAGCTGCTGCAAACAAACTCCAGATTGTGTTGCTTTGTGCATCTAGTTTATGTGGGTCCTGAGAAATCAGACTTCATTCCTTTGCCTTTGCAGGCAATCAACTTAACCACTAACCCATCTCTCCAACCCCTGCTTTTATCTTTTTTGAAAGGGTTATTACCAGCACAAAGCTGTGAGCAGGACTCCTCTATTTTCAGGACTTTTACAACCAGGTTAAAATAGAGAAATCCCACTCTGGGGCCCATTTAATCAACACTTCTCTAATTCTGAAGCACTATAATTCCCCAAATTGAATTTTGAATGAGATGCTATTCACTGACCATGGGGACAGTGAATACATGCATATGTGAAGCCAAATGTTTCTTCACAAGAAATTTGTTTTCACTCTAGTCTGCAATTGTCTTTTAAAGCTGAGGAACAATCTTAATTCAAACTACCACAGATTGTGCCTGAAGATAGAATAGTTTAAAGATCAAGCAGAGGAGAAGTTTATTGTGTAAAATTAAAATGAGAAGGAGTAATCATATCCTTGTGTAGGAGTGGTTAGGAAGGGAGTTGCTCATGTCAAGTCTGAAATAAATGGACAGCTTCCTGAAGATGAGATGTGAAATGTCCTCCAAATATATCATCTTTCATTTTCTACTTCAAGGACTTGTTAACTTAGTATTTATATTTATCTACACCCATTTCACATCTCTGAACCAAGACTGGCATTAAGTAATACCTTATTCCTTATACTTGTTAACTAATAATAATAAAATAACTTGATTATTAAGAATTATTAATTTATCTTGCCTTTATTTTCTTTCCTTCTTCCCTCCCTTCTTAAAACATGTTTCTTTTGAAACATGTTTACTATGTAGTTCAAGAAGGCCTTAAACCTGTGATTCTGCCTCCAACTTCAGGGTGCTAGAATTACTTGTATGTATCACATTGATGCCTACTGCCCCAAAGTTGCCTTTCTTTAGATTCTAAGCTCTAAATTGACTGTCCCACCATACTGTGAAGAAGAATTTCTTAAAAAATATTCAGTTGGGCACAGTATACACCCCCATTACACACATGCACACACATGCAACGCATGCACGTGTGTGTGTGTGTGGGTGTGTGTGTGTGTTGACAGCTAGCAAGTAAGCAGTTGTTCTTAATTTGTTTCATGTTTGAAAGTCTGTAGACTAAAGGATGAACCTAATATTACAGCATTGCTCTGGGTACTGAGTCATTGGGAAGAGAGGCAGTGAATGGACCAATTTCCAGAATAAAATGAAATGATAGTAAATTATTTTTGTCATCATTTCTGTATTTCCTGACATGGTTCAATCATTTCTTTCCTCTGTGACCCTCAAATATCTTTTCATCTCTCTCTCTGTGTCCAAGTCTCTCAGTATCTGTGCGTGCGTGTGTGTGTGTGTGTGTGTGTGTGTGTGTGTGTGTTTGTCTGTCTCTCTTAGTATCTCTCTGTGTGTGTGTCTCAGTACCTCTCTGTGTCATAACTTTCTATTCTTCCCCACCTCCATCATTATCATTTTTGCTCTACCTCTTCTTTTCTCCTGTTGAGTTATAATACAATCTGGGAAGAGGAGAGAGAGAGCTGGGCCCAGGCATGGGAGGATGTGGTAGTTAAATAGTAGGTTCAGGAAGAATGTGTTTTGTCCCCTTTCCATTTGACTGTAAGCTGGCCTTAGGGCTAGGGAAAAGCCAAATAGGGCTCTGAGTTATAAAGCTTAAATGGAAGAAAATGATGTTGGCCACAAACAAGATTCACTGCATCCAAATGAGCCCAAGCCTCATGGCATGAGCCTGGAAGGGAATCATAGGATCTTTCAATGGATGTGGTGGTTCAGACTCGAGTTTTGGAACTAAGAAGGGAGAGAACCCATATGTGGAGGGCTCTCAGCCATAGGGAAGTCACCACATCCTCCAGTCACCTAGTCTATGGATAAAAGTTTTCCTTTTTTTTTTTTTTGTTTTTTTTTGTTTCACCTAGAGCATAAATGGGCTCATTGTCCAAAGAATGCATGCTCAGAGGGTCTACTGACAGGTGGGACATTGTGCTTCCCAAGATTTGCATCTGTTTGTTGAGTTTTCAGAGCAAAACACTACATAGTTTTACCTGATCTCAAATCTTGCCCTGAATTGATCCCCAGGCTTAGGATGTCATTAAAAGAAGCATTGCTTCTGTGGACTGGGAGCAACTAATAGGATGACTGTGCCCAGTGACAAGAACAGAAATAGGCAGAAAATAATGATCATTCATGTCAGACTGTGTACTTATTGTGCCCAGATCTCCCTGATTCATTCTCTTATAGCTCAACTCTGATCCGAATGCCCATGAATTGACAGAGTTTAGGCTAGTAAACTGGACACCCAGGTGCACATATACAAGAACAAACATGAGCCGGGCGTGGTGGCGCACACCTCTGGTCCCAGCACTCAGGAGGCAGAGGTAGGAGGATCACTGTGAGTTCGAGGGCACCCTGATACTACAGAGTGAATTCCAGTTCAGTCTGGGCTAGAGCCAGACCCTCCCTCAATAAACCAAAAACAACAACAACAAAAAAGAATAAACATGAAAGACCACACACAAATACCCGTTCAAACACTCATGCACACAAATGTATGCACACACAATATCTGGTGTCACTAAGCCACATTTGAAACAGACTTCAAATTTCCATGTGTACCAAGACATTTATCATCTTTCAAAATTTCTTAGTAAAGCAGGAATTGTGCAGTAAGTTCCATCAATGATCATCCCACTTTGTACTAGTCACTCTTTCATCTAGTACCATGCTTGATGTAATTAATATATAAGAGAAAAGGTTAATTTTGGTTCATTCTTTTGGAGGATCTGGATTATGATGCTTTTGGACTGTGGGGATATATAGGAAGGCAATAGAAGGGAACACATGACAAAGAAAACTATTGATACCAGAAGTGAGGAAGAAAAATGGAGACACAAGATGGATCAGGGTCCTGACACTATCCTTCCGGAGCATCCCTCTCATGATCTAAGACCTTTACACAGGCCCACCTCCCACAGTTCTCAGCAATGTGGAAACATAGAGGCACTTTGTGGCATATAGACCTTTGGTAGCATTGAAAACCCAAACTATAGCATACACTTTTATAAGTACCCCAATAACAGGGATATCACTATTAGGAGATAAAACAACCATGCCACTGGCCCCACAACAGGCCACCCTGACTCTCCTCTGGACCCCTTATTTCACTCATAGGGGTTGAATAAGTCACCACCTCTTGTTTTGTAACCAAGGGACTTTTAATCAAAAGTGTCTGGTATTTCTATATATTTCTGGCCATTTTAAGTAGAATCATTCTCTATATACATTTAAGTTTTTAAGTTTTCCTTTTTCACATTTACTAAAGAGAGAACTAGAGAAATGGGAGACAAATTGACCCTTTCCCCTGACTTTGAGGACACTGGTAATCTAGATCAGAATTCTTACTTTTCCCCCAAAAAGAAAACTAACTTTTGAGCCTTACTTTCAAGCCCTGGAAGTCCCTTCATTATTTAACCTCAGTGAATAAAACTATATACACGGCCCTGATGCGAAGGCAAAGCCTGTCTTCCAGTACTGTCCGGTGATTATCTTCCAAGCTCATGGAACAATACAGAATGCCATACCCCAGTAAGAAGGTAATTGGCAGAAGAAAAGAATTAAACAAAAGCAGCCAAGCATAAAGCCATTGATGTTTGTGTCACAGCATTTTGTCATACCCTGTAGTCTAGAAGTGGGGTGGAAATACAAACTGAATAGACATGAACAGCTTTGAATTCAGGTTAAGACATGTTCCCATTGCATTGGTTGTTGTCAGGAAAAATCTGTGGCTGAGACATTTACAGGTGGCAGAATTTTTATCCATCTCTCCTATCCTTTATTTCCTGGCATCATTTGCATTGAGGAAAGACCAAGTGACTAACTTGTGTGCAGGGGCTGGGGGAGGCTACATGTCTGAGTAATACGGATCAGTTCTGGAGCAAAGCATTTAAGAAGAGTTTGTCTGGACTGTATGGTGACTGAGTCACAGCTAGAGCTCAGATTCTCTGAAGAGGGCAGAAGAGCATGAGACTTTATAAGAACAAGCAATACATCATTGTTTTGTTCTTCATGGAGAGTTCAAGCTCAGTCGGTTAGCACAGCACAGCCTAGCTCACCATGATTCAAATGGCATCTCTTTTTGTCACTGTGTGTAGTAAAAATGCCTCCTAAGTGTGTACAATTACAGTATAGTTCTCTTAAGCCCTATAACAGGATTTTAGGTAGGAATGTTAAACAGTACAAGTCTTATATATAAAACAAAAGGAGTGGGTCATTTTGTACAGTATTTTTTTTTTGAAGGAACATAGAATTATTGAGCACTAAGAAATCTAAACTCATTTTCAGGTGCTATCCTTGTCTTGTATCCAGGGTGGATAGCCACTGCATGTTGAGACAAAACAGAAGCTTAAGCAAGAAATGTCACATCCTTAATTCCTACACAGTCTGAACAGATGCCAGAAAAAGCAGTATGAATGCTACAGACTTTTGTGGCATCTGGAATTGAAAATTTAACAGACGCATATTATCATTGAAGCCTTCCTGTCTCTGTCAGGTGGTGGGTTCCAGGCTCTGTTTTTTTGCCTATTTGAAGCTACCCTCTGAAGAGAGCTAAATGACTCTTCAATTTTCTGTCAGACCTATCAAACTTATCTCATAGGTTTCTTCTACTCTTTTCTGGAAGATTTGTTAGACTCTCTTTCCAAGGATACCATCACTTAGTCTTGACCATCCTGCCTGCATTCATGTAGTGCCCGCTTTGGACACAGAACCAACCCAACAAGAGTTTAGTGAGAGCCAGATATCGCAGCTTAGAGAAAAGGAGCTCAGAAGCACTGGTTCAGAAAACCGGTCCTGTACTGCTAGCTGTGTGACCCACGGAATCTCTCTCTAACCCTATTGCCCTAATTTCCCTAAGGGTTAATAATAGCATGCCCAAATGGCCAATGAGGGATAAGACACTTTGTGAACTATCCTGGCATATAGAAGGGACTCAATAGTAATCATCCCAAAAGCCTATAAGAAAGGTGTAGCTTTTGTATTTTACAGATGAGCTATGACTCACTGATGTAAAATGACTTCCTCTCAGTTACACAGTGTCAGAGCCGGATGCCAAATTTGGGGCTGTTTGATTCTGGTTCCAAACTTGTTGTATGGCAGAAATGAATAGTTTTGATAGAAACCACAGGGCTGCAGGGTCTAAAATATTGACTGTTTATAACAGACTTTAAAGAAGAAGGTTTCCTCTATGATTGCATAGCCTGAGCTGAAAGAAAAAGTGCTGATGCCTTACATATGAGGAATTCTGACCCACAAAAAAATGGATAGCCAGAGCTTCACACTGGCAAATTAACTTCATGGAAATAAAATCTTTTATATTTTATTTGCCTTTTGGAATTGAAGAAAACTAAAACTACCAAGAAAAGCCACAATTCATGCATATACAGCTTAATTATGTGACATGTGGTTAGGTTTAGGGTGATTTCATCTATGGCTTGACGGGTTTATTCCTGAGAAAAATGGTAATGGGAGTGTTACCAACAATTTCACGAGCTACAGTATAACTGTGCTTCAGACAAAATAGTACTCTGTGGACTCCAGGATGCCTGACTATTCTTGCCTGATATCAAAAACTAGAACATTCTGAGAAGACATACTGGCCCTTACACTACATTGAAAATGACAGTAAATTCCAGAACATCATGCATATATTCTGTGTAGCCATAACCATTGACGCTTTACTACAAGCAGTGATGAGTTCTTTGTACCGCAGTGTCCCGTAGAGAATTTTACTGCCTCTGCCTTTGATGTCTGTGTAATAGAATCACACATTTAATTATTTAAGATAGCCAAAGACCAGTACTGAATTTGTTGACCCAGTGCTTAAAGCTTAAAAATCCAATTTGCCTCTCCTTCATTGCTAGCAGACCAAACCCAGGTTGAGGGTGATGAAGACTATTGACCATTTTAAAATTATTTTGAATAGTGGTGAGAATTGGCTCATTGGATCTCATCTACACCTGAAAAGAATGAATTTCATTATTGATGTAATCACAAATGACATTTCCCCAGGTTTCACATTTATTCTATCTCTAGATTCATTACCTTTTCAAATTGTTAATGCAGTAATGTACTGAGTTTTGGCAATTTCCACTGTGATTTTTATCCACATAAGAATTCTCAGAAAAGCTGTAGATTAACCTCTTGCAGCTGTTACACTAGCTTGGAAGGGCAGGAAAACTTGCTAGGGGTTTTGCAACTTTTAGAAAGTGAAGAGTTTCCCAAAACCAATCACATACATTTCACTGAAAAGATGTAATAGTGTAATTATTGAGGACATTTAAGTAGACTTAACTAAGCAGAGGCCAAGAATTTTTAGTCAACATTTGAAACAAATGCAACCTTTAGCTATTTATAGAAATATGCTGATCACTTGCCCTCAATTGTATTTTTACAACCAAAATAACAACAATCCAATTCATTTTCCATTAATATATAAAAATAAGTACTGTATATATAATTTGGCTTTTCCTAAGTTGGTACATTGAATCCCCTGCTATAAAGAGAAAATTTATTCCACATAATATTTAACTAGAGTTAAGTGCTGCATAGTGCTTTGTTCCATTCAATTTTTAATATAATCAAGTAACATGAGTCCTTAATTTTATTAGAAATATTGGAATGGAAAATTGCACTTTATGCAAAAATATAGGGATAACATGATACTTACCCCAAAATATAATATATGATGCAATTGTACTTGCTAGTGGCACTACTATCACATTTCTTAGCAACTTAGAAATTGTCTCCCTACTCAAATTAGTCATGAATTTATATGTCACAAACTTATATTCCATGATCTGTGTTTCAGCCAAACAAAACGTATTATAATTCTTTGAAGCAAGTACATTTTCATATTCAACTTGATTTCTCTATTAGATACATTTGTGTACTTTTTTACTATTCTTTGAGCGGCATTAAATGCTAGTGATTAGCGCAGTGGCCAGACCAACAGCAGTATACCTGGGAACGGCTAGAAATATAAATTATCTGGCCCCATCCTAGGACTACTCCATCAGAAATTTTGAAGATGTATTTTAGCCTTTCTAGATGAGTCTTATTCTTTCTGGAGAATGAGAACCATTGCTCTTTAACATACATTTTCCTCCATTCACTATGTAATTTTCTAGTTCTATGTGTCCTCTTTGTTGCCTGGGTTCAGATATTTTCATTGTCATATATAAAATGCCTACTGTGATTTCACCTTTCTCTAATGTACTTTGAAAAAAAAAAAAACATAAACATTACAAGTCATGCATTCACTAAAGCTTGCTAGCTAGTTATTTAGGTAGCTCCTGTTATCCATGTCTAATGATACTAGTTCCAGGAAAGAAGAGTAGCAAAATGCACCTATGAATAACATTCTGTATAAGGTAAACTTTTCTTTTCAGTAATATATTTTGTGATGCTCCTAAGCCTGTTATGCTGCTGGATCAACTAACTAACTTTGAGTTGGCATAGGCATACAACACAGAATCATCTAGAATATAATTGAGGTTTTCCTCTCTACACACTTAGTTGGTTTCCCACCATTGCACTTGTGTGAGCATCATGACAGGTTATTTGCTGCTAGGTATAAGCTGATCTCTATTTATCCATGAGAATAGACTAAAGGAGGAAAGATAATGTCACAGTGGTATTTCTGGTGACTTACATGTCTACCTAAGGTCCATTTCTCATGGAGAAATTTGAAGTGATTGAAAGAATTATAAATATATGAGCAAGCAAGGAGAGTTAAAAATAATATAAGCATATAGGTAATTCCAAGTAATGTAGACTGCACTAATCAATAATCATAACCTCTGCTGCTTAAATGCTTATACAATTAACATGTAGTATAAGAGTGTATGAGAGAATAGAGGAGGAATAAATGGTCTTTAAGTGGTTAAATGGTCTATTACACTAAGCTCTAATAAGTAGAAGACAAATATTTGATCTCTAGGGAGGTAGTTCACACAGCTTACTGGTGCACTAGACTTATATGAAGGGACTGTTCAAGCAGAGAATATTATATTTCATTGGCAAGGTTTCTAATTATTAGATCTATTATGGTCTATAGTGGCCCCCAACGTTTCTCTAATCCTTTGAATACACATTGTTTTAAATTGCACAAAATTATCATCATATTTGCTTATGTGATGGCTGAAAGTAAAGTGTCAACAGATTGGAATGAGTTTAAATTACTTAAAATTTATTTTTTGGCTTCACTAAGCTGACCTAGAAATGAGTTTAGAAGTCTAAGCAGAGTATTCTATTTGTTCCATGGATTATTCTTCAAAACTATGATCCATACCTAATTCTTCACATGACCTTGTCACTCCTTGTCACTGTCTTTGTCTCTGGCTTTGTCATTTATAAGATATGTGTCATTAAATTTAGAAATGCAATTGGGTAACCCAAGATACCTTAAATTTGAGATATTTTTAATGAATTTATAAACCCTTTTATAGAGACAGGTTAACTTCAAATAGTCCATATGTTAAAATGTGAATATATCTTTGAGAACTTAGCATCCTACTACTAAAGTAGAAGTTTAATAACTTTGCAGAATGCTGATGAGAACAATCAAAACACAAACCCCTCAAAGGTAAAAATTCCCAAAATTGAAATGATATGTCATTTTAGCTCTGTAAAATATAGCAAAGAAGAGAATAAGGTATTACAATGTACTGTATGCTGACATTTTTAAAGTGTGCTGACATGAAACAATTCCTTAAAAAATGTTACTTCTCAAATGTCTAGAACTATTTAGTCCTATAACTGCTAATGAAATTTAACTCTGTATTTAAAATTTATCATAAAAAGAAATATCACAGAGCATGTGGTTTTGAGGGCCATTTTTTTCTTAAAAAACCCTATGGAAGGAATAGTACTGATCTTACTCAAATACTAAAAGAGATTATACAAACAGAAAACAGCTGTTGGCATGTTTAAAGAGGCCAATAAAATCTTAATGACAGGATTGTTGCAAAGTGGATACTTCCACAAAAATTTCATTCACATTAAATGATGAAAAAATCCTTACAGAATATTAACAAAATGAATAAGGTCTGAGTAGAGCATATACCCAAAATGCAGTGATTTAACACTGACATACCAATAAGCAAAAGTCACCACTTTTGGAAGATAAGGTAAAAAGTACTTATGTCACCTCATTATTGCTCATAAAAAAGATGGATAACTTTTGTTTGGTAATAAACTCATTAATAAAGAATAAGTATTGAAATTCTAAGTCAGGCATGGTGGCATACGCCTTGAATCCCAGCCCTCAAGAGGCAAAGGTAGGAGGATTGCTATGAATTCGAGGCCAGCCTGAGACTACATAGTGAGTTCCAGGTCAGTCTGGGCTAGAGTGAGATCCTACCTCTGAAAAAAAAAAAAAGAAAGAAAGAAATAAATTCCACAGCAGACATCATATAAGTAAAACTTTGAAAGAGATAACAGAAAGATTAAGGATATGATCAAGATATCTGTCTGCTCTTACTGTCCTTTTGCAAATTCATCTCAGTTGTGCAAGTAGTAAAATAAGATAAGAACTGTAAAATTGAAGATATAAAGATGAACAGAATAAATGTTTTCACTATTTAGTAATGAAATTTTGTGTATAAATGTTAGGATTTGTATCCTTGCCAAATTTTTGTGTTGAAATTTCCTGTGGTGGTTTGAATGTAAAGTGCCCCGTCCCATAGTCTCATATGTGTGTGATTAAGCTTCCCACTTAGTCCCCAGCTGGGGAACCTTGAAAACATTGAGACTTGTGAGAAAAAGTGAGCTAGTAGGAGCAGCCCTTGTGATTTTACATGGTCTAGTCTCACTTGCCAGTGCTAAGTAGCTACTCTGTGTACTTCTTCCCTGTACTGTAGAGATGTGACTCCCGGTTGTCTGCTGCACCCAAGCCATGAAACTTCCACTTGAGAAACTATAAGCTGGAAATAAATGCTTTCCTTCCATAAACTTCTTAGGTTGGGTGTTTTGTTCCAGCAATGAGGTGGTAACTACTGTACCACAACACCCAATTAGACTCTGGCAGTGTGGTTTTCTAGGCACTAATTATGATTAGTTGAGATCTTAAAAGGTGATGCTCTAATCTGAGAGGATCAATTCTCCAGTTTTCTTTCCTGTGTACCAGTATCTTGATTCGGATGGACTTCCTCAATGTCTGTAAACTGGAGCTTGATTATATAAATAAATTTTACTGAAACACAAATACAATCATGTACCCAATGTCTGACTGTTTTCAAGAGACCATACGGTCTTCAAGTGTAAGAATATGAGAATGTTTTAATATGTAGGGGAGAAAAAAAAAAAAAACATACACACACAACAAAAACAAAGGTTGGATGCTGGAGGGCAACAATGGGTTTCCTGCCTTCTAAGCTTCAGTTGAATTCACTAATGGGGCACAAATATAGACATAGAAACATGAAAGCAAGTTGAGTTTAAAGAAAGCTCTTGAGTTAAGTCTGTCAAAACTCTTAGCATTATCATCCTTAGTCTCTTCTCCAGGATCAGAAAGCTACATTCATACTTTCATTTCTTCCCATACAAGTACTCTTGCTCTATCTCATGTAGATTCCCACACTTTCCAATTTCATCTTTATTATTAAATTCTCATCACATGATTCTGTCATGCTATTAACCATCTGTTTTTCAGTGAGGCTCTGGCTGATAACTTTGTAGGCACCGTTCTTTTCAAAGCACTTTTGAAAAAGTTCATGTTCCTTACTTGACTTAACCTGACAAAACAACTCTATGGGGCAAGATTACTGTTCTTATTCTGCCTAGCAAATGAAGCACAGATTGCTTATGTTTAGAGGACTGACAGAGTTCAGGTAATAAGGAGCAGCTTTGGAAGACAAATGTTTTACCCTTATTCTTACAAAATTTATCATTTTATATTGTCTTATTTTAACACATTTCTTATTTTAACTTTATTTGATTATTACAACATTGGATCTAGGATTATTGTCTTGATAGTACAATGGGAAAACCTGTTAACAAATCAATTTAAATGATAAATAATATCACAAAACCACTTCATGCCTCCAGGAGCCATGTTATATGTATATTTGTAGAGTCATACATTACCATTTACCTGTGATCATGCATCTTGAATGATATTTAGATGCAATTGTTATTAAAGTATAATATTTATGTGATTCATACTTTCAGTAATAGGTTTCTATCTGGGTATAGAGTTAAGGTAAAAATTTGGTTCATAATATGTATTTGAGACAGAGTGATGGGAAGCTAGGAGAAAAAGATAACAGGCTAGGAAGTTTTAGCTAAAAAAAAAAAAAAAAAAAAAAAAAAAAAAAAACTGGCCCTAGACTTAATTGATTTAAAGCAAATATAAAGTAGAATTATAGTGCCCTTGCATGCTGTGATTTGATTGGTTTGAAACGATACTTAAACATGTTTGCCAACTGGTCTCTATGCTATGTTTGGCTTCCAACAGTTACTCAGCCTCAGCCAAGAGTCTAGCCAAGAGAGCTGCTGGAGAGCAACAGATTCTGCTTTCCTCACTTAATGTTTCAGAGAAGAATAAGATACCCAGATCTATAAAAGGCCTTGGCTATACCCTTAACCCTGAGGCAGGGCACATATACATTCCAGTTAAAGCTCTTTTCTGTCAGCTTTTGATGCTCTCATTTTATGTTACTATTTCCCTGTTATAGCACAGGTATTCCTAGCTTTTTCGCTTAACACCCAGAGAATGTATCTTTTAAGATATTGTGTTTAATAGCAGACTGTAATTTCTAATCATATTACTTATTTATTTAGTCTCATGACGTTGTTTAAAAAAGTGGATCTACTGAGCTGGATAGATGGCTTAGTACTTAAGGTGCTTGCCAGCAAAGTCAGGACCATTATCAATTCCCCAGTACCCATGCAAAGGGAGATGCACAAGGTGCCACATGGATCTGGAGTTTGATTGCAGTGGTTAGAGGCCCTGGAGTACATAATCTCTCTCTCTCTTTCTCTCTTTCCCCCTCTCTTTCTTCCCACAAATAAATAAATTTCATTAATTTATATTAAATTAACTTAAAAAAGAGTTGACTTCTTGACATAAGAACTGGTACTATTGGGTGTGCACTTTCTTGTATATTTAAACCTTGTGAAGATAATGGTATTATCCCTATAAAATAGAACCTTTTCCCCTGGGGTTTGGGTAGAGTAGGAGGTGGAGGAGCGGCTCAGATTTGAACAGCTGTTTGTAGGGATGACATCATTTTATCTAGCAACAGGATAACAGGCCTTTTGTTCTATATCCACACGAGTAAATGGATAAGATCCATTCATGTATTAAAGGCTGGAATACCTCAGTTTAATCAACATAGACAGTAATCAGAACAACACTATGTTTCCCAATAAATCATAGAGGAAAGTCAGTATCAATAGCGGGTCCTGAAAAAAAAAAAACAAGTGTAGATTTGTGTCTAGAAGATGACTATTTTAGGAGTTACTGAACTTATGTATACAGAATTTTAATGAGTCGGTACATTTTCTGTGGAACGTGCCCTTGACCCATCAAACATTAAGTTCAAACTACCAGATCACCTATGCTGGACAGTGCTCACCCAGAATAAGTAGGCCAGAGCTCTAGGTTAGCACCCATCTCCTAGTTCCCCAGCCATGATACTGGTGTGGGACAGCCTGGACCCAGTGAGTATGCTTTTGGAAGCAGGCAAGAGGGTCAAGTAGCATCTGTTAGTTATCCTTTTTGGATATTGTTAGAAATCACTTCTATTTGTCTGTTAGTTTCTGCCCAACTGACTATCAGTGGAGTTGAATTTCTTTACAATCTGTCATGATATGAAAGGTGAGAAAATCGAATTTTTCAACAGTAGGAGCTTCCTACATTGGTGAAAAATTTGGAGGAAGCAATATACATAATAACACTTTAAAGTGGCGTGGGTACAAGGTAAACCTACTGCTGTTTTCCTTACCTCTTCATAAAATAACTTACTTTGAATGATGACCTATATAGTCATTGTATATGACCTGAGAATGGAAACATCTTCAGATAAGATACAAATGAAGCTAAGGCCTTATTTTCTTTCCTTATGGAAATGTAGTAGAATTTGCTACTCAATTAATGTTTGAAGATTTCCTTGAATTCAGAGTGAAGCTTCCCTTTGCTTCAATAGCCTTCTTCATATTTCTACCATAGCTATTACCAACATAAGCATCTCTGTGCCTGCTTGCTCCATATATAAGGCTAGTTTATTGATATCTGTGCTCTTGAAATAAAACTGAATATTCCCAATAAAATTTCAGAGCTCTCTACTAACTCTATCAATTTTCTCTCACATTTTTCCTTTGCTCCTATATTAAAGCACACTGGCTTTATGTAAGTTTGTTTTATTTATTTATTTATTTATTTATTTATTTATTTATTTATTTATTTTATTAGAGAGATAGAAAGAGGTAGATGGGCAGAGAAAATGGCCATACCAGGCCTTCAGCCACTGCAAGCAAACTCCATAAGCATATCTGGCTTACGTGGGTCCTGGGGAATCTACCCTGGGTGTTCTTTGGTTCTGCAGGCTAGAGCCTCCACTCCTAAGCCATCTCTCTGGCCCAAGTTTTGTGTTTGTTTTAATCTTTTTTTTTAAACTTTTCAGTCAACCTTCAACTCTGAAAATCAACCTTGGTTAGTACAGAGTGCATGTGCAATTATTCTGGTCATGGATCTTGATTTTGCAACATTTAGTATGCTTGGTTATTCAGTAGATCTCCTCATTGTTCCAAACATTAACTGTATGTTATAGGTATTGATACTGTATTCTTAATATATAAACAATGATACTGAAGAGGATAGGCCAGGTTCTTCCCTTCTTATTTTTTAGTTAGCATATGGAGATCTGGGTATCCAACATCCATTCTAAAATTTTCAAACCCAATTTTTATCAGTTGATTCTCTTTCCTTTCCTTTACCCCATCCCCCTGTTCTCCCCACTCCTGCATCTGTTTGCCTTTCCCTCATCCCTCTTCCCACTCACATCTTTTTACACACTCCTTGTTACCATTCCATTTTCATAGGTTTTACTCACAATCATATACATCACTTTTGATATTATACTCTATGATCTGCATATCAGGGAGTGCTACGTCCACGGCGACCTCGCCTGTGTAGCAAGCAGAAATGCTTCTGCACTGGAAGAGAGCTGAGGACAGGGCCAGCACTCCTCGGAGGGATGCCCCCGGTGACCCCTTGGCAGTCAGTTACTGTAAAGGTTCCTGCTGCCCATGAAGTCACGACGACCTAATTGCTGGCGCCAATGCTGTTTCTTTCCTGCTTTCTTCTAGCTGTTTGTCTAAGAACAGCTAATTTAACACTTATTAGTAATCATGCACGCAATCAGAGTACAAGAAACAATCTAAGTATTGAATGTGCCCCTCCTATGATTATGGCAATGGAGAGAATGTATAACTCTACTAGGAATAAAAAATTAACTCTAGAACAGTTTTTAGATGGTGTAAAGTAAAAACAGCTTATGATGTTTGAGAACGATACTGAGCCTGAGAATATGAAAGTAGAAATGTTGATCGGTAGTGTTCATAAGAAACATGACAGTTCTGCAGAAAAGGAGTTACAAAACTTAGACATTCCCACCAGGAAACTTCCTGGGGGATATGTTCAGTACTTGATCAAGGGCAGATGGTGGACTCCTAGAGCTGGAATCTACTTAGTTCCACTCCCCTATGAGGGAGGATATGATGAATTCGGTAATAGATGGGTGAATTATGAAGTAAAAAGGAGACTATGGCATTCTCTTCCATTTACGGGAACGCTTAACAAGGAAACGTAAGCCTTGGTGTTTATACAGTCCTTGGGGTATAAGAAATAAGTAACCTGTTATTCACCTTACACCTAGTTTCTGTTTGTATAATGTTGTGGTCAATGATACAAGACGCCCTTCTTAAAAAATGGGTACAGTTCCTGCCTGATCAACATTACATGTATGCTTACAATAGAACAATACTCAAGATTGTTTAGATTAATGATTTCTGAGATCACTTGTTGGCTTGCTAAGTTTCTCTATTCAATCTGTATAAAATCTTCATGAAACCTTCAGTAAATTGCAGCAGCATATTCAACTTGAGTGTGTCTGTCTGTCATTTCCTCGCCGAATCCCGAGTTCTCCCTGAGCCTTCGCCCTTGTTCTCCCTCGGTCCTGATCTCCCCGAGAGTCAGTCCGCGGCAAGGGAGGACATGCAGTTTTGGTTTTTCTGAGCTCGAGGACTTCATTTAATATAATTATATTCAGGTTCATTCAGATGAGCTAGTTTCTTAAGTATATAGTGCTAAATGTGGGTGTCAAATTTAAGTATACCTCTAGAAATTTTTTCTCTTTCACTCTTCCATAATACCTCTTACATTGTGTAGCCACTTCCAGATCCCAAGACCCAAAGGCTCTGGAAAATATCTCTCTGAAGTACAGATGAAAGAAAAAAAGCTATCAGCACCACATGGAATAATCAGACCTACGGGTGAAAGCTAGTTCAAACCAGCACATGGTTTTCTCTCTGAAGGAAGCCTGAGTTTTCATGTCAAGGACTCTTTGGAGTAGTTCTTTTTCTCTTCCTTTTCTCCAGATATAAGAACTTTTTCTGCCTTGATATCGCTATTATATAACCACGGGAACTTTTTTCTGTCTTATTGGCAGCAATTGTTTTTACTTTCAGTTTGAACTAAAATGTTTCTGTCTACTCTTTTGACTACATGCTTTCATCTGGCTGCTTTGACTACTTTTACTAAAATCTTGCTCTGAAGGTACAAGCTAAGTAATTTCTGACTCCCCTCAGAAGCTATTATCTAAATGTCTATGTCTCCTTGTAGTCTGTACTTGCCCTACTGTGTTATTACTTTACTTATTATTGACGTTCTTGTTCTAGTTGACTGTTACAAAGTCCACAACAGGGAGAATATTGTACAGTGTAGACACTCTGTATTTCTGTTGCCCAATATGTTCATGACAATACTTTTACTAAGCAATTAGGAATAAACTAGTTCATGCAGTGGAAGAAATCTATGTCAATCAGACCTTAGGTGCACAACTCGTAACCTGCTATGCCATTCTCTCTTCCCTTACTCATAACTTGCTTTGGGTGAGTGGACTAACTCAGGGAGATTTCCCTTCAAAGTGGATTAGTGATTATTGGTTATAATTCAATAGACATTTCTGTAAAAGTTATACATCTGATGCTATATTTTTCTGTAATTGAGATATTTGTTATATAGTCTGGGTTCATTTAATAAAGAGTCATGATCCCTAATGTAGTTGACAGATTTTTAATTCCTACCAGGTTAGTTCCAGCTCTTCTTCTTAGATACAGACTAATAGTGCAGTAAATTAAAATGACATTTTTAGGGCTGGAGAGATGGCTTAGTGGTTAAGACACTTGCCTGAAAAGCCAAAGGACCTTGGTTTGATTCCCCAGTACCCACATAAGTCAGATGCACAAGGTGGTGCCTGCATCTGGAGTTCATTTTCAGTGGCTGGAAGCCCTGGTATGCTCATTTTTTTTCTCTCTCTCTCTCTCTCTTTCTCTCTCTCAAATAAAAAAAAAATTAAATGATATTTTAAAGGGGTGAGAAATTATAAAATAATCACCTTTTTATAGGAACTCAGCCCATGGAATGATGCCACTCACATTCAAGATAGGCCTTCCCTCCTTCCCATCTCTGCAAGCATACTCACAGACACAACCAGAAACATGTCTCCTAGATTTTTCTAAATCTACTCAAATTGACAATGAAAATTAATCATCATGAATCTACCACTTGTCAGCCTGACACCAAAAGAAAACATTATTGAGAACATGCCCCTCCTCATCCTCAAAGGCTCATTGCCATTTCATAATGCAAAATGCATTTAGACTATATGTAAGTGGCACCAAAATTTTAACATTATTCCAAAGCCCAAATTTCTAAATCTTATATGAGACTCAAGGCCATCTTTTAAATGCAAACCCCTCTAAAATAAATAAATATGTTATATTCTGCCAACACATGATAACATAGATAAAATATTTCCGTTCCAAAACTGAAGAATGGATAGACAGCTGGCGCAGGTCTGACCCAAGCAAAACAGAAACCCAGCAGGGCAAACACAGAATCCTACAGCTCCTTCCAGCGGCTCAGTTTGTGTGGCATCATTTGGATTCTACTTGGCATACAAACTCCAAGAAGGTAAGAGTATGCTGTCGGCCTCTAGGATTCAGGCCATCATTCAAATCCTCACGAACAGACAGATCTGAGAATTCCTCAGAGCTCTAGAATTTGGATCCCAAGGTTTGCTGAATTAGCTAAGCTTCTATATGCAGTCATGAGAGGATTAAAAAAAATGATTTTAATTGGACTGAAAATGAGAAACAAGCATTCCAAGAACTAAAGTCTAAAGTCAGCTCTGATGTCAGCCCCTGCCCTGGCACTTCCAGACTTATGAAGGGGACAAGTAGGGGTATCCTAATTCAAAGATGGGGGCCATGGCATTGCCCAGTGTCCTACTTGTCTAAGAAGCTACACCCAGTAGCTACTCCAAGGCTATTGCAGCTGCTGCTATTCTGACAGAGGAAACCTTGGGCCAGACTTTATCAATTACAGCTCCACATATGATAGAGATGCTTTTAATGAGCCCTCTCTGTCCCCCCAGACCAATGGCTCTCCAACTCTCACATAACCCACTACCAGGCCTTGCTGTTAGATCAACCAAGGATACAGTTTTGCCAAACCAAGGCTTTGAACCCAGCCTATCTGCTGCCACACACTGATGATGCATCAACCCCTCTGCATGACTGTCTAGAGATCACCTCCTCCTTCCATGGACTCTGCCTGGATCTGGCAGATGTGGCTTGGTTGGACCGGATCTGGTGATGTATTCTGATGGTAGGAGCTTCAGATCAAGAGACACCATATTGGGATGTTGGAAGTGTCCTCACAAGGTCATCCTAACCACTTCCATGGCCGTGAAAGTGGAGAGGACAAAATAAAAGAGGATTAGATTTACTTTTTATGAAACAAGGGGGGCTATGTTTGTTGATGTTGTCTTTTCTCCTATATTTTTTGCTCCTTTGTCAAAGATCAAGTACCTTTAGTGGCAGGAGAAAAGGCTTAGTCTTCATTTCTGTTCCATTGGTCTGTATACCTATTTTTATGCCAGTGCCATCATGTTTTTATTACTATAGCTTCATACTATAGTGATAGAACAGGTACGGTGATGCCTCCATAGGTGTTTCTTTTGCAGAGGAGTTTTGGATACCTGAAGCCTTCTTCTGTGCAATATAAATTTTGACATTATTTTTCTATCTCTGTAAAGAATGGAGCTTGGATTTTTATTGGTATTTTGTTGAATATGTATATTGCTTTTGGTAGAATTGTCATTTTCACAATAGTAATTCTCCCTATTCAGGAGCATGAGATGTCTTTACAGCTTCTCTCTCAAGTTCTCCTCAATTTCTTTCTTGATCACTCTTATGTTTTCATTATAGAGGTCTTTTAAATCATTGGCTAGTGTTATTCCAGAGTATTTCATTTTTGTAGCTGTTGGAATGGCATAGCTTCACAGACTTCACTCTCCATATATTTGATTTTTGTGTATATAGGAAGGCTACTGCTTTCTGTGCATACCTGGGATGAAGTCTACTTAATTTGCTGGGCTCCTTCCCACTCAGGTAGTGCTGAGGGAAGGACCAGGCCTGCTGGTTCCTCCCTAGGGGTTGAGGAGGATGATGAGCGTTGGACGACTCAGAAACCTCTCCTGGCCACTGGAGAAAAACCACACTGAGTCGGGAGTCTTTTCCATGCAGAAACAACTTGCTTTATTGCTCTGAGCAGTTGCCTATATCATGTTGGGGATGAAGGTGGGGATTTTAGGATGGGGGAAGAGGTAAGGGCCAATAGTAAACTGTAATTATTGAAATGGTAATTACAATTGTCATGCGGAGGTAGCAGGCCAGAAGCCATTAGGCATCTTGCTGAGTCATAGCTGGCCAGAGACAGGTCGCCAAACTTTAGCTAGGCTCAGGAAATTCCACTAGGCCTCACGCCTGGGCCTTTTAGGGCCCAACATTAATTGAGGTAGATTAATATTTGATGTGTTGTTCAATTCAGTTTATGAGGATTTTCTTCAGGATGTGTGGATCTAACTTCATCAGGTGTCTCTGTCTATACTTATCTTATCCCTGTCTGGTTTTGGTATTAGGGTAGTGCTAGCTTCATAGGAGGAGTTGGGAAGCATTCCCTGTTCCACTATGTGACAAAGGTTGAGAAAATGTGGCTTCAGTTTTCTGACGAAGGTTTGCAAGTATTTGACTGAGAATCCATCAGGTCCTGCACTTTTCCTTTTGCAAAGGTTTATGATTTCATTTTCAATCTTTATGGATGGATGTAACAGATTTGATTAGGAGAGGTATTTGCTCTGAATTTAGTTTTGGTATGTGGTATGTGTCTAGGAATTCATCTACTTCTATAGCATTATCCAATTTTTTAGAGTTGAGGTTTTGGAAGTATGTCCTGATAATTCTAATTTCATTGATGTCTGTTGTGTCCTCTTCCATTTCATTTCCAATTTTGTTAATTTGAGACTTCTCTTTTTCTGCTTGATCAAGTTTCATGGGGGGTTATCAATATTTTTTTGTTTTTCAAAGAGTTGGTTCTTCATCAATATTCTTAGTTATTTTCTTAGTTTTAAATTCATTAATTTCTTCTCTGATAATAGTTATTCTTTCCACCTGGAACTTTTAGAGTTGGATTGTTCTTGTTTTCTCAATCTGTTCAGGTGGATGGTTAGTTTATTAATTAGATAATGTAAGACCCCCAAAACGAGGACACCACGCTCTGCCCAGATATGGCAACACCCCAAATCACTCACGAGAAACGATCTTGATGCAAACTGCAAGAGGATTTTATTCCAAGCGCGCTGGGGCCCACAGTCGTACACCGCACAGGGGTAGAGGACTGCAGAGCCCCGAATGCAGGAATGGGACAGTTTTTATAGGGTTTCTAACAAAGCCTGTGTATTAGACCAATCATTTTTTTTAATATCAGGAGCCTGCGGGGTGCGAGCCAGTCAGTTTGTGCCACCCCATAGTTTCTAAGCCAATTAGTTTAATTTGTTCAAGCCCCTCGTGGACCAATCATTCTCTTATGACCTTGGTGGTCAGCATTTGCGCAGGTCCTTGGGTGGGAGTAGCAGAATGTGGTATCAGCCTCCTATGACCTTGGTGGTCTGAGGCAGGCTGCTACAGCTTATGGTGTGAGCTACTAAGGCTTACAGTGTGGGCTATTAAGGCTTATGGTGCAGGCTATTTACAGAAACCAAATAAATGGTTCATTTCATTACTCATTTCCCATCCTTGAGGGCTATCTCATGCCCTTTTTACCTAGTTTTATAATAGGAGCGGGCTCTGATATAATGAGAAGAGAGATTCTTTACTTGCTTTCAACAGAGAGTAAAGTCTGGAGTTTGAGGTATGCAGGGGCCCGCTTAAGCTCCCTTTGGAGCATGGTAGTATTTCTGGGCTTCTGAGTTCTTGGGCCTTTCAATAACTCTCTGTGTTTGTTATGAAGTCGTTTCTGGCTATAGATTTTCCTTCTTAGGCCTGCCTTTATTGTGACCTATATATTTTGGTATTCTCATTTTAATTATTGTTCAGTGCTAAAAATTTTGTGATATCTTTTTGATTTCTTCCATGATCCATTCATTATTTAAAAGTGTGTTTTTCAATGTGCAGGAGCTAATGGAGTTCCTGCTATGTCTCTTATTGTTAATTTCTAGTTTTAATGCAATGTAGTATGATGTGGTACAGGAAGTTTTGACCATTTTCCTGAATATATGGAAGCCATGTATTATGGCTTTAGGCCATAATATATATTTTGGAAAAGGGTCTGTGGGCTGCTGAGAAGAATGTGTATTCTGTAGCATTGGGGTAGAATATTCTGTAGATATTTGTTAAGTCTAGTTGGTCTATGTTGTTGTTAAGTTTTATTATTTCCCTGCTGATTTTCAGCTTAGGTAATCTGTTTATTGATGATAGTGAGCTATTAATGTTACCTACTGTGATGGTATTGGGGATTATTTTTGCTCTGGTGTCAATTAGGCTTTGTGTTATATATTATGCTGCACCCCCCATGTTTGGTGCATGTAGATGTATGATTGTTGTATCTTTTTATTGGATTATTCCCTTGATATGTAAAAAGTGGCTTTCTTTGTCCTTTTGTATTACTTTTGGCTTGATTCTATTTTTATCAGATATTAATATAGCCAAACCCATTTGTTTCTTTTTTTCAGTTGCTTTGAAAATTATTTTCCATCCTTTAACCCTGAGGAAGTACCTGTCCTTAGTGGTGAGTTGAGTTTCTTGAAGAGAGCAAATAGAATGATCCGTATTTCTGATCCACCCCGTTAATGTGTGTCTTTTGATGTGTGAATTAAAACCATCAATATTTAAGGTCAATATTTATATCTGTGAGGTTTGATGTAATCCCTACCATGTTGGAAGCCTTATGAGGTTTGGCGCTTCCTTGAGCTTTGTATATTAACAAACCTGTTCTAGTTTTGATTATTTAGTTCTTTCTCTTGTAGGCTCTTAGGATTGGTTATTTGACTCTTCTGTGTGGGTTAGTCCCCTGAAATCTTCTCTCTAGGTTTGCTTTGTGTTCATATAACAATAGAGCTGGCATTTATTGTGGAAAGTTTTCCTTTTGCCATCTATTATGAGAGATACTATTGTTGGGTATAGTAGTTTGGCTTGGAAGCCATAGTTTTTTAGACTTTGAAGTGTTCTATTCCAGGCCCTTCTGGCTTTTAGGGTTTCCATTGAGAAATATGAGTTAATTCTGATCAGATTGCCTTTGTATGTAATGAGTTTTTTCTTTCTTGCTGCATGTAGCTCTCTCTCTTTGATTTTGCTTTTTAGAATTTTAATGTTGACTTGTCTTGCAGAGATTTCCTTTGGTCCAGTCTGCTTGGAGTTCTGTGAGCATCTTCTATCTGGGTGGGATACTTCTTTTGAGAGTGTCAGAAAATTTTCTTAAATATTTTTTTTTTTTTTTTTTGCATATGTTCTCCATGCCTTTGGCCTGAATTTCTTCCCCTTCTGGTATACACATGATCCCAATGTTTGGTCATTTTAGGGTGTTCCACAGTTCTCTCATGTTTTTTCACATCATTTTTGAACTTAGCCAAGTTTTTGGCCACCCAACCTTTTTCTTCTTTCTTGTCTTCCAGCTCTGATGTTCTGTCCTCCATAAGATTAATTCTGTTAATAAGGGTTTATGGATTGGTTTTTAAAACTGCTTTTTTTGTTTGGTGTGTTATTATGCTTTGTGTCCATCTCTTTGTTTAATCCAAATTTTTGGACAAGGTTTGATTTTCTTCTTGCTTCTTGGAATTCATTGCATTTGAGCATGTTTTCATTAAACTTAATCAGTTGGTTATTGAAATCCTACATTTGTTGACTCACTTTCAATCATTTATGTATGTTTGTGATCTCCTATCTTTCCCCAGCTAAATTCAGCCTAGCGATGATGGTTGTGTGCATTTCATTTATGCAACTATTGTTTTGTTATGATTTGTTTCCAGTCAGGATTAGCTTGCTTAGGGTCACATAGTTTAATGCACTTTCATTTTGTGATTCAATTTCTGTTGTTTCCTCTATGTTTTCATTGGAGACTTCCATTATGGAATTAGGTAACCTAGGTGGAAATCTCCTAGTTTGTTGACTTTCTCTTTCTCTCTTTTTTTTTTCTTTTCTTTCTTTTTTGGGGAGGTGTGTTAGAATCTACCTATCTCAGGATAATAATTTTATCTATTAAATTATTTATCTATTAGATTATTTAATTGAGTAAGCAAGTCTTTGCCCTTGTAAGAACTTCAGTGAGTTTTCTGCTTTAGGTTTAAACTGAGTTGTAATGGGATAAAATTGTAACCATAGATGTGCACATTGTGGAGAACATGAGTGTGTCGACAGCTCTAGGCTTGTGGCTGATATTAGAACTGGTTTGGAGGTTCAGAATCTCTTCAACCCATGAGAAAATCTTTATCTTGCTTGTGGGGCTCAGAAGCATAGTAATTGCACCTACTCCCCCATTTTGACTCAGCTGAGCAGGCTAAGGAAGTGCACTGGTACTACCCTGACATGTGCTTGCCAGATACTTCTATGCTCCCTGTCTGGGGCCAGAGTAAGATGAAGTGAAGGAGGGAAGGGTGGAGCCAGGCTCCAGTGGCCAGACCCAACCTAGGGTCTCTGGAGGTTGCTGGTGTGGAGGTGTAATTACTTCTTAAAAAAAAAAAAAATGGGCTGGAGAGATGGCTTAGCCGTTAAGCGCTTGCCTGTGAAGCCTAAGGACCCCGGTTCGAGGCTCGGTTCCCCAGGTCCCACGTTAGCCAGATGCACAAGGGGGCGCATGCATCTGGAGTTCGTTTGCAGAGGCTGGAAACCCTGGCGCACCCATTCTCTCTCTCTCCCTCTATCTGTCTTTCTCTCTGTGTCTGTCGCTCTCAAATAAATAAATAAATAAAATTAAAAAAAAAATTGTTTATTGACAGAGAGAGAAAGAGGCAGTTAGAGAGAGAGAGAGAGAGAGAGAGAGAGAGAGAGAGAGAGAGAGGGAGAGAATGGGCACGACAGGGTCTCCAGCCACTGCAAACCAACTCCAGACATGTGCACCCCCTTGTGCATCTGGCTAACGTGGTTCCTGGGGAACTGAGCCTCGAACTGGGTTACTTAGGCTTCACAGGCAAGCACTTAACCCCTAAACCATCTCTCCAGCCCACTTCTACAGAGGCAATTGGGGAAGGAATATGGTAATGTGGCAAAGGCCAGAGCATGGTGTGGTGCCAATCAGTGAATGCACCTGAGTCCAGACTGGGTTCGCCTGTGCCTACTTTCACCCAGTGATCACTTCTTCCCAGTGAGTAAACTTCCCTTCCCAGTGGCTCCCTGCCCTCAGCAAGTTGGATTCCCTTCCCAGGTGTCTACTTGCCCCCACCAAGCACTTCCTCCTCCCCTGCAGTGAGTAGGCCTCCCTTCCCTAAGACTCTCCACTGTTGCCATTTCTATCAGCAGTCTGGTCATCAGACATCATTAAATGGCATATAGAATTTTCTACCCTGCAGCTTCATGCTCTTCCTTATTTCTCCACATCTCTCCTGTAAACCAATTCCAAAATTCTATGGACCAGATGTTAATGTTTATCATAGAAACACCTCCAGTTTTTGGTACTTATTTTCTATATTAGTGATTGTTCTCATATTTATGACCAAATTTATGACAAGAAGCAATTTGAGGGTGGAAAGTATGCTTTGACTGACCCATCATGGTCAGGAAGGCAGTGTGGAGTGTCAGATTAGCTGTTCATACAGTGTTTTCGGTCAAGATGCAGAGAGAGATTAATGATGGCCTCTTAGAAGATCAGATCATCTTCCTGTTTTATGTTGGGACATTCTTCAATTCCTGTATTTTCACTACTTATTTTTCTATGGGAATCAATTTTTACTACATTTTTTCCATTGCTCATTGATGATTTTCATGAGTTTTATTTAATTTACTTGACATGCTCCAATTATGGATAAGTGGGCTTGCCTCTGGATTCTAAATTCAGCTTTCTTTATCCATGGCTTTTTCAGTCACCACTCAGACAATTTTGGTAAATCTACAAATATCTCTTTTTATTGAAACAGTGTAAGTGAATGACCTTCTCAGATTCAAAGGAACCTTTCTTCAAAAATAAATATCATGAGTTTGGCTACATTGGTGAACCTCTAAATAAAATTGTATTTTATGTATATTTTAGGATGATTGATTCTCAATGAGAATTATTATCTCATCAATGAGGAGTTTAATAGCATTGACTCTAAAATAAACAGGCCTAAAATATTAGTGATGTGACTATAGAAATCATCCCTTCTCTCTAAGCTTCAGGTTTTACATATATGAAATAAATATAATAATAATGAAATATAAAAATATAAAATAAAAACAAGTAATAAATGATAAATAATAAATAAATACAAAAAAGTAGGCCCTATACTCTTTATGGTTATTAGTTAAACACATTTATATCTAGAATGGGACTCATAGTTGGTAACCCAGAGTTTGAGTCTGGCAGAAGTTCCTGAAACTATTTTGTGTGATGGCAATAGTAAGATTAGAGTATGAACAATAGTTTTAATCAGAGTGAACTCTGATGACATTGACTTGTTTGTTGAAGGACCCATGACATTTATTTTGACACATAAATTTCCAAGGTTAATTCTGGAGTTTAACTACAATGGTTTTTCTCATATTTGGCTTGAAAGATGACCTGTAAATTACTTTACCTTTATTTATGAGATGAATTTGAGATGGAAATTAACTCTTTGGCATTTATATAATGAAGTAAAAGGGCTAGATATTGGTATAAGTGAGTTTTGCTTTTCTTTTGTTTATGACCCTTAATAGTAGACATAGACTATTTTCAATGGGCAGTTATGCAACAGCTTCTGAAGGTTGACTTATTATCAGAGCTGAACATACATATAGAAAGTTCTTTAGATCTTTGAGTCAGGGCGTGATTATTTCACAGAGAGGAGGTGGATATGGAGGATGTGAAGAAAAAAATCTTCAAACATCTGTGTATAGTTAATAGCATTTTGATAATTTCCCTCTTAGCAGAATGGAGGAACAGGACTTCTAATTCATCAGTAGGAACTACAGAACAGCATTGCTACACAGAACATTAACACAGTTTACACATACCCTTGTTTCATGGGGAAGAGGACTCAGGCTTAGGAATTTGGGATACTAGTTCAAGCCTGTGTAGCCTAAAAGAGCTAGGTCTTTAACTGAATCCTTCTGACTTTAGGTTTCTTTGTTAAAAATAAATCTACTGTATTCCTACATTGCTTCTTTAAGAATAGCGCTACAGTAATGTATCAGTAAAAAACAATTAGTAAAGTCCTTGTAGGATGGTGGTTAACAATTCAGACATTGGCATAAGGATACGAGATTTCAGTATTGATTCTACCATTTGCTACTTCTGTGGCCCTGGATAAAGTAGCTTAATCCCACTTGTGTCAATCTTCAGCACCTGCAAAGAAGAAAATTACAGTTTGCTCCACTTTTATTGTTATGACTATTAAATAATATAATGAACAAATGACTTTATATGCATAATAGTTACAACATTTGGTCATTTAAAATGTGCGGATCTTCAGCATTAACTATATTCACAGCACTGTGGCTAACTAGCTTTGGCTTTAAATAATTTGTCACCAGGTCTTTTTATGGTGACTATAAAACGAAATCACATAGTGTTCATCTCAATAAACTAAAACAAAACTGTTAAATGTTTTCACCATCAAAATATGCAATTAAGAGGCTAGAGAGATGGATTAGTGGTTAAGGCATTTTCCTGCAAAGCCAAAGGATCCTGGTTCGATTCTTCAGGATCCATTTAAGCCAGATGCACAAGGGGGAGCATGCATCTGGAGATCATTTGCAGTAGCTAGAGGCCCTGGTGCACCCATTCTCTCTTTCTCTCTGGATCTTCCTGTTTTTCTCTCTCAAATAAATGAATAAATAAATATATATATTTTAAGAATATATAATTAAGGAGATTGATATGTTTAACCTATTTAACAGTACACATTGTATACATATATCAAGATATAACATGATATGCTATGAATAATTTTATAGTAGTCAAAATATAATAATTTTATGTAAACATATTGCTACAATTGAGTATTTGTTTTACCCTAAAATTCATCTTGATTCATTAATCCTAATGAGAAACATAAAGAGTTGTTATGATTTGGGAGGTGAATAGGTAAGGAGTTCAGGAAGCTGAGAATAATATATGCTGTTGTTCAGCTCACTTCTTTTTCATTCAGTTCAGGTCCCTGCCCATGAAAAAGTGCTACCTGTAGTTAGGAAGAATTTTTCCACTTCAGTTCACCCAACCTAGAAATCCGTTTCATAGACATGTCTAGAAATTTGTCTCCAAGTATATTCTAGATCCTCTCAAATTGGCAATCAGTATTAGCCATCACAAATCCTATTCCTTGTCAACGTGACACCCAAACACATCACTTTAAAGCCATAATCTTCCATTCCTTGTCCCCATTAGCTCATAAGTACCTGATGATGAGTTCCTTATATTGCAAAAACCATTCAAATTTCAAAAGTCGCCATTGTCTTTAACATTTCCAGTGATGTTCAAAAGTGTAAGTGCAGCCAGATGAGGTGGCCCACACCTTTACTTTCAGCACTTCACAGCAGAGGTAGGAGTATCACTGTGACTTTGAGGCCAATCTGAGACTGAACAGTAAATTCCAGGTTAGCTGGGGCTACACCCTACCTTGAAAAACCAAAAAAGTATTTTAAAGTAAGTGCAGAATTTCTTGTGGGACTCAGGCAATTTCATAACTGTAAGAACATGTAATATCAAAAAAAACAAAAAACAAAAAACCCAGGGTTGGAGAAATAGTGGTTAAGGCACTTTCTGTGAATCCTAAGGACCCAGGTTCAATTCCCAATACCCACATAATCCAGATACACAAAATGATGCATGCATCTGGAATTCTTTTGCAATGGCTAGAGGCCTTGACACACCTTACACATTCCCTCTCCCCCCCCCCTCTCTCTCTCCATCTATATATATACTCTCTCTCTCACTTTCTGTATATATATATATATATATATATATATATATATATATATATATATATATATATATATACTGTATATATATATATATATATATATATATATATCAAATAAAGAAAGAGAGAAATTACTTTTTATTAAAAAAATATATCACTTAATATGTAAAAGCATAGAGTAAGCATTCCTATTCATAAAGAGAAGAATGGGGTATTTCAAGGAGACATCTGACAACTGCAAAACCAAACTCCAGTAGGACAGTCCCCAAATGCTGTAGCTCCATTTTCAACATCTGGACTTTTAATGGAATCATCTGGATTTTAAAGGACTTGGGTAGCCCCACACTCTAGCTATACTGCTGGCAGTACACGAAACCTTGCTCTTGGGCCTGCTCCACTGCTTGCCTGCAGCTTTTCTTAGAACGTGTCCCATGGTTCTGGTATTTCCAACATCCTAGGGTCCCCATCGCAACTTAGAGTTCATGTTCATAGAATCACAGATGGCTTTTCAGCGCTGTATTAAAGAGACTTAAACCTTACTTCACATTTTCTGTCTTCAATTCCTTTCTGGAATCATAACATAAGACCCCATGACCTCCTCATTCTTATATTCTTCATGTGTACAAAATCAGTACCCTGTGGACAATGCTGACAAGTTCTGGTGCCAACTTTGAATGGAACCTGGCTCCCCTGGACGCTTGGAGGAAACACTTTCTTTGGTGTTTGGTTCTGAGCAGGTAACTACACTCTTTCAGCACTCTCAGTTTCAGCTTCTGCTTCCGCTATCAAGCAAATTTGCATGTCATGAGAAGGCATCTTTGATGTGTGTGCTCTTACTCTCAGGGTCTCCTTACTCTTTTTCCTGTGTAAAGTGTGAAGTTTCTCTTAGTGGCACTGCCTAATATTTTTAAGAATTACAGCTGATTTCAAATCTTCTCATTCTGTAACTTTTATAAATCTTATTTAAAATAAAGTTAATTTACAAACAAGGACATAATGTACTTGTATCATAATTTCCCATTACCTTCTTTTATTATGCTGCTGCATCCTCCTTCCATTGAATCCCTTCTTCTTTCCATCTAAACCCTCCTCTCTTTGAAGTCTTTGTTGTTGTTTTGTTGCCCTTCCTCATTATCTATGGCAACATGTGCATGGGCTCAATACTGTGTAGATAATGACAGTTGCTATGGTGGTCATGAATGTAATGGTGTTTCATGTCTGGAAGACCGCTTCATAAAACCCTCCTCTCATCTATTATGATCTTCCATACACCAACTGAAATGCCCCCATTAACCTCTTCATACTACATTCTAGTGCTTTCCTAGCCCAGTGCTCCAAACGTCCATATTCTTTGCACAAACCAACCCCAAAGGCTTATGAATCACATGGTAAGTTTATCAGAGTAATGACTACATTTTTAGTACATTTTATGTATTAGTTACTTTTGCCCTATTGTTGTGACAAAACAACTTGCCAAAGGAAACTGAAAGGTAGAAAGATTTATTTCAGCTACATAGTTCAAGGAGATACAAGATAGTCCATTATGGTGGATCAGACTTGATGGCAGGAGTATGAATCAGGTGGATACATTCAGGACACATTCAGGAATCAGAGAGTGAATGAACAATGGTCCTTGGCCCACTTTCTTCTTTTTATTCAGGCATGAAGTCTAGTCTGTTCAGTGGTGCCTTCCACAGTTAAAGTGGTTTTTCTAACATTAACTCCAGATACATGTGCCACCCTATGTGCCCAGCTTTACATGGGTGCTAGGAAATCAAACATGGGTCCTCTGGCTTTGACAGCTTAATGAGTTATACATAATAAATGAAATACTAAATATTTTTTTAAAATAGAAAATAATAAGTTTAGAGGTAACATAGGTGAAAGTTAGTATAATTGTTGGGAACATGTCTCTTTCTGAATCATAAGTTCAACATATTTCAAGGCAAACTATTGGTTATACAGTCATGCATGAACTGCATAATATTTTGGTCAATAATAGGCTGTAGGTAGTATGGTAGTTGTATAAAATCATAATGAAACAAAAAATGAAATTCCTCAGTTACATTGTTACAGAAATTATAATAATATCTGTTAGTATTTGTGGTGGTGCTGGTACAAGCTCATCTGCTATCAGTGGTAAAATGACAAAACACATATACTCAGGTGCAATATATAGCACTAGATAATAACAAATGACTGCAATACTGACTTACATATGTATTATACATACCAAATAATAAATTTTTGAGGTAGGGTCTCATTCTAGTTCAGGCTTACATGTAATACATTTATGTAGTCTCAAGTTGACCTCAAACTCATGTTGATTCTCCTACCTCTGCCTCCTGATAGCTGGGATTAAAGGTATGTGCCACCATGCCTGGCTTGTAATTTTCTTTTAATATTTATTTTAGAGTGGTTGGCTTTTCAACTTTTCTACAAATAGTATTCCTTCATATGTCAGCAAAAGCCACAGAAGTTACATGTTTCCCATGTCCCTTGATTGCATAAATTTTCTCTGTGCTTTATTTAAACTCATGTTGGTTTGTACATCATGGCACTAGGAGTAAGAGTAATAGTGAACAAATGTGTGCGTGCAAACACACACACACTCACACTCACAATTGCATGTAGATTTATTTCATTATATATGCATAATGACAACATCATCTAATGATATATTTTTAAGAATAAAAGAACATTGTTATGTGTCACCTGATTCTAGTTAAGTCAAAGTTTTTAAGCTATCATTAAAATGTCAACTTATATTTTGCTTCTAAGTACTGGTGATATTTTCAGAAGTTGATTCATGGCTAACAAGATAGATATAACATAGAATTATGCAGGTGACAGTTATAGCTTGTTTGATAGTGAGTACTTAAATATATTCCATTATTTATTGTGGTATACAAAGTGGGAGAATGGAGGCCATATTAGTGCATTTAGGTTGCTATAACAAAACACTACACACTGGAAAGTTTACAATTAACAATCATTTCTTGCCAAAGGTGCAGACAATAGACAATCTAAGATTGGGAGGCCCTGAAAGTTAAAATCCTGTTAAGGGCCTGATTTCTGGTTCATAGAGATCCCCTTCTCACCATGTACACCCATAGTGGAAAAAGACAGGCATTGTTCCTCAGATTTCTATTACAAGGAAACTAATTTCACTCATGAGGGCTCCACTTTCATGAGCTACTGTTCTCAAAAATCTCTCACTTCCTAATACCATTACCGAGGTGGTTAGGATCGCAGTGAATGAATTTTTGAGAACACACAGTGCAGACCCTAGATGATGCCCTGGTGTGACCAAAGTTCCTTCTTCAAGGGCATTACCAAAAGGCGTCATTGTTCTGCACATGAACTTCAGTGGCTTAGTCAGCTCTCATGTTCTCTTTGTCTCAGATATTCCCATTCATATAAGCAAGAGAGGAAGCAAGTGAGTGAAATGTATTATTTGTGTCCTAATAGAAAGAAAATGCATTTTTCAAGAAAATTTCAGCACGTTTTGATATAGAGGATGAAAAATAAGTTTGAATATCTTCTTTAGAAAAAGTAAAAGTTAGTTTGGGGTACTCAGAATTTTTGACAACATATAAGAATCTATAAAAGTTTCATAAAATGCTATGTGGATTAATGGCTATTTAAATTTTACCAGAGAAGCATTATTCTTCTACAGATTGTATCTACTTGCCAAAGTGTTTAAAGTAACTTAGATTCATAATATGCTACATTTTTATAGCCCAAGGCCAGCTTACAAAATGGAATTGTAGTAATACTAATCACTTAGGACTTCTTGCCCATAAGTAACCTCTTAACATGTTATCTACCTACAGATTATAGGCTTTTGCATTTATGTTTGTAAATATGACACTTGTTAAAATCATGGATTCCCTGATTGACCACTAGGGGATATGATGGCACCTCTGTAAAACCTCTTCTGGTTTGTTGAGTCTCAATGGATTCACAGAACCCTTTGCCAATATGTGAAATCTGTATGAATTGAAGCTATCATATGTGAATGTGTGACAGCTTATATATACATACATACAGATATACACACATATCCTATATTATTCTTCCACACTTCACTTAGATAGGATATTTCTTTGTATATTATTCTCAGGCTCTCAACAAATATGAAGTAATAAACAAAGTTGTGCTATTCATATCCCCTTTAAAAATACTGGAAGAAAATATAATGAAGATAATCAGAGAGGGTATGACTTTAATTTAGCCATTTCCAGATTTCTAAGGGATATTAAATCATCATATAATTTGGTGTCACAATCAGAAATGAAGCTAAAATGATAGAAAAAAAATGGCTTAAGGGACATTTTATATTTTTCCTCTGAGAACATTTCAGCATTCAACATGGCACCCAAGAGATGTTGCTTCCCCCTTCTTGCTTTCTGATTGCCTTTTGAAGGAATCCTTTATTCATTCTGTAATCTGTAAAAGCCACAAAGCTCCTTAAAAATACAATGCACAGGAAATCACATTCCAATTATTTCATTTTGTAACTTAAAATAATTAAAAGTTCAAAAAGGCATTATTGCAATATTTCAAAGCTCAAAAAGTGGTGTATTAATTTATGACTAAGGAAAACTTTTAATGACATTCTGTCTTTCACACACTGCAGTGTCTACCAACTGATCTGTACTTTTAATTTTTTTTTTTTTATCATCCCAACCTCAACTTGCAGCCTTTCTCTGCAGGCAGATGCTAATTATGAGTCTGGTGCTCTGGTCTTGGCTCATTCTGCCATTCTGAATGCATATCATGTCAGTAGAAGAGGACAGAGACAGCAATGTTCACTAATGGTGATGTAATGTTTGTCATTTTCCCTCTACTGAGAATGTGTACCTGTAAAATTTGGGTATTTCTATATGTTTCTATGACATACTGATATAGACTTACACTTTTAATTTGGGTAAAATGTTTAGTACTTGATAAACCTGATTTATGTGAGTTGTACTGGCTCACAAAGTTGTAAGAGAACCTCACCAGAGAAGAGGCCACAGTGCAGTGGGGATTCAGGGAGAGGGAGGGAGAATCATTAAGATCCCAGTGACAAGATGGCAACACTTACTTGTCTTCACAATGTTTCCTCCATTCTTGCTACTTTCTCACATATGTGATGGCAGTTGGGAAGTAGCTAAAAATGAGTAAGAATGAAGAATGTTGCTATGTGAGTCTTGGATGATTTTAAAGATGGCTTTACTGAAGTGAAGTTTAGATGTGATGAAATACATTTGATGTAACTGTATGCTTTTTAATTTTTTTATTGTTGTAAAATTCTTTTTAACTTTATTTTTAATATATATATTTTTACTTTACAAATTTTTTATTAACAACGTCCGTGATTGTAAACAATATCTCATGGTAATGTCCTCCCTTCCCCCACTTTCCCCTTTGAAATGCCATTCTCTATCATATCTCCCCCCCTTCTCAATCAGTCTCTTTTATTTTGATGTCACTATCTTTTCATCCTATTATGATGCTCTTGTGTAGGTAGTGTCAGGCACTATGACGTCATGGATATCCAGCCAATTTTCTGTCTGGAAGACCATGTTGTAAGGAGTCCTACCCTTCCTTTGACTATTACATTCTTTCTGCCACCTCTTGTTCAATAGACCCTGAGCCTTGGAAGTTGTGATTGAAATATTACAGTGCTGAGCACTCCTGTCACTTCTTTCCAGCACCATGATGTCTTCTGAGTCATCCCAAGGTTGCTGCCATCTGAAAAGAGAAGATTCTCTACCAAAAGTGAGAATAGCATTAATATATGGGTTTAAACATTAAGAGAAGTGCTTACTAGGTATTTTGATAATCATAGTATATACATTTAGCCAGACAGCAGCACACATTATGCCCATAGGGCTCATAACTACCCCTGATTTAAGTATTCAGTATCAAGGATATATTCCCTCCCATGGAGCAGGTCTCCAGTCCACTTAGTGGGCAGTTAGTTTCCACCATGACAGACATGCCACTATTGTACCCGTTGGTTCACTTGGCCTGGCTGGCCAAATATAAAGCTTGCAGTGTCCACTGTTGAGTACCTTTACTGGTGATTTCTCTCTCTCCCATTGAACTGCATGCAGAATGGCTTCTTCTAGTTTTCTGTCAGAGAAAATAGAGGAGGTTATCAGCTCAGTTCCAGCAGGATTTCTCAGTGGCATTGCAACCCAAGTATGTAGAGTCTTCAGCAATAGGGTCTTACCATCTATTCCTAGTGGAAACCAAGGGCTTGGCAATGGCCTGTAATGTTTTGGGGCATCAGGGACCTCCCTAGCCAACAACTCACTGGAAGGTATCCCATCCCTGACACTGAAAATTTTCTAGCACAATCTATGGCTCCTGAATGTTCCATTGTCCAAAAAAGTAGGTTTCCATATGATTTATTTATATCTTCTTAGATTTTGATTAGCCCTCCCTCCACCTTTCATTTACTCAATCACTTCCCCTGGCCTCACTTGGTCCTTTTCACCCCATTAATCTATTCTTCTACTTACATATATATAATACCATCATATTAAGTACCCCTTTCCATTCCTTTCTCTTCCCTTTATATCTCTTTTTTATCTTACTTGCCTTTGTTACTGAATTTTCTTCCTACTCACACAGAAGTCCAAACATTTGTAGCTAGGTTATTTTACATATATTCAATCTATGACAGTAGATAAAAATTCCCTGAGGACAAAAACATCTTCAAATCTGTATTTCAAGATGGGCACATAAAATCCACTTAATATATAAATGTATGTATATGTAGATGCATATCATATATAACATATGTTATATCCTTTTTCTCTTTTTTATTAGTTATATACATAGCATATATACAGTCATGTTGGTAACTGTATGTTTTTATGCACAAATTTATGTGGACATGGAATGTCCATCATAATCACTAATTGCATGAACACTGCAGACTTTGTCCATTCCAGTCCACCTCCTTCCCTAGCTTCAGGTAACCATAGGTCTGCTTTCTGTCTTTAGAAGTGACATTTAACTTTTCTACCCTTGCACATATATTAAGCTTCATTTTCATATCCAAGCATTTGTGTGAATACATGTTTTAATGTCTCATTTATTCCAAGCAATGAATTTCTATACTGTGTAATGAGTGCATGCTCACTTCATGAACTTCCCATTATAGACCTGATTGCACCAAATTATGAGAATTCTACATTTTCTACATTCTTACCAACACTTGGGATTATTAATCCTCTTAACTTTGTTATTGTGAAAGTATATGCAGTATTGTCTAATTTTAGTTTAATTTGCATTTCTTTAACAAATAGAGAATTTGAACAGCTTGTGGTTCATTTATTTCACAATTTTATGTCACTTTGTGAATTATCTTTCCTATTAATTTTCTCATTTGTTATTATATTGTTTATCAGTTTGAATTTAAAGGATTTTTTGCATACTTTAGACACAAGTGTTCGGTATATATATTATGAAAATATTCCTCTACTGTAATACTTCTACTTTTTATGTCATAGTAGTTTATTTTCTACAGTAAGGCCATGGAGATTTTCTTATACATTTTCATCAAAAACTTTAATTGTTTCAGTTTATAAATTTGGGTCAATGTACCTTTGCTTATGTATTATGTGAGGCAGGGAGAGAGAGTTTTTCCTTAGTTTATCTACATGGACATCCACTATTATAGGGAAGATTTTTCTTCCCATTGATTGTCTAGGTTTTGTGGGAACCAATTGATCAAAATGTAAGTTTTATGTGTGTAGTTTTGTTTTAAGTATAAATTATCAGTGACATTTATTTGATAAGTTTTTATTAATAATTTTCATACATGTACATAATGTATTATAATCACAATGCCATCTTATTACCTTCTTTTGTCTCCCTTCATCCACTCTCTTTCTTCTTTGTGCATAGTCCAACTTCTGTTTTGATGTCTTTTTTCCCCCTCTTCCATCATTCACGTCATTTTTTTTTTCCTTTTTTGAGGTTAGGTCTCATTGTAGCCCAGACTGACCTGTATTCTCAGGATGGCCTCAAACTCACAGTGATCCTACTACCTTTGTCTCCTGAGTGCTGGGATTAAAGGTGTGTGCCACTACATCTAGCTTCCATAACAACATACTGATGGATCCAGTCTTGTGCTGCTGACAGCCTCTGAGAAGTTTTGAACAGAATGACCATTTCATGTTCAGAATAAAGCTTTCCAAAGCTCTCATTCACATCCTCTGGCTACTATATTCTTTCTGCTCTTTCTTCTTCAATGTTCCTTGAGCCTTGCAGGAGGTGGTGGATGTCACATTCAGCACTGCAAACACAACAGTCACTTCTTAGCACTTTTACTAATTTATTTGGGTCTCCCCAGTAGTCATTGCTGTCCTATGCAGCAGTTTTTTTTTTTTTTTTATTAGTTTTGCACTCAGTGAATACAGTCAAGTTGGTACCATTGTTAGCCTCCTCCCTGTCCTCTCCCCTCCACAGGGACTCTTCCTGTTGGGGTATATGGGTCATGCATTGTAGGGTTAGCCATCATTTATAGGTAGGAGGAAATGTCTCTGTATATCATGACCCAACATGTGGCTCTATCATTCTTTTCGACCCCTCTTCCACAAATTTCCCTGAACCATGTTGGGCTTATTTTATGTCTGCTTCAGTGATGAGTTCTTGGGAGCCTCTGTTTCTTTGGATATCTGGTTTGGTAGGAGTTGGTTGTTCTATGTGTCTATCTCCTTCACCCTTGTGCTGGTACCTTGTTCATGAAGAAAACTACACTCTTGATTATTTCTCCAATTATTCTTAGTTTCAGCTGGGGCCCTTTTGAGGTATGATAGGGTGGTTGTCTCCTTGGGACCTGCATGTATCTTAAAAAGAGAAGCAGTTTCTCTAATGGAGAGTAAAGTTAGCACAAGATAATGGGATAACCATTATTTTTTAGAGAGAATTTAATAGGTGTAGGCCCACTACTAGCCCATGATTGGTAGAAGCTTGATAATGGAGAGCTGGCTCATTTTCCGATATGGTTCTGACTTGTTTCCCAGCTCCAGCTATGAGTTCCATTCCACTGAGCAGATCCGTTAGCCAAATCAAGAGCAGTTGGTTTCCCACACCCCCATGGCTGTGTGCCACTATTACACTTGTGTGGGCATCACAACAGGTTATTTGCTGCTGAGTAGGTTAGACAATGAGCTGCTTGGACAGATATTGGTCATTTTCCCCAAGCACTCATGTAGCACCATCTGGCACTAGACGCGCTGACTGTCTGGGGACTGACTATTTTCCAGCTTCCAGCCATGTCATTCCTTGTTATGTTCCAACAGCATATGGTGTCTTCAGCAGTAGGGTCTTACCACTAACCTTTGGTGTGTCATCAAGTACTCTGTCACTTTTTTAGGAAACCTTGTAGGTCTCTCTGATCAAAATCTCATTGTGGATGATAGCCCCCTACTGGTACTGGGAGTTACAGGTCAGTGCCCAAAAAGAGAAGGAAGAAAAAGATAAGTATTATAAAAGAGACAGAGATGAGAGAGAAGAGGGAGAGAGAGAGAAACAGAAACAGAAGAATATTAAGGTCAGGCTTCATCATACCCTCCCCAGGGCCTTGTGGCTCAGGTGTTCCCTCTAAGGGCTTGGTGAAGGTTTAACCATTTTGTCTGTCTTTTAGAATGTAGGATTTTATGGTACCATTGCTGTTTGGGTCTGGATTTGTGTCTCCCACCCTCCCTTCCCCGTTTAACCTCCCCTCTCTCCCCACCCACCCTATTGTCCAGTCCTCAAGATGCTTGCTAGGTATTTTGGTATCTTGAGTACATTCAGGTTAGGGGCTATAGATGAGTGAGACTATGTGGCAATTATCATTCTGTGATTGGGTGAATTCACTAAGAATGATCTGTTCCAGGTTCAATCATTTTTCTTCAAATTTCATTGTGTCTTTTTTTCCTTACTGCTGTATAGAATCCCATCATGTAGATATACCACATCTTAATTATTCATTCATCTAATGATGGACATCTGGGTTGATTCCAGTTCTTAGCTATTATGAATTGAGCAGCTATAAACATGTTTGAGCAAATCTCTCTGAGCTGAGGTGTGGAGCTTTTAGGGTACATGCTCAGTAAGGGAATAAACATACAGTAAGCAAAGCCAAAAGATTACCCACAGAATGGGAGAAAATATTTGCTGAATATGCAACTGACAGAGGCCTAATCTCTAGAATCTACAAAGAACTCAAAAACCTAAACAATAGTCAACTAACCCACTCACAAAATGGGGCAAAGAACTGGACAAGCAGAGAAAGAAATACAAATGGCAAACACACACTTAAGAAAATGTTCTTGTTTGTTATTGTTGTTTGTTTTTACTTATTTGAGAGCAACAGATAGAAAGAGAAAGAGGGGGAGAGAGAGAGACAGAGAGAGGGGGAGAGAATGGTTGCACTAGGGCCTCCAGCCACTGAAAATGAAATCCAGATGCATGTGGCCCCTTGTGTACCTGGCTTATGTGGGTCCTATGGAATGGAGCCATAAACCAGAGTCCTTAGGCTTCACAGGCAAGTGCTTAGCCTCTAAGCCATCTCTTCAGCCCCATGCAGCCTATCTTATGCAAATTCCACACATCCTTGATTATTATAAATATTTTGTATATGTAGAAATTATGTCCTGTGAATCCTCTAAATTACTTCTGTTTCAATGATACATTTTGCTGGTCTACATTCTTCAGTTATATACAGAAAGAATCATTTTGGCAATTCATACAAATTTCTCATGGCATTTTGAATAGTATTTTATTGAATCCACATATTATTTTGTGGGTAATATTAATCCAGAGAGGCTAGATTTGACTATTTTCATTGAAATTCTCTCACTGATATTCATCATTTTTTTTTTTTTGTAAATTGTCTACCTAGGATTTTTTCATACATAAGAAAGTTATCTATAAGTCAAATTTATCCCAACTCAACGCCTTTTATTTTCTTTTCTGGTCTAACTATATTTCTTTTGTAACTTCCCTTTTATTTGGTTTTGTTGTACAGTGCTACAGCTTGAACCAAAGACTCTGCACATGCTAAGAAGTACTCTATCTTTGAGTTATATTCTCAGCCCTCAAATCCTGAGTGACGCTAAATCTAGATGGTAGGCCTCTGGATAAAATGACTAAAGACAAAAGACACCTACTTCCCTAATATCTGGATTCAAAGGGAAGGAAGCAGCAGAGCCTAAAGGCATTGAAAAGTCAACTAGAAAAAGCTGTGAGCACCTTCAGGCTAGTGCTACCAACTGAGATGAGCAGATTCTTTAACAAATACAAATCTGGGAATTTCATGGGAGAGGGGCCAGAAGATTGTTAGAGCCACAAGTTGAGACATTATTCAAAAGAAACATTACCTTTTCCCCATAACTGATGGCTGCCTCCACAATACATGACCCACAACCCCCATGGGGATGACCTGGATCCCCAATGAGGAGGTTCCCTTTGGAAGGGGGGCAGAGATTAGGGAAAAGATGGTACCAACATGTGCTGTTTACTTAGTGATATGTCCATAACTAATAAAAATAATAAAAATAAAAATCATTTAAATTTGCTTAAGTAGAAGTAAAAGTCATAATTAAGAATTTTATGATCAAAGAAGCTATTTAGAAGGAATTTCAAGTTAATTCTACCAATCATTTAAAAGATTAATAGCATGAATGTTTCAGATATGTGCAAAACAGAAAAGAAAGAAGAAACAGATCTGCTCTTTTTATGAATCCAGAGTTACTCTGATTCCAAAATATGCAAAGACATTATGTAAAATGTAAAAACACTGTTAGTGGTCTCCATGAACATAAACACAGAAGTCATTATCAAAATCTTCATGTAGTAAATTTAGCTGCATATAAAGGGGTAGTATGTCATGACAGAAAAGTTTACTTCAAAACTTAGTTTTAAGTTTTGGTAAAAAAATAAAAAAGTATATTCCTTGGAAATGAAATCCTGGAAACTTGAAGTTTGTTCCTATGGATCTATTAAATTCAGTAGCTTCATCAAAAAAGTTCCTAAGATTTTATACTTTATAAATGTCAGAAAAAAAAAAACATAGGAAAGAAATTTCTCTATGGATAACAATTGTCCTGACTTCTGTCCTGTTCTGGTTTGTGTCTACAATGTATCCAGCAGGGCATTATGAATGTTTCTGTTTAAAAAATGACCAGGAGGGCTGGAGAGTTGGCTTAGTGGTTAAGCGCTTGCCTGTGAAGTCTAAGGACCCTGGTTCGAGGCTCGATTCCCTAGGACCCACGTTAGCCAGATGCACAAGGGGGCACACGTGTCTGGAGTTCGTTTGCAGGGGCTGGAAGCCCTGGCGCGCCCATTCTCTCTCTTACTCTCTGCCTCTTTCTCTCTCTGTCGCCTCAAATAAATAAATAAAAATAAACAAAAAAAAATGGCCAAGATATATGTTGGTGATCCCTCAAAATTATAACTTGAACAATTTCTATCACCTAGTAATTTCATATTCATCATAAAGTCATAGAATGGGAAATAGATCAATGGACAAACATGCTGTGCAAGCCTGACAACATGTGTTTGGATCTCCAGAACCTATGGAAAGCCAAATACAGTAACTAGTGTCTGTATTACTAGTACTCTTACAGCAAAGTGGGAAGCAAAGACAAGAGAATCCAAAAATCTCATAGGCAAGATAGCCTGGTGTATGAATTAGTAAACAAGAAACTTCCCCAAACAAGGTGGAAGGCAAGCACAAACACCTCTACACATAGACTGTAACACAGATGTGCCTGTTCTCTCTCTCTCTCTCTCTCTCTCTCAATCCCTCTCTCTCTCTCTCTCTCAATATGCATGTATACACGCAAATGAAAACATATAAATCAGTCATAGAATAATACACTAGTCATCCATTGTGGTTCTGCACTGCCAGTCTTATAAAAGTATATCACATATTGCTACAATTTGGTGCATAAATTTAATAATGATAGTAAACTTTACTCGTTTGTGATTTCTTACCGTATACTTATCATTTTAGTATACACCTATTTATATAAAAAAGTTTTCCGTAATGCATGTTCGGAATGCTGTGGTATATCACATGAGCCTCATCCACCTCCTATATGCATTGAGACATGACATCTAGTGACCCACATGACCTCGGTTTGTGTGAGTACACTCTGCGACACACAGTGACAAAGTCATCTCATGATGCATATCTCAGAGTGGTTTCTCATCATTATATGATGCATGGCTGTCATTAGCGAGCTAATGGAGGAGGTAAACCATGTAGTACAAATGTAGTGAATCTCCCAAAAGTAAAACATTGAGCTCATGAGAGATCTTTCATGAAGTAAGGAAACTGGGGTGTGAGCATTAGAGTGGTGGTTCTACTTCCTGGCATCTAGCACAATATCCTTGGTCTCATGATCAGTTATGCATGTGCCAATCATAATGCTTCAACATGGGACTACTTAAAATCTTACCTATCTTGGAGTCACTTCCACCGATTCATTCTGACCAGTATTCTGTTATACTTTCTTGAAAGGGGAGGGGGACAAAAAATGGGTCACAAAATTATAGGCAGTGCTGGAAAATTGTTAAAACTAAATTTGCAGCTGAATTATTAGGGTTCCCTAGAGGCAAACTCATTGACTACCATATCTTTCTTTATTCCAGTTCTTGTCAATTTACTTTTTATTCTGTAGAATTATATTGGGAAATTATTAAATCACCAGCATTATTTAACACTGAAAGTGGACTTTCTGGAAAAAGACAGCCCCCCACACCTGTTTCCACTCTTGATTTGGGCCATGCTGACGGTAGTCAGTGGAAATCAGGCACCACATTGAATATTTGCTTTAAGTTTCGTTTTCTTGTGCTCTTGCTACATATGCATGCTATTAACTCACTTTATTTAAGGTTGGTTTGGCTGAAGCTTTAATAGACAATGTGAAGCTTCTTCAGTGGCAAGGCAGAGATGCTACTTTGTTCCTTTTTTAAAAAAATATTATTTATTTATTTATTTATTTGAGAGTGACAGACACAGAGAGAAAGACAGATAGAGGGAGAGAGAGAGAATGGGCGCGCCAGGGCTTCCAGCCTCTGCAAACGAACTCCAGACGCATGCGCCCCCTTGTGCATCTGGCTAACGTGGGACCTGGGGAACCGAGCCTCGAACTGGGGTCCTTAGGCTTCACAGGCAAGCACTTAACTGCTAAGCCATCTCTCCAGCCCTGTTTTTCTTTTTTTTTTTTTTAGATAGGGTCTCACTCTATCCCAGGCTAACCTGGAAGTGGAATTCATAGCCTCATGAATGCAGGGATTAAAGGTACATGCCACCACTCTCAACCACTTTATTCCTTTTAAGAACACTAATGATATTACAGCTCATTATTCAAACACTGGCTCATATTATCCAATGTTCACATTTTAATGGCATTGCTGAATTACAAATTGAGAAGATGTGATGCAATTGGAATAGGCATGTGTTTTATCATCAAAACATGTTGGATTTCTAACTGTACAGGCACCCAACAGACTGTACTAAAAACATGTTGCCATGAATAAGTTATTTTATTAAGTATCTCTGGGTTGTGATATACTCACCTGAAGACTGGAGATAAAAGAAGGCAAAAGAATATTATGATCAAAACACATCATGAAAAAATAGAAAACTTATTAATAAAAAGTTTAAAAGGATGGAGATAATATTCCATCTGCCTTTTTCAAAACGGACACATTTCCAAAAATAGACCACTCAGGCAACTTTGATTCCATCACTCTTATGTGGAGAGATATAAACACCATCTCTGACTGCAGGAGACATATATATATATATATATATATATATATATATATATATATATATATATATGTGTGTGTGTGTGTGTGTGTGTGTGTGTGTGTGTGTGTGTATACACATAATCATAGGATCTCTTGCTTCTGAGATTCCTGGATTATGCCATGTGGAGCCTACTGTCTAATATACCTGTATCTTATATTCCATAAACTATCAAAAGATTCCTTTAATTAGGACATATTGACTAAAGTTAATTGAGAAGAGTGTCTCTGTTTTAAACTCAGAAATCTTAAATTTTACACTGTCAAATTCCTCTGCCATGTTCTCTACTCTTGTCTTTATAACATGAAACACTTGTAATTAATTGTTCAACATGTGTATTCCTTGAAAGACAGTAAATTCCATCTGGTACTAGAAGGTGCTACATGAGCTACATGCCTCCCTCTTTCTGTATTTCTAGGCATTAATTAGCATAATTTGATGCCTAGAAATAGTTAGTGAGTGGATAAATTAAAAGATTTATGGGGCTGATGAGATAACTCAGGTGACAGAGTGTTTACCTTTCAAAATGATGAACTGAATTCAATACCCAGAATGCATATTAATTTAATAAAGCCAGTAATGGAAATGCATACTTCTAAACCTTCTGCTGAAGAGGCAATGACAGGTGGGTCTCTGGAGCTCATTGGCCAGCTAGTATAGCCTACTTGGCAAGTAATAGGCCAGTGAGAGATATTTTCTTACAAAAAAATAAAGTTGAATACAAAACTGAACCCAAATGGAACCGGTACCATAAATTCATATATCCTGGAAGATAGACTAAAATGTTTAACCCTCATCAGGACCTTAGAGGGAGCATGTGATTTGAAGGGCACTGGAGAGGTTGAGATGAAGCCTAAACTTAAATTTCTCCCATTTCTTTCATTTTTAAATTTTTTCTCTCTTCCTTTATTTTTTATATCCTCTTTCTTTTTCTTCTTTCTTTTCTCTTGAAATTGGCCTGTAACTCCCAATAACTGGATGTGGTTAATAACCATAGTGAGCTGTTGATTAGAAAGACCTACAAGATTTCCCAAAAGAAAACAGACTTCTGTCAGAGCACTTGATTACCCACCAAAGGTTAATGGTAAGACCCTACTGCTGAAGACTCCATATGCTTTTGGTATGGAACATGAAGAGACCTGGATAGAATCTGGAAGAGAGCCAGTCCCCAGACAGTTAGCTCATCTAGTGCTAGACGGTGCTATATGAATTACTGGGGGAAAGTGGCTAACATCTGTCAGAGCAACTCAAGGTCTAAGCTACTCAGGAGCAAACAACCTGATGTGAGGCTCATACAAGTGCAACAGTGGCACACAACCATGGCGGATAACCAACTGCTCTTGGATTGTCTAACAGATCCACTTGGTGGAAAGGAACCCATATCTGGATCTGTGAAACAAGTCAGAATCATAGCCAGATAATGAGTTTCCTTTCCAATATCAAGCTCCCAATAATCTTGGCCTATAAAAGGGCCTACACCCATTAAATTCTCTCTAAAATAATAATAGTCATCCCATTTAACCTGTGTTTGACTTCACTCTCCATTGAATAATCTGCTTCTCTTTTTCAGGTGGAAGCAGGACCTGAGGAGAGAAATGACCCATTGCCCTTCACCTGGGCCACAGCTAAAACCACAAAAGAATTAGGGAAATGAACAAGAGTGCTGTTTTCTCCATGAATCTGTTATCAGCACAAGGGTGAAGGAGATATACAATGAGGACACTCAGCACCTACCAAACCAGAGAACCAGAGGCTCCTAAGAGCCCATCATCGAAACAGACTTAAAACAAACCCAACATGGCTCAGAGAATTTCAAAGAAGAGGGAGCAGAAAGATTGTTAGATACATAAGTTGGGACAGTATGCACAGAGACATTGCCTCTTCCCTATAAATTGCAAATGCCCCAACAATGCACGACCCACAATCCCCATGAGAATGACTGACATCCCCAAAGAGGAGGATCCGGTTGGGGGACGGGGGCAGGGTTAAGGATAAGGATGGTGCTAACAAGTCCTGTTTACATACTGCATATGTCCATTACTAATAAAAAAACTACTGCTGAGTTGTGCTATAAGCAAAGACAAAACAAAACAAAACAAAAATGATGACACCTGAGAAAACATGACCAGAGGTTGTCCTCTGGCCTCCACAAATGAATACATATGGACACACACATACACATATGTGCACACATACACAAAGACTTATACAAAGTATTTCTCCCAGTCATAATAAAAATGAATGCTTTTCCTAGTTTCCTCATTTTTTTTTCTCATTTAAAAATATTTATTTATTTATTTGAGGCAGAGATAGCCAGAAGGAAAGAGGCAGATAGAAAGTGAGTATGGTGTGTCAGGGACTCACTGTAAACAAACTCCAGATGCACTCACTACATTGTGCATCTAGCTTTACATGGGTACTAGGAAGTTGAAATGGGGCCCTCGGGCTTTGCAAACAAGCACATTTAGCCAGTGAGCTACCCCTTTAGCCCCATTTTTTTCTTTTGTCTAATGGCAGAAGTGTATTTCATTGGAAATATGAATAGTTTCTTCAATTACTATGTATTCTTTTCCTTCAAATTTCACCCATATCCCTTCCATACCTTTGGCCCCTACATCCAGATCACAGCTTCCAGAGTGTTCGTGACTTTAAGGTTCTTTTGCAGAAAAGACCAAATTAAAAGCCTGCAGAGTCAAAGCCAGTATTGGTGCTTCTCCTAAGACAGTATGACAGAAAAACCTCCTATGCCGTTTCCATGTTGATTTTTAATGAACAGAGGTTTATGCTGAATCTTGCATTTAGCTTCAACTTTTTGGTCACCCTTGCCATGCCAGTGTGATCTGACTGACCAAATTCACACTGCCAAGAAAGCACTGTAAGAAAGAAAACATGTCAGGTCCACATAGGAGTTGAAACTTATCACAACACTCTACCCAGCAGAACCTATGGTAATCTGGCTGCAAGATTTCTCTAAGATAACCTTTCCTGCCTTAGCTCTGTGGTTACGTGTCTGATCCAATAAATAAACTGGCTAGTTAACTTGAAAAAAAAAAAGTTCCAGCTATTTTTAGAGTATCTGTAGCAGAATGACCTTTTCATTGGTCAATGTTTGTAAAGGGCATGTGGTTTGTGAGACAATGAACACACTACTGTTTCAAGCTACCTATAGGGAAACTTCCTGTTTATCCAATTTGGATTCTGAGAAGTTGTTTTGCAGTTCAGACATTTGACTATAGAATCAGATGTCCAGCTTTGTATGCAGTAAAAAAATAAAATAAAATAAAATAAAATAAAGATGTCTGAGCATACAGATGATTGAAAAAACCTACACAGAAAAGGGAGGTATTTTAATTAGAATATATTTTTAGTAATGTGCCTATTATATATTCGGAAGTTGGATACCTGTTTTCAACCACACTATTATTGCTGTTTTGTCATTATAGATTCTACATCCCTCATTTTATCCAAAAGTAAATTGAGTCATAAAGAAATTTAAGAAATTTGATTAGGATCACAGAAAAAGCTCACCTACCTTTATCTCATAATTTCTTTTCATCCTTTTAGTACTGCATTTTCTGTTTACCTTATTTCATTTGTAAAAGCATAGCTTTTGATATGATTGGGTTTGTCTTTCACATTCAGTTGTAGCTGCCAAAGTAATATATTTTCCTTTCCCATTAGTTAGATTTAAAATAGCAATATGTTAATAAAATTTCATTTAACTCCTTTTAGCTTCCTAACAATGTGACAAGTGCTCATTTTCTTTTTCAGTTTCAATTTTAGTCAGTTGGCTAGCTACTTCCCTTTGGAGTGGGTAAAGCTGATACACTGAGATTCTCAGCAAGACCTCTCCCCCACTCATGTCCTAGTCCTGAATGTTTTGATGCGGGATGTCCTGTGACATACAGAGAGAGAAACAGGTGAAAGAAGGAGCAGTAAGCTTTGTAACACACTCTGTGTATTTGAAACCTGGAATTAATGGAAGCTGAAGCCTTGAAGAAATAGGATTTTGTTATAATTCTGGCCAAAAAAAATTTTAGCAACACAAACTTGGACAATTTAGCCTTTCCTTTTGTAAATGACCTCATCTAAAAAATGGACACAATCACAGCACCTTCTTTATCAAGTTGGCATTATATAGACAGCCATAGTGTGCCTGGCACATAGCAAATATTCAATATTTTTTCTCAACTATTTTGCAAGCATCACACTTCATGTATAAGGTAGGACAGTTGATTCAAACAGAAACCACAGACACAAGATTAGAAAAATATGAAAATGTGCACATGATTAATTCATGGAAATTAGGATTCCAATTCATTCCAATACGTAGTTGCCTTCTGCCTGCTGTAGAAACTGTGTGAAGCACACAGATAATTTTTAGACGTATTTCCACCTCAATACTGATATTGAGATGAGCAGAAATATACTTGGTTCTGTGGTTGAAGATAAAATACTGAGTTGAGTACATCATGACTCAGATCTACTATGGAAACATTTATGAGTGCCCCCCCCTTAAGTTTATAAAAGAATTGAAAATATAAGAATTATAATAGAGAAACATGATTAACAATGTTGCTTAGCCAGATTTGTAATTACAGGAATGTACAGGAGTCTGCCTACACACTCTCCTTGTGAATTTCTCTTGCATGACTTCTACTCTCTGATTTAAGTGAAGCCAAATTATTTTGTGAGGATTTTAATAACATATTAATTATGATAAGATTGGAGTCTAATGACTAGCTCCCAGAAGCTGGCAGATACTGAACTATTTATATATACTTTCTACCCTTTCAGTCTGACCTACTTTGACAGTTCAATTAAACCAATTGACTTTTGAAGTTTGTTTATGAAATGGCTAGGGAACACTGAATATTTGGGGTGTTTGGCATTTGTACAACACACTATTTAACAAGTTCCCAAAGTGTATTTTTGGAGTCCAAGGAAGTGCCACTTTCTAACTTGACACATAAATCCCAGCTTATTCATAGGCAAAAAAAAAAAAAAAAAATGGGCATGCTAGTATGCAAATGTGTGTTGGCTCAGAACTTACAAGGACTGTGTATATACATAATTTCTTCATAAAAATGAAAGAAATTTTTCTGTAAATAACTGGAAGTATATAATTCAGTAGCTTTTAATTCACTGAAGGCATGCACCACCACACCTGGCTACCAGGCTTCTCCACTTACTGTTTATTCATTTTTTCTGCTTTCTTTTTCTGTGTATGATGTGGTATGTGTACCTGTGTGTGGACTGTGTGTGTGTGTGTGTGTGTGTGTGTGTGTGTGTGTGTAGGCCGGAGGTAAATGTGAAGTACCATCCTCAGTTGACCCTCATCTTTTGAAACAGAGTTTCTAATGAAACCTAGAGTTCTGTTAGACTAGCTAGCCAGTAAGTCTTAGGGATCTTCCTGTCTCCCCTTGACAGTGGTGAGACTACAGGCAGATGTCTGTAATGTGGGTCTTGCATAACAAATACTAATCACTGAGCCATATCATCAGCCATAACCTATTTTTTAACAATCACTTATTGAACACCTACTCTTCATCAAGTCCTATAAATATCTTATAACTTTTTATGTCTCCATTACTGGCCCAAGGCTGAAGAAGTAAGTCATAATATATTAATATTATTATCATATTATATATAATATATATAATATAATATAATATTATAATCATAATATATTAAGAAGTAAGTCCTAATATTTTATCAAAGTGGTATGTCTTTCTAAAGCCAAAATGCCTCTTTCACCCCAACTTTGCTACCAATGAGTATGGGGGACATAGTTAAATTACCCCTGATTCAGAAAATAGCTTCCTTCATTGTTCTGCAGATTCTATGATTTAGAACACACATCACCTCTAGCAGGCCTCATGAGGAACTCAGTGCATGCATGGTAGCTCTTATTTTCATTGTTAGTGCTGTCATTACTATGCACTAGAAATGTACCGATGGGATTCTGGTGTTATTGTTCCTTCCAAGAACAAAGCTGTGGCCAATTACTATGATCCAGGTTCTTCCCCTTCCATAGAATCTACAAACATGTTCACTGAAAGCAATTTGAATAACAGTGAATTGCTGTTTAATAATAACTCAAACAGGCCACACTGGTAAAAGTTGAGTTATAAAATGAAGTTTAGATACTGATTCATCTTTTAATTTCAAAGACGAGGAAAGTAAAGGTAGTTAACAATTGGCTGTGGGAGGAAATTGCACAAAATTAACTATAAAGTCAAGGGAAAGAAAAAGAAGTGAGGGGGAGGGGGAAGAAAGAAAAGGGGGAAGAAGTGGAGGAAAAGAGGTACAAAGAGAAAGAGTTGGAGAAGGAAAGTGAGATGGAGAGGGAAAATGAGAAAAGGTGAGGGGAAGGGAGAGAGAAGGAGAGAGAGGACAAAAACAGAGGCTGTGATGAGTAGAGAACCTCCAAATATGCTTAGTTAAAATGTAATAATCTGAGTGACAGATTAACTACAAAATGCTTCCCAATGAAAAAATGTCCCAAATGATAAGTTTCATACAATAACAACGTATGTCTTTAACTGTTGCAGAGGGCCAGGTAAAAGATTGGCAAAGATAGACATATCCCTTTCCCTGTTCTTTATTCAGCTCTTCATGCCACATCTAACCTAGCTACCCACTATCTATGAATGAGCCATCTAGCTAAAATACTACTGTAAAGATGTGAGTAAGAATTTTTTCTCTCCAAGTAAAAATCATTGTCACAAAAGTTTTCAAGCTTTGACAATCTAAGAAAGTGTAGATTGAACAGGTGACATACAAAAGTCTTTAGAGTGAAAGTTTTTCTATGTGTTGTATATAAACAATGTGCACTGTGCTGATTATACATCATCCCAATTTATCTACCTAGCACCTTATGAGAAGAAGCTTTTCTTCATTACAGATCACAAAGTGAACATGATAAAAAAAAAACAAGCTAAGTCATTACATTTTTAATATTTTAAATTATGTGATACATGTGGTATATTGGGTATGTGGTCAGATATGTGCTGTGTTTATGTGTCATATATGTGGTATGATGTTAGTTGTGTGTGTATGTGTGGTACAATATGTGGTATGCATATTTTTCTCAAGCATACATGTGTGTTTGTGTGTGTGTTTGTGCATGTTTATATGCAGATGTATACATACACACACAGGATTGAGTAAAACATTGTGTTTTCCTTTATCACTCACCTTGTATTTCCTTGAGACAGTCTCCCACTGAGCCCAAAAATTACTGTTTTACAGATTGGCTGACTGACTATTTAGCCCCAGAGAGCTTTCTATCTCTGCTTTACACAGTACAGATGTAACACACATGCCTGCGCACACCAAGTTGTTCATGTGGGGACTGGGAAATTAAACACAGGGCAGATCAGACACTCACACATAAGCAGCACATATTCTTGTTCACTGTGCCATTTCCACAGACCTCTAGACTAAATAATTTCCAAGGTCTCTAATTAGTTACTGCATGATCTGGTTTAATTCATGTATTCTGACCCCCAAGTATGAGAAATAACCACTCTTATTTGTTTCTTTTCTCAGTTTCCCTGCCATTTCTTGACAGAAGGAAATGAAGGTCTACTCAACAGGACACAAGAATGTGCTAGTAAAACATTGGACATTAAAACTTGTTCTATATTGTTTGTTTAAAAGATACCTTGTTCTAAACTCAGCATTATTGATGGAGATAGTAGATGTGACAAGCTATGGTCTCTCCCAGTAAGGAGATAGTCCTTTACTTGGGCACCAGGCTGGTGGTGAATAAATAGCACCACATAAGTAGTGCAGAGGATAAGTGGTGAATTTTATCATTGATTATTTATTAAGCACCTACCAAATATTATATTGATGGGATTCTTAAAATGGGAATAATTCCTGCTTCTAAAGTACTTTTTATAATGCATTAGGCAAGATGACAAGTGATCATAAACAACTAAAACAGAGGGAGAAAGCTAAAATCTTTAGTATAAATGATTAGGAAAACTGTAGCTGAAAGACAACACAGGAATAAGAAAAAAAATGATTAACCTCTACTGGGTATGGAGTACCAACTCTGTGTTGGCACTATACTGAAAAATTATTTTATTTATCTTATCAAATTTCAGCACAACCCAATTATAATAGCACAATTATCTTACTTTTGTGCAAATGATACTGAAATATGCATAAGCTACATATTTTAAGAGAAGCTAAACATCAAAGATAGTAAGCAGTACACCTAGTTGTCATGTCTGTTTCTTTGAAGGTAGCATTTGATATTTGGTGGGGCAGAGAGGGAAAAACAAAATAAAGCTGTATGGCAGCTGACTCCAAAATATACTTACTACTCAGTATTCCTTCTTGGATTAGTCTCCTTCCACACTGATTTATAACTGGTGCTGGGTGACCAATAGCATATGGCAGAAGAGATACTAATCCTATTGGAACTAGGCTGTCAGAAGCTCCTGAGGGGCTGGAGAGATGACTTACTAGAGAAGGCACTTGCCTGAATAACCAAAGGACCCAGTCCAGTTCCCTAGGACCCATGTAATTCAGATGCACAAGAAGTACATACTGAAGTTTGTTTGCAGTGGCTAGCTCTGGCATTCCCCATTCATTCTTTTCTTTCTCACTCTCAAATACATAAATAAATAATCATTTAATCTGAAAAAAATAAGTTCTTTATTTATTATTAGAACTCCTACACAACTTTCTCTTGGACTATTGGCCTCCAAAATTAGAATTTTGATTACTCTGAGCCCCCAACTCTGGAGATGCTACATGGGAATGGCCATTATGGAAAGACTATGATCCTACATGAAGACAGAGATGCTCAGCATGTCTCCAGCTATTCCTGTCTCAAGCAAGTCTAATGTCCAGTTTATTTTTATGTTTTGTAGAGCAGATAGAAGGCTAACCCAGTAAACCTCCAGCACTGGAAACTATGGAGTAATGTCTTTGACTATTGTCTCTTTAAGCCATTAAATTTTTTGGAGTGATTTTTATACATCATTGTAGATATCTAGAACATATTTCTCATTCCTATGAGTTACCTACTGTGCTATAAAATATTACTCCAAAATATAGCATCTTAAGCCTACATATTTTTATCATCTACATTTTGGTATGGTGAGCATCAGATAATGGACTCTCTGGATAGCTTACTTTGAGGTGTCTCACTAAGCAGTGGTCAATGTGGCAGCTAGGATTCTAGTCATGTGCAAGGATCAGTATCAGATTCTTACTCACTTTCAGAGTTGTTGGAAGAATTCTGTGCCTCAGGAAGTTGTTGGACTGAGGAACCAATTGCTCATATGTTCTTGACTAGGAGCATCTCCATCTCTTGTGACATAGAGCTCTCCAAATACCATAATGAATCAAAGAAAGCAGGAAAGTAAGCGAGTGAGACAAAATAACTCTCAGTAGCAAAGAAGCTACAACCATGACAACTTAAAGATGAAGTGAGAGCCCATCACATTTCCATATGACATTTACTAGAAGCAAGTCATGAGATGTACTTTAGCCTGTATACATGTCAACAAGGATCATTTAGGATGACCTAGTCAATTTGGGCAGCTATACCCAAGTGCCATGGACAGACTTGCTTATAAAAAGTTGGAGTTTAAAAAAAAAAAAGTTGGAGTTTATGTCTCTTAGTTCTTGAGCCTAGAAGAGATCAGGCTCCAAACATGATATTAAGTTAGGTACCTCTTCTGGGTTGATGACAGACATTTCTTGTGTTCATACTTAGCAGAGAACAGAAATAATGCAGACTTATTCTTGACCTTTTATAATGGTATCAGTCACATGCAAAAGGGCTCAGTTCTCAAAACCCTAATTATCTCTGATTATCTCAAGACCCAAATATCTTCTACTTTCTAATACCATCATATAAGAAGTTAGAATTCCAAGAAGTGACCATTGGAGGCTAGAAAAATTCAGTCCATATCAAGGACCATATACACATCTGTCTACCATAGGATAGTAACTCCAAGGACTTGTTTAAAAGAATTTCTGCAGTAATTTGGTGTTAAATAATGAAGAAAATATTTTATAAGATGGGGGATATCCAGAGACACCCTCACACATACATAGGCAGTAACTGCCTGCTATTCTCTCAACTCATAACCCAAAACTCCATGATGAACACCAGCAATTAAATTAAGGAGGGCCTTCGGTGGAGTGGGGACAGGGAGGAGAAAAATGATGGTACCAATGTATGATGTGTCCATACAAAGTTTCTATTTAATAAAAACAAATACTCAAGGACAAAAAAATGATTATTAAAAAGATGATTAGCTGTGGCTGCTAAACATGATTCCACATATAATTGATGTGAGACAAGGGAAGAGCAGTAATTTTAGCCTCCATGAATCTCAATTTTTTAATCTTTCAACAATAATTGTTAATTATCAGATTTATTAGGAATACTAAGTGACAAAATGTAACAGCAAGTGTCTACCAGAGCATATGAACTATCTGAGCTACTGACCTTCTTCATATCTAATCTTGATATTATGCTGAAAAGATGAGGTGAGGAGGAAATCATAATCCCAGTAGAAACTGAAACAGTAAGAACAACAAGAATGCAAGTGGGTGCACAAACATTTCTCAGGTTCTTGAGAACATGGGGGAAATTTTTAAATACAGAGACTGGAAAGAAATGAATTTTAGATGTTTTAATTTTTATTAACAACTTTATACGTGTTTAAAATACATCTTGATGATAAGCCCATCCTTACTGTTATCATATGTTGATATTCCTCCTTGACCCACTTCCACTAAACCTCTTTTTCACAACAAGTAACTTTTCTACATTGTTACTGCTTCTTAAAAAAATCTTGTTGCGAGACAGGCGTGGTGGCGCACACCTTTAATCCCAGCACTTGGGAGGCAGAGGTAGGAGGATCGCCATGAGTTCGAGGCTACCCTGAGACTACACAGTGAATTCCAGGTCAGCCTGGGCTAGAGTGAGACCCTACCTCAAAAAAACAAACAAACAAAAAAATCTTGTTGACATCTTTTTTTCCTATTATGAGGGTCTTACGTAGGTATTTCTAGGTACTACAAGGTCATGGACATCGAGGTCAATGATTGTCTGGACAGTTGCATTGCAAGGAGTAGTAACCTTCCTTTGGCTCTTACATTTTTTCTGCAATCTCTTTTGCAATGGACCCTGAGCCTTGGTGGCGGGGGGGGGGGGGTGTGATAGAAATATTTCAGTGCTCCATCCCTTCTTCTCAGCACACTGTTGCCTAATGAAGGAAAGGAGGGGATATGATGGAGAGCAGAGTTGTGAAGGGTAAAGTGGGGGAGGGAAGGGGAATATGGTTTATTGTCTGTAAGTATAGAAGTTGTCAATAGAAAAAATAAAAATTAAAAAAAAAATCTTGTGTGTGGATATCACTGACTGAGTTTAGTTAGGGTGGCCTGCATACTCACACTTTGGGGATTATTTACCGTAACACACAAGGCCTGCCAGTTGTTACATTTATACAAAAGAAATGTTCTTCTCCCCAGATACTATGGAATGCACATTACTCCTCAGAAAGAGATGGGAGCCTTATACACTACTCTATCATCCATGGTGAAGCATTAACAGGCCCAATATTATATGCACTTGATGTGAAAGAAGAGGGACGGTATACTGGGGGTAGAAAGGAATTTTAGTATTGTTGTATTCCCAGTGTCCCCGCTCCTTTCCGTTATTTCCACTCTGTGCCCATGGAAAGCAAATTTTTTTTTTTTTTTTTTTTTTTTTTTTTTTTTTAATTTTTATTAACATTTTCCATGATTATAAAATATATCCCATGGTAATTCCCTCCCTCCCCACCCCCACACTTTCCCGTTTGAAATTCCATTCTCAATCATATTACCTCCCCATTACAATCATTGTAATTACATATATACAATATCAACCTATTAAGTATCCTCCTCCCTTCCTTTCTCCACCCTTTATGTCTCCTTTTCAACTTACTGGCCTCTGCTACTAAGTATTTTCATTCTCACACAGAAGCCCAGTCATCTGTAGCTAGGATCCCCATATGAGGGAGAACATGTGGCGCTTGGCTTTCTGGGCCTGGGTTACCTGACTTAGTATAATACTTTCCAGGTCCATCCATTTTTCTGCAAATTTCATAACTTCATTTTTCTTTACCGCTGAGTAGAACTCCATTGTATAAATGTACCACATCTTCATTATCCACTCATCTGTTGAGGGACATCTAGGCTGGTTCCATTTCCCAGCTATTATAAATTGAGCAGCAATAAACATGGTTGAGCATGTACTTCTAAGGAAATGAGATGAATCCTTTGGATATATGCCTAGGAGTGCTATAGCTGGGTCATATGGTAGATCAATCTCTAGCTGCTTTAGGAACCTCCACACTGTTTTCCACAATGGCTGGACCAGATTGCATTCCCACCAGCAGTGCAGAAGGGTTCCTTTTTTTCCACATCCCCGCCAACATTTATGATCATTTGTTTTCATGATGGTGGCCAATCTGACAGGAGTGAGATGGAATCTCAATGTAGTTTTAATCTGCATTTCCCTGATGACTAGTGACGTAGAACATTTTTTTAGGTGCTTATATGCCATTCGTATTTCTTCCTTTGAGAACTCTCTATTTAGCTCCTTAGCCCATTTTTTGATTGGCCTGTTTGATTCCTTATTAGATATCTTTTTGAGTTCTTTGTATATCCTAGATATTAATCCTTTATCAGATATATAGCTGGCGAAGATTTTTTCCCATTCTGTAGGTTGCCTCTTTGCTTTTTTCACTGTGTCCTTTGCGGTGCAAAATCTTTGTAATTTCATTAGGTCCCAGTGGTTAATCTGTGGTTTTATTGCCTGAGCAATTGGGGTTGTATTTAGAAAGTCTTTGCCAAGACCAATATGTTGGAGGGTTTCCCCAACTTTTTCCTCTAGCAGTTTCAAAGTTTCCGGTCTGATGTTAAGGTCTTTAATCCATTTGGACTTAATTCTTGTGCATGGCGAGAGAGAAGAATCTATTTTCATCCTTCTGCAGATATTTATCCAGTTTTCAAAACACCATTTGCTGAAGAGGCTGTCTCTTCTCCAATGAGTATTTTTGGCATTTTTATCGAATATCAGGTGGCTATAGCTACTTGGGCTTACATCTGGGTCCTCTATTCTGTTCCACTGATCTACATGTCTGTTTTTGTGCCAGTACCATGCTGTTTTTGTTACTATGGCTCTGTAGTATAGGTTAAAATCAGGTATGGTGATACCACCAGCCTCTTTTTTGTTGCTCAGTATTATTTTAGATATTCGAGGTTTTTTATGATTCCAAATGAATTTTTGGATTGTTTTTTCTATTTCCATGAAGAAAGCCTTTGGAATTTTGATAGGGATTGCATTAAATGTGTAGATTGCTTTAGGTAAGATTGCCATTTTCACTATATTGATTCTTCCAAGCCAGGAACAAGGGATGTTTCTCCACTTTCTAGTGTCTTCTGCAATTTCTCGCTTGAGTGTCTTAAAGTTCTCATTGTATAGATTCTTTACTTCCTTAGTTAGGTTTATTCCAAGGTATTTTATTTTTTTTGATGCAATTGTGAATGGGAGTGATTCTCTGATTTCATCCTCTGTGTGTTTGTTGTTAGCATATATGAAGGCTACTGATTTCTGTGTATTTATTTTGTATCCTGCTACATTGCTGTAGGTTTTGATTAGCTCTAACAGCTTGCTAGTAGAGTCTTTAGGGTCCTTTATGTATAGAATCATGTCATCTGCAAATAATGATAGCTTGATTTCTTCCTTTCCAATTTGTATCCCTTTTATGTGTGTCTCTTGCCTTATTGCTATGGCTAAGACTTCCAAAACTATATTAAATAGAAGTGGAGACAGTGGACACCCTTGTCTTGTTCCTGATTTTAGTGGAAAAGCTTCCAGTTTTTCCCCATTTAGTAATATGTTGGCTGTAGGCTTGTCATAAATAGCCTTTATTATATTGAGATATGTTCCTTCTATTCCCAGTCTCTGTAGGACTTTTATCATGAAGGGATGTTGGATTTTGTCAAATGCTTTCTCTGCATCTAATGAGATGATCATGTGATTTTTGTCCTTCAACCCATTTATGTAATGTATTACATTTATAGATTTGCGTATGTTGAACCATCCCTGCATCTCTGGGATAAAGCCTACTTGGTCAGGGTGAATGATCTTTTTGATATACTCTTGTATTCTGTTTGCCAATATTTTGTTGAGAATTTTTGCATCTATGTTCATGAGGGAGATTGGTCTGTAATTTTCTTTTTTTGTTCTATCTTTGCCTGGTTTTGGTATCAGGGTGATGCTGGCCTCATAGAAGGAGTTTGGTAGGATTCCTTCTTTTTCTATTTCCTGGAAAAGCTTAAGAAGCAATGGTGTTAGCTCTTCCTTAAAAGTCTGGTAAAATTCAGCAGTGAATCCATCCGGGCCTGGGCTTTTTTTAGTTGGGAGATTATTGATAACTGCTCGGATCTCCATGTTTGTTATAGGTCTATTTAAGTGATTAATCTCATTTTGATTTAATTTAGGTAGGTCATATAGATCAAGGAAATCATCCATTTCTTTCAGATTTTCATACTTGGTGGAGTATATGCTTTTATAGTATGTCCCTATAATTTTTTGAATTTCTCTGGAATCTGTTGTGATGTTACCTTGTTCATCTCTGATTTTATTAATTTGTGTCTCTTCTCTCTTTCTTTTGGTCAGATTTGCTAAGGGTTTATCAATCTTGTTTATCCTTTCAAAGAACCAACTCTTTGTTTCATTAATTCTTTGGATTGTTCTTTTTGTTTCTATTTCATTAATTTCTGCCCTAATCTTTATTATTTCTTCCCGTCTACTACTTTTTGGTTTGCCTTGTTCTTCTTTTTCCAAGGCTTTAAGACGAAGCATTAGGTCGTTTACTTGCGACCTTTCTAATTTCTTAATATAGGCACTTAAGGCTATAAATTTACCTCTTAGAACTGCCTTCATTGTGTCCCAGAGATTTTGGTATGTTGTGTTCTCATTATCATTTGACTCTATAAATTTTTTGATTTCCTTTTTGATTTCTTCATTGACCCACTCATCATTTAGTAGTGTATTGTTTAGCTTCCATGATTTTGTGTATGCTCTATAGCCTTTCTTGCTACTGATTTGTAGTTTAATTCCATTGTGGTCAGATAGAATGCAAGGAATTATTTCAATTTTCCTGAATTTGTTAAGATTTGCTTTGTGTCCTAATATATGGTCTATTTTAGAGAATGTTCCATGTGCTGCTGAAAAGAATGTATATTCTGCAGCCTTTGGATGAAATGTCCTGTATATATCTGTTAGGTCCATATCTTCTATGACCTCATTTAGTCCAGATGCCTCTCTGTTTATTCTTTCCCTGGATGACCTGTCAATTGATGAGAGTGGGGTGTTAAAGTCACCCACCACCACCGTGTTTGGTGTTATCTGTGACCTTAGTTCTAATAGTGTTTGTTTGACGAATTTGGGAGCCCCCATGTTAGGTGCATATATGTTTAGGATTGTAATGTCCTCCTGTTGGAGTGTGCCCTTAATCAATATAAAGTGACCTTCCTTATCTTTTTTGACTAACTTCGGACTAAAGTCCACCCTGTCTGATATTAGGATAGCAACCCCTGCTTGTTTTCTAGGCCCATTTGCTTGAAACACCGTCTTCCAACCTTTCACCCTAAGATAATGTCTATCCTTTGTAGAAAGGTGAGTTTCTTGAAGACAACAAATTGTAGGATCCTGCTTTTTAACCCAGTCTGCAAATCTATGTCTTTTCGTTGGGGCATTGAGACCGTTGATATTAAGAGATATTATTGAAATGTGTGTATTTATGTTTGCCATTTTTGTGTGTGTGTGTGTGTGTTACTGGTTCTACCTGTGCTCTCTTCTGTTAACTGGTATTTGAGTATGGCTGGTTTTTTCTAGGTTCCTTATATGTGTGCTTTTCCTTTTGTTCAGCATGGAGGATTCTATCAAGTATTTTCTGTAGAGCTGGTTTTGTCTTCAGATATTCCTTTAACCTGCTTTTGTCATGGAATGTCTTTATTTCTCCATCTATTTGGATGGATAACTTTGCAGGATAAAGTAACCTTGGTTGACAGTTGTTATCTTTCAGAACTTGGAATATATCACTCCAGGCCCTTCTGGCTTTAAAAGTTTGTGTTGAATAATCTGCTGTAATCCTGATGGGCTTGCTTTTGTAGGTAACTTGATTTTTCTCTCTAACTGCTTTCAATATTTTTTCTTTGGTTTGTGTGTTTGGAAGTTTGAGTATAATGTGGCGAGGAGAGTTTCTTTCTGGGTTTTGTCTGGCTGGGGTTCTAAAGGCTTCCTGTATCTGTATTGGCACCTCTTTCCCAATTTGGGGAAAATTTTCCTCTATGATTTTGTTGAAGATGCCTACTATGCCTCTGGAGTGGAATTCTTCTCCTTCTACTATGCCCTGAATTCTTATATTGGATCTTTTCATAGTGTCCCGAATATCTTGAAATTCCCACTCATACTTTTCTATAAGTTTGTTTTTCTCTTTGTTGGACTGCATTAGGTCTGCCACCTGATCTTCTAGCTTAGATATTCTGTCCTCTCCCTCATCCATCCTACTGGTGAGATTTTCTACAGAGTTTTTTATTTCATTAACTGTGTTCTTCATTGCTAGTAATTCTGACTGGTTTTTCTTTATTATTTCTATTTCTCTATTTATGTCTTGTATTGCCTTCTTTATTTCATTAAATTGGTGTCCTGCCTCTTCTTTGATTCCTTTGATTTCCTCTTTGATTTCCTCTTTGATTTCTTCTTTGATTGTTTTCATGTGTTCTTTGACCTCTTTGAACATATTTATAATTATTCTTTTGAACTCTTTCTCAGGCATTTCCTCTAACTCTTTCTCACTGGAGGACATTTCTGATGCATTAATACTTTTAGGTAGATTTATATCGTCTTGCTTTTTAGTGTTTCTTGTGTTATAATGTATATATTTTTGCATCTTGGATTAAGTTAATGCTTGGATTTTCTAGCTAGCTGTGTATTCTTAGCTGTATCAATTGATTTGGTGTAAAATATTTTCAGGGTAGGACCTTAAGGTATTAGGTGTGGCTCTTAAGACTCTCAGAGTATCTACAAAGATGTTCTTAGGGGTTGAGTTTCCCTGCTATAGGAGTATTCAAGCAGGCTGAGTGGAATAATATACTGGTAGATTCTAAAATTTAGCTAAACACTGTACCCATTCCATCAAAAACAGCCCCGAGTATGTATGCAAGAGTAGTTATTATAATGACCAGATCCTCTATCAACAAAGAGGTTTAGATTTCTGGTCTGTTGAGGTATCCAAGTCAGCTTGTGACCAGGTGAGACCCTTCCCTGGTGCAATCCCAGTTACCTTGGGTGATTGTGGTCTCAGTCAAGTTGCTGCCTGGGTCGTCGGGTTGCTGTTCTGATTTCTGGAGCTGGGCACTTGCTTTTCCTACGGGGCAAACTGAGTCGCTGCCGCCGCCTCTGCAGCTGTTGTAGATGTCACCGCCGGAGCCCCCACCACTGCTGAAGCTGCCGTTGTCGTGTCCACCGCTGCTGCTCACCCCGAAGCCGCTGCTCTCCTGGGTCCGCTGCTGCTGGGGCCACTGGTACCGGTGCTGGAGCCGCTGAAGTTGCTGCCAAATTCTGCTCCTGCTTGGGTCCCGCCGTCAGCCCAAGTTGGCGTGGCCGGGTCCCGGGCCGCTGCTGTGTTCGCTGGAGCTGGGTTCAGGCGGCAGGGGAGGGGAGGGAGCCGCGGCTGTTCTGGTTGTATCGTGTGCTTTTACCTCGCGGTCTGCTCCTCCCTCCGTTGCTCACTGCCACTCTCCCCTCACGTTTCCCGAGTTGCGGAGAGTGCGGTGTGAGGGGAAATTCCCGCACCTGGCTTGTCCTGCGGCTCGAGCCAAGAGTCCGGCGGTTTTCTGCCGCTCCGCGGTTGCGGCGGGTAGCTGAGCCGCCCCGGGCCGCTGTTCCCGCCTGTGCAGGCTCCGGATGCTCTATAACTCTTCCACTTCTCCGCTGCCGCCTCAACTTCCTATACACCTCACTTTTTAGTAAAAGTGTGTATTTTGCTGAGTTTTTTTTGGTCTTCCCCCCCCCAGGCTATTTTGGCGTGGTACCTACGCCGCCATCTTAACCGGAAGTCCGGAAAGCAAATTTTGAAGGATGGTACATTTTTATTTCTTGGTATCTGCATTTAACATTTGGCCAGTGGATAGTAATGGCTTAGAGTAGTTCACTGCCCACAAAAAGGAAAATGTATCAAAAGCAACTATGAGTTCCACTACATGAGCATAACCAAAGTCTTCTGCAGTTGACAAAGAGAATTTTATTGTTTCATTTAAAGGTGAACCAGCAAGGAAAACAACCAGTGCAGGAACACGACCTTCCACATTGCCTAGTGGTTTGAGCTATATCTTGAGCACAGAATGAGGGTGTTTCAAAGGGTCTGAGATTGGTGAACCAGGCATACAAGAAACCATTGCCAAAGAGGCTGGAGATACAGCCACATGCTAAGTCAACAACAGATATCTCACATCAACTCTTAGGTCATATGCCTAGAAGATTAAAATGTAACATTAAAAAGTGAAAAGAAAAGAAAAAAAAATGTCAACAACATGCACAACAGTACAAAGGGATGTTCACAATAGCAGAGAAAGAGTCTGAATGAGTTGGAATGAAAATGTTTATTTCTGTTTCTGCTGACAGGGTATGGACACTATATGCAGAAATCTGGAGTGACTAGGCCAGAACCATTTCTGGGCTCCTCCACCTCCCTGATCTGGGTTCCTTTTGCTGGTCTGTGTGCTGGAGGGCATTGCACAAAGTGGGCCAGACCCCTGTTCCTTTGCTCCTTCCAATCCCTAGGTCCTGGTAGGTCACACTATGCCTTACTTAGGGAGGCCTGGTCCCTGTGTGAGATGTGGAATCAAGCATTTTTCTCTGGTATCCTGAATGGCCACTAGGTACCAATTTCCCAGTTCACCTGGGTCAAAGGGTGAACGGGCATAAGGACAAAACTTTGCTTCCTCCTCAATAAAATTAAGAGTCTTCCTAAACTGGGTAGACAACAAGGTAAAAAGGCCAACAAAAGTTAGAAAACTGAGAGATCTCCACTGAATTGGCCTATTCCTGCAACATTTATAAATGGAAGCCTCCAATGAAATGAAAGAAATCAACAGAAATTCATTCCTAAAATGAAAGCACATCAACCAATGAGACCCTGCTCAAACAAAAATAAATCACTGAACAAGAAGGAAACTATCAAAGAACCAACAATTGTATCAATGAAATGGAACAGAATCATCTTGAGCATTCAGAATTTGACAGTAGGGTTAACTTGATTGAAGAAAATGTGAGAACCCTTCAAAGATATATGAATAAATTGAAGGTAAGTAAAAAATGGAAGATCTCAATAATCAGCTTAATGAAGACTTGATCAAATGCAAGAATGAATGACAGGAAGTATCAAGAAAATCTGAACTTTAATTGAAATCGTACTTCAAAAATGAGATGGATACACTGCAAAATAACACAACAGAAAAGAAAAATCAAATAGAAATTATAAAAACCTACCTACAACCCCTCACTAATAGAGTTACTCACGTGGAAGACAGAATTTCTGACCTAGAAGGTAAGACAGAATAAATTATTGGAAGGGCAAAAACTTTGCTATGGTCAAAAAAATCAAGTGAAAATAATAGGAGGGAACCATAGGGCAACTTAAAATGACCAAACATCCATACCTTGGGTATACCACAAGGAGAGAAAACCCATTCCAGAGGCATAGAGAACATATTCAACAAAATTACTGAAGAGGGCTGGAGAGATGGCTTAGCGGTTAAGCGCTTGCCTGTGAAGCCTAAGGACCCCGGTTCGAGGCTCGGTTCCCCAGGTCCCACGTTAGCCAGATGCACAGGGGGGCGCATGCGTCTGGAGTTCGTTTGCAGAGGCTGGAAGCCCTGGCGTGCCCATTCTCTCTCTCTCCCTCTATCTGTCTTTCTCTCTGTGTCTGTCTCTCTCAAATAAATAAATTTTAAAAAAAATCTTTAAAAAAAAAATTACTGAAGAAAATTTTCTGAATCTCACAAATAGAGGTTCATCCAGACAAAAGAAGCTCACAGAACACCAAACAGACAGGATCAATGAAGAAACGCTTATGACACATCATAGTTACAATGCTTAACAACAAAAATAGAGAGCATTAAAAGCAACAAAACAGAAACAATTCACAATACACAAAGGCAATCCCATCCAAATTAAATCAGATTTCTCAGTGGAATCCCTGAAAGCCAGAAGTGGCTAGGACGGAACACTTCAAAATCTGAAAAACTATGGTGTGGTGGTTTGAATAGATGGCCCCCAATATATAATATATTCAGTTTTTTTTTATTGTTTGTAGTTTGCATCTGCAGCCACCTGGCTGGAGGCAGTGTCATGGGGTGGATCTTAAAGTGTGATGGTGGGTTTCAGATTTCAATCTAAAGATATGCAAAGTGCGCCTAGCAGGAGTTCCTGAAGTGTGCTGTGGCTTTTGGCTTTAGGCTTGTGCTTCCCCCTCCCCCCACCCCTCTCTGTTTGTCTCTCTGCTTGGTCCTGTGAAAGCAAGCTAGCTTCTTCTGCCATTATGGAACTTCCCCTGGTTCTGTAAACTTCAATTAATATCCCTTCCTCCATAACTGTGCCAGGGTGCCTGGGTTGGTAGTTCATCTCAGTGAACCTGAAGCTGTCTGCTACATATGGGTTCCAGGCCAAGCTACTTTACCCAGCAGAAGTATCCTTTATAATAGATGGTGAAAGAAAATCTTTCCATGAAAAAAAAAAAAAAAGAATCAAATCTATAATTATATGAACACAAAGTCAAACCTACAGAGAATACTTGAGGGAATACCCACACAGAATAGTCAAACAACCAATCTCAAGAGCCAAGTAAAAGATGGTCACTATAACCAAAATAGATCAGGCTCAAAAGAGTACATAACACAAAAATTACCAAACTGCATAAACCACCTCATTATGACAGGGATTAATTCAAACCTCACAGTACTAACCTTAAATATTAATGGTCTTAACTCATCCATCAAAAGACACAGGCTATAGGTCTAGATCAAAAAACTGGACCCTTCTATCTGCTGTCTTTAAGGAACCCACTTCACCACTAAAGACACTTCCTCATGGTGAAAGGTTGGAAAAAGATATTTCAATCAAATGGAAATAAAAAACAAGTGGGTGTTGCTATACTATATTCTGAAAAAATAGACTTCAAACCAAAAGTAATCAAAAAGGACAAAGAAGGCCATTTCTTACTCATCAAGAAAATGATCCAAAATGAAAGCATCACGATCCTCAATATATATGCACCAAACACAGGTGCAACAGTTTATTAAACAAAGTCTACTCAACAATAAAATATAAATAAACACCAACACTATTATGGTCAGAGACTTAAATACTCCATTGTCATCAATAGACAGATCATCCAAGCAGAAAGTCAACAGGGAATGTCATAGATCACCTAGACCTAATTGATATGTATAGAGTTTTCCACCCCAACTCTACAGAATACATACTCTTCTTAGTGGCCCATGGAAACTTCTCCAAAATTTACCATATATTAGGCCATAAAGCATGCCTTCATAAAGTCAAGAAAATCAATTAACTTCATGCATCATGTCAGATAACAATGACTTAACGCTAGAAATTAACAGCAGGAATCACACCAAGAACTCCACAAGCTCCTGCAGACTAAAACACATACTTTTAAACAATGAATAGGTCATGGAAGAAATCAAAATAAATTTTAAAATTCCTAGAATTGAATGATAATGAAAACACAATATGTTAAAACTTATGGAACACAATAAAGGCAGTCAAAAGGGGAAAATTCATAGCTATTAATGCCTTCAGTACAAAGACAGAGAGATCCCAACTCAATAATCTGACTGTTGACCTAAAGGCACTGGAAAAATAAGAAGAATCCAACCCAAAGAGCTCCATATGGAAAGAAATAATCAAGATTAGATCAGAAATTAATGAATGGGAAACTAAGAAAACAATTCCAAAAATCAATGAAAAGAAAAGCTGGCTCTATGAAAAGAACAAACAAGATTGACAAACCCCTGGCAAAAATGATCAAGGAAAAAAAAAAAAAGAAAGAAACACCTCAAATTAACAAAATCAGAAACAAAAAGAAGAGAGATCACAACAGACATCAATGAAATTGGAAGAATCATCAGGGCTTATTTCTAAAACCTCTACTCCACAAAATTAAATAATCTGGAAGAAATGGATGAATTCCTAGATACATACCACCTACCAAAACTAAACTTAGAGCATATTAATCTCCTAAACAAATATATCACATCCATGGAGATTGAAAAGGTAATCAAAACATCCTCAAAAAGAAATGCCAAAGACTGGATGGCTTCTCAGCTGAATTCTATCAAACCTTCATGAAAGAAGTAAAACCAAGTTTTCTCAAACTGTTCTGCATAATTCAGGACCAGGGAATCCTCTTACTCCTTTTAGGAATCTAGCATAATCTTAATATCAAAATTAGACAGAATATTACAGGTCTATATCCCTAATTCACTTAGATGCAAATATCCTGAACAAAATCCTTGCAAACAAAGTTCAAACAAAGTTCAACCAAAAGCATTTTCTACCTTGATCAGGTAGGCTTTATCCAAGGAATGCAGGGATGTTTTAAGATACAGAAATTGGTCAACATAATGTACCATAAAGAAACTGAACCATAAGAAACACATGAACATCTCAATTGATGCAGAGAAGAGATTCGAAAAAATACAACAGCACTTCATGTTCAAAACACTGGAAAGAATAGGCATAGAAGATTTATATCTCAACACAATAAAGACTATGTATAAAGTTCCTAAAGCCCAAATGATATTTAATGGTGATGAACTCAAGGAGTTCCCACTGAGATTGGGAACCAGACAGGGGTACCTGCTCTCACCACTAATCTTTCACATAGTACTGAAAGCACTAGCCCAGGCAATAAGAGAGCAAAGAGAAATAAATGGGGTTCAAAATGGAAAAGAAATAACATGGTAGCCATATTTGCAGATTATAGGATGCTATATACAAATGACCCAAAAGTCTTCATCTCAGAACTTCTAAAGGGATAAATTCCTTCAGCAAAGTGGCAAGACACAAAATCAATGCAAAAAATTCAGTAGCTTCCCTATATGCAAAGGACAAATATATAGAAATGGGTATCAGTGAGCTGTCCCATTTTTAATAGCAACACCCCAAAAATATAAATACCTTGGAAAAACACTAACCAAAGATGTGAACAGCCTATATAATGAAAACATAAAAACACTCAAGAAAGAAACAAAGGAACACTTGAGAAAATGGAAAGACCTCCCATGTTCCTGGATAGGAAGAATTAGTATTGTAAAAATGACAAACCTACCAAAAGCAATATACTGATTCAACACAATACAAATAAAAATACCAGCATCATTCTTCACAGAAATTGAAAAAAAATAGATCTTAAAATTTATCTAGAATGACAGAAAGCTACAGATATACATACATATCCTTAGCCTCCCCCCAAAAGAACCTCTTGTGGTATCACCATACCTGATCTAAAGCTATATTCAAAAGCCATAGTGACAAAAACAGCATGGTAGCATAATAAAAGCAGAAACATAGACCAATTGAACAGAATTGAAGATCCAGGCCTTAACAAGTAACTACAGCTGCTTGATCTTTGACAAAGGATCCAATAATGTAGACTGGAGAAAAGTCAGTATCTTCAACAAATGGTGTTGGACAAATTAGATGACCATATGTAAAAAAATGAAACTAGATCCACTCATTTTGCCATACACCTATAAAACCAGAGACTCAAAGGCTCCTCAAGTGCCCATCTCTGAAGCAGACTTAAACTACTCCCAGTATGGCTCAGGGAACTTTGTGGAAGAGGGGGTGGAAAGATTGTTAGAGACATAAATTGGGACATTTTGCACAGAGACATTGCCTCCCCCCCCATAATGCATGACCCACAATGCCCATGGGGTTGACCTGCATCCCCAGTGAGTATGCCTCTTCAGAAAAGAGGCAGGGAGGAGGGAAATGATGATATTAACATGTGTTGTTTACATACAAATATGCCCATATCTAATAAAAAGTGTTGCTTAAAAATATTTGATTCCACTTGATTAAATGAAAAATACCTGCTAGGAGATCCAAATTGAACTAATTAGAGGTCATATTGTATGACTTGAAAAATTTATGTAATAATGTGAGCAGCTATTATTTATTCATCCAAAAATTTGAATGTGATATTAATACCAGTTTAACTAATTTTTGTTTTTATTGTGAAAAAATCATATAAAATAATTTTCAGGGGCTTGAGAGATGGCTTAACAGTTAAGTCAAATGCCTCAGGAGCCTAAGTATCCTGGTTTGATTCACCAATAACCACATAAAACTAGATGCACAATGTCATTCAGGCATTTAGAGTTCATTTGCTGCTGCTAGAGGCATCCATTTTCTCTCTCTCTCTCTTTCTCTTTCTGTCTGCCTCTCTTCTCTATCAGCCTGTAAATAAATAAATAAATAAAATAAGTAAAATAATAAATAAGGTTTTATATACATACATACATACATAATTTTCAAAGCATTTGACTTGGGAGATAGTACTGCTAGATATTAAAACATAAATCTAGAATAAATAAAGTAGTGTAGTATTGTTAAACATATGGACTAATCAATCAGATGTCAGTTGTTTCAAAAACAATCATATACATATAAGATTTTAAAACATTTGGTAAATTAAATATTTCATTTTGGTGAGAAACTAGTACATTATTTCTTTAGTAATGCTGCTTGGGTATGTGGCAGTCATCTAGTAATATCACAAACTTTAATTCATAATCCACACCTCAATGAACTCTATATTTAAACATTAAATATAAACTGGTAAGAGGATGGACAAGATAATTTTAGAATAATGTTCTTACTGTGGCAAAATTTCCAGATGTGAAAAAATTTTAAAAAGGAAAATGTTCTATTTTTTTATTTTATCTTGTAAAAATGTCATGCAGTGAAGAGAAATATGAAATTCAGGGAAACATTTGCCAATCATATCAGATATATCATTCCATATCCCATATTAAATGGCTGTAAACTCTGTATCTATAATAACTACCCAGTATGTCAACAAGTAATTAAGCAAAGGATGTGACCCAATAATTCCTAGAAAGGGATATATGATTAGCTCCTACACATAGAAAATCCATTTAGTCCCACATACCATCAATGAAATGTGGAACAAAGGCACATCTCTGCACTGACCATTCAGACTGGCAGAGGTCAAAACATGTGAGTCACATGAAGGATGGCACAATGGAGGAAAACCGTCTTTCTCATAATTGACTAGTGGAAATATAACCTGGTAGAAAATGTATAAAGAAACTATTGGCTATATAGATGCTTTGGTATGTGTGCGCGCGTGTGGCATGCATATGCGCGTGTGCGTATGCATGGAAGTGCGTACACAGGCTTTATGCGTTCTTCCTCATGTTCTTCCTTCCTTGAGGGAGAGTCACTCACGGTTGTGCCCTACTACACTGCCACGCTGGCTGTCCTGGCAGCTTCAGGATGATCCTCCTGTCACTCTCTACTTCTCAGTGTAAATGTACTGGGATTACAGACACCTGTCATGGAATCCTGCCTTGATGTGAGGGCTGCAAATCTGAACTCAGGTGCTTTCCCTTGAGTTGTAAGCCAGTCCCCCAGCCCCTGGCCATGTGTTTTGAATTATATTCCAAGTTGACTGAAAGGAAAATCCTTCAGTAGTCCACTTTCAGCTCATGTATGGCAGTGACTATAGTTCTTTCAAGGATGAATTTCCTTTGTAGAAATTTCATCTCATGACAAAACAAATTGTTCTGTGCATTTGACTGATAATATTCTCTTCCTCCAGTTGAGGTAAAAAAAATCCCAGCATTCATCTGACCTCTGAAGTTGCCACAGACTTCTAATTCTATCAGTTCACAATGGAATAATTCCAGATAAGAGTTGATCACTCACCTATGATTTCCTAAACAGCCCTTTTTCAGTGTTCACTCGAGATAAACATGTCTAATGTGACTTTTCTTGTTAGATGGATGCAATCAAAGTCCCCACAGGGCTTTGATCAAGGAGAGCTCATTATTTCACCTGCCCTGCTTTACTAGTATATGCATAGAGCTTAATTCCTGTCAAGATCCCATCATGCAAAGTGAATAAAGAAAGCTCTGACACCAGTGCCTCATGTTTCCCCTGAGGCTATATAAAGCACTTGCTTAGGACAGCACATTAATCAGAACTCTTGCAATTTAGCCAGGGAAATGCCAGCTATGACATTACCATGGGAAGAAGCAGGTAGTGAGCCAGTAGAAGCACCTCCTTCAGGCAACCATTAAGCTGCTCTCTTTGATGATGAGAACAAAGAGATGCAAATGAAACAAGGGACAATTCTGTCTACAAATGTTTCTGGCAACTGGGATCTTATTACCTCAGCTAGTATCAAGGAGAGACATTGAGAAAGAAGCCCATACCCTTGTTCTAGCAAAGTCCCTGGTTACCTCTGAAATAGTCTGGAAGAGGCTTCAGGCAAAGATAGAAAGCCATAGGAATCCAATTATACTGAAAAGCAATGGAGACAGAAGTGTATAGCCATAGGCAGAAGGATGGCAGTTTTTCTTCCACAGAACACAACTGAAAACTATAACTTGCTTACTAGAACTATCACAGGCAAAGGTGTGTGAGTAACCTGTGATTATCTTCCTGTACACATTTCTTTCCATCCAGGAAATTGTTTAATTAGGTCCCATTTTAACTGCCAAGACTTGCTATTGTCTTTGGCCTTTAGGTTTCAATCCTGGACCTTAGTGATTGGTCAGGTCTTGGAAAGATAGAATATATCGTCAAAGAAGAATTTTTTAAGGCTGTTAACTCTTTGGGGACTATTCAATACAAGACTACTGCAATAAGGGGTAAGAAATTCCACTCAGCTTCTCCAATACAAAAAGGAAAAAGGGAGGTCTGGAGAAATGGCTTAGCAGTTAAGATGCATGCCTGGAAAGCCAAATGACCTTGGTTTGATTCCCCGGGAGCCACATAAGCCAGAAGCACAAGGTGGCATGTGTCTGGAGTTTGTTTGCACCAGCTGGATGGATGCCCTAGTGCACCCATTTCCTCTTTGTGCATCCCCCTCTCTAAAATAAGTAAATAAAATATTTTTAAATATCAAAAAGGATCTGCATACTGTGGAAGATAATGAAATGCACCAGAGGTTGACAGTGAATTTTGTTGAGAACAGTGTAGACTTGGAGGAAAGGAAATCTTGCTTCTTAGCAGAAAGTAAGTTCTTACCTAAGTCTGTCACATTACCTAAAAGAGATTCATATTTATGCACGTAAGCTTTGGAGAAAAGCTTAGCAGAAAAGGAAAGGAGCCACCAATGGACATCTAAAGCTGGGGCCTTCTATATACAGCCTCATTTAATTGCTCCAACACTCTAGAAGTTTTACATGACTGCTCATCCATTGCATTCAGCTATGCAACAGCTGAGGGGCTGATATTTACAGTGGGCACATCGCTCATGTCCACACAGCTATGCATGCCACAGACAGTTTTGACATTTCAACATTTTTTTTTTTTTTGTCTTTTGCTTTTCAAGGGAGGGTCTCACTCTAACCTAGGCTGACCTGGAATTCACTATGTAGTCTCAGGGTGTCCTTGAACTCACGGTGATCCTCCTACCTCTGCCTCTGAGTGCTGGGATTAAAGGTGTGCACCACCATGCCCGGCTTCAACTTGTCTTTGAGTGTTTATGAGGAGGCATGTATGTTTGGAAGAAGCAGGTAGCTATCCTGTCTTTTTGCCTTGAAGATAATTTTAGTAATAGCAAAATAGAAGTATGATTCTCTGTCCACCTTTAGCCCATTGCCAACCTGGAAGCCAGAATACACGCAATAGCAGGTTCTCTATTCAAAAACATTGGCTTCCCACTTTGCTTAGAATTAATGTCATTGCTCTAACTTGAGCCTGTTAGAGTCAGTCCAGCCTTCTTTTCTACCCCTTCATCCTTTTTTTTTTAATATTTTTTATTTATTTATTTGAGAGTGACAGACACAGAGAGAAAGACAGATAGAGGAAGAAAGAGAATGGGTGCGCCAGGGCTTCCAGCCTCTGCAAATGAACTCCAGACGTGTGCGCCCCCTTGTGCATCTGGCTATCGTGAGACCTGGGGAATCAAGCCTCGAACTGGGGTCCTTAGGCTTCACAGGCAAGCGCTTAACTGCTAAGCCATCTCTCCAGCCCCCTTCATCCTTTGTACCGGCATGTGAATTCAGTACACTGTCTTTATGTCTACACAGAACATACTTTGGCTTTGACTCCCTCCCCAAGATGGCAATATGTTTGATCCAGGAACATTAAATGATATTTAAGGGCTATTGATATTTCTTGTTCTGTGAAATGTCTAAATATTATATTTATTCATAACAGGTATTTTTTGTCTTAAGAGCTCTTAATATAATGCTATCTTAGTGTTTTGTCTTACTTTTATATTAACTTCCTAAATAAAAGTTTAAAGGTTCAATAGTCAGAACATTCATCACGTTGGTCTACTTCCTCACTGTGGAATAAATGGGCCAGCTGCTGTTGCCATGCCTTCCTGCATCACGATGAAATCTATCCTCTGTAGCCACAAATAAATTCTTATAATTACTTCTAGATCAAATCAAAGATTTCCCAAGCTAATATTTTTTAAACTACTTCCATAGTTTTATGTTTATAATTAGACATTTGACCAAGTTAAATGATCTAGCACATGATATAATGTATGAGGCATCAATTCATAATTATCCTTTATCTCCAATGGCTATCTGTTTGTCCAATTATAACTCCTTATACAAATTCTCTTCCTTCCTCCTTCAAAACGTGAGGTGCCACCTTTATAATATAGAGCTGCCATATGTACTTTGGTCTAATTCTGGATTTCCTATTATATTTCTTTGGTCTTTTTGATAAAATAACTGAAGCATATTTAAGGTATTTGACAGCATCTGTTGAGCAGTAAGAAGTCAACAGCATCTGTTCTGAGCCGGCCTACATTCCCTTGAGGCGGTGCTGTGATGCATAGTCAGCTTCAGCCTTATGCCAGGTATTTAATAAAGCTGTAGATTCCTGGCCCAAGTCTCCTAAGAAAGGATGTACCAAAATCCTTGAGTGTGGGACCCAGAGTCATATTTAAAATGGAGTTTAATGCTCCCTCCAGACATGAAATGGCCTGGATTTCCATGACCTCATAGTGCCTGACACTACCTATACAAGACCATCATAAGAGGAGGAAAAGATCATGACATCAAAATAAGAGAGAGACTGATTGAGATGGGGAGGGGATATAATTGAGAATGGAATTTCAAAGGGGAAAGTGGAGGGAGGAGGGGTATTACCATGGGATACTTTTTATAATCATGGAAAATGTTAATAAAAATTGTGAGAAAAAAAAATGGAGTTTATTTTTAGCTCACCATCCAATTTTCAGGTAAATATGGACATGAAATAAGCGACATTCTTCAATTCTTATAACATTTTTCTAGTTGGTACCTATTTTAACCTTTCTTTGCCTAAATATACAAACAAGTTCAATTCATGTATATATATATATATATATATATATATATATATATATATATATATATATATATATATACACACACACACACACACATATTGTGCAAAAACTTACTGTTTTCAATGCTGGTGATCAAACCCAAGGTCTCACTCATGGTGAAGTACATGAATAAGGTATGTTCCTGCTGCTGTGCCATGATCCCTGACAAAAACAATTTAAGGAAGGAAGGATTTATTTTGGCTCACAGTTTGAGGTTACACTTCATCATGGCAGAAAAGAGCAAAAAAGCATCTTATAACATTGCATTCCTATTCAGAAATTGGAAATAAATAAATGCTGGTGCTCAACTCACTACCTCCTTTTTATTAAGTCTGGGACTCTCAACCCACACAGAATGGGCCTTCCTATCTCTGTTAACCTAATCTAGGACTTTTCACATAGTCAGACTCAGATTTTTCTATTATGATTCTAAATCCCATCAAGTTGACAAGTTTAACTATCACAGGGATGATACACTTAGCTATATTCCCAGCCCACAGAAAGCAAACTATCATAGATAAAAATGCAACACTTTCGAACACTATCCAAATCAGTGTGATTGCATTTGGGACACTTAATATGCCAATGAGAGAGAAATGAAATGAAAGCCAGCTTGGAGACTTAGCCAAGAGAGAAATAGGCACACTAAGAAAAAAGAAATTGAAGTTCTCTGTCACATTTCAGTTTATAGCATTTTCTTAGTATCACCCCCACCCAAATAAATATAATTGTGTAGCCATAAAATTGATATCACATAGGTCAGGCCCTCACATTATCATTATCATAACATTTTTAGAAACATGTGAGTACTTGCTTTACAGAATGAATCTTAAAGAGCCCGATCCTTGCAGAGAGAACCTGCAAGGCCAGAGTAAGATGGCACTGACGCTGGTGCTTCGTGGCATGAGGTTCCTGAATTCATCTTAACTTAAAGTTTCATTTATTTTAATAAATGTTTTTAGAGAATTTTAGTACATTTAATTGTACTGTAGTCCCACTACTCTCTTTACCTCCTTTCACACAGAGAGCACCCTGTTTCTAAATAGTCTGTTGTTTTGATGTTCCATTCCTTTTGTCTTCCTCTTTTTCTCATGCTAAAATGCCGATGAGTTCAGAACTGTGCAAGTCTTGTGGAGGATAACAACAGTCACTCGGAGACCATGAATATTCTAGTTGGTTCTATATAAAGGTTGTGTTCATTGCTGTAGCAAGAGGTCAGGTAATAGAACTGATTTGCCATGCACTCTAATCATTGATTGATCTCATCAACATTGCTTAGTGGATCAAATCATAGACATGGCTAGGAGTGAAGGCTTGCTGTTCTTTTTCCATGCTCAGAAATAACATGTATAAATTGGGGCTGGAAAGATGATTTAGCAGTTAAGTGCTTGTCTGTGAAACCTAAGGACCCTGGTTCAAGGCTCAATTCCCCAGGACTCAGGTAAGCCAGATACACAAGGTAGCACATACATCTGGAGTTCATTTGCAGTGGCAGGAGGCCCTGGCTCTCTCTCTCTCTCTTGCTCTCTCTCTTCCGCCCCTCTTTCTCTCTCTGTCTGTTGATCTCAAATAAAAAATACACAAAAATTTAAAAATAATATATATAATTTATTTATATATTGATAGAAAAGGTTAACTTACAGGAAGTAAATAATCTTATATTCAATTTTTAGAAGTTAAATAATTCTACAATAAACACAATTTTAAAAAGGTTACATTCTGTTGCATTACAATTACAGAGGAATCAGTGGTATTAGTGGGAAACAAAAGAGAGCAACATAATGTCCAAGTGTCACAGAAACTACACAGAGCTTCAGGGAACATTTGAATATTTACCATGAAAAGCTAGGGCCAAAGATTTATGCCAGAGAAACTATCAGTCATAACATTTGAAAAATTGGGTCAAAAAATCAGAATCCAGGTGAACAAGCCCCACAGGGTAACCTGTATCCTCAATAAGGAGGGCCCCTTTGGTAAAGGGGAAGAGATGAGGGAAAGGATGATACCAACATGTGTTGTTTCCATACAAAGTATGGAATGTTATCTTCTATCTACACAAAATAATATATCAATAAAAGCCTGACCAACTCTGACCAACAGTACCACGTGCCTCAGTAATATTATGATGTTAATTGTTCCTCTTCTACTCTGGCAGCCATTGAGGCAAAGCCAAAGAGGTCAGTACTTCCTCCTGGAATTAGAACATCTTCTGTTTTAAATATCCAATACTTGTTCAAGGGCATATGGCTAATAGGATGCCTAATTTAGCCCTAAGAATAATTTCTCATCTCCCCAGTGTTTATCAAAATGGATGTGATGTGGCTTATGGTGGACTGAAGTCACAGTACTTGCTCAAATAAAGTCTATGAGTTTGAAGGGCTGGAGAATGCCATGGCATTAAAGGATGATCAAGACCTAAAATCTCTGGGGGTGGAGGGTGTGGCAGTTTGATTCAGATGTCTCCCACAAACTTAGGTATTTTGAATGCTAGGTTCCCAGCTGATGAAGATTTGGGAATTAACACCTCCTGGAGGCAGTGTATTGTTGGGGACAGGCTTATGGATGTTATAGCCAGCTTCCTCTTGCCAGTGTTTGGCACACTCTACTGTTGCTGTAGTCCATCTAATGTTGGGCAGAAGGTGATGTCCATCCTCAGTTTGCCATTGTTTTCCCCTACCATCAGGGAGCTTCCCCTTCAAGTCTATAAAACAAAATAAACCTTTTTCGCCCACAAGCTGCTCTTGGTTGAGTGTTTGCTGCTAGCATTGTGATCCAGAATACAACAGGGGGCTAAAAGTGACAGAATCATGAACTGGTAATCAACTAAATAGGAGATTATCCTAAGGCTGTATTAATAGCACAATTTTCAAGTACCAGTGAGACAAAGGTGGGAGTGGGAGCAGCAGAAATCAATCTTCGTTTACATTTTGGATGGTGCTGTATGCTATAGTGATGAGTAAAATGGACCAAGGTCCAAGCAGAAATGAATAATGGTGACAACTCTTTTTTTTTTTACCTTTTTTAAAATTTAATTTATCAGTTTTCTTTTCAGCAGATACAGGCAGTTTGGTACCATTGTTTAGGCTCATCTATGATCTACCCCCTCCCATTGGACCCTCCTTGTTGATGTAAATGGGTCGTGCATTGTGGAGTTAGCCCACTGTTATTGGTATGATAAATGTCTCTGCAAATCATGACCCAACATGTGACTCTGACATTCTTTCCGACCCCTCTTCCACAAAATTTACCTGAGCCATGTTGGGTTTATATTTGGTCTGCTTTTAATGGTGATAACTCTTAATGACAGGTGCAAAACATATACTTGTCAGTGATAACATATTTCATCATCAGTACCAAAGCACAACTAGACAGTTCAAATACATTCAGTTGGTTGGTATATCCTGAACTTGTTATATAGGAGGTTAGAGAGAAAGGAGAACTTGGAAAAGGAGCCATTAAAGGGTCCAGGAAGCAGTTAGCTTTTCTTCAATTGTGTTTAAGTGTTTCAGTACTGGTTAGTTTGAATGCAGGACACCCATGCATCAGGACATACACATACTATGTTGTATTCTGTGTTTATAGCATTTGGCTGTAAAGGGCTGGTATATTACTGCATCTGTACATCTCAATAAAATGTGAGCTGTATATGAGCTGAATGAGCCACTGGATTAGCTATATTCCAAGTAAAAATTGAATTTCTTTCTGCAAGAGCAGCAGCTATTACAGTCACAGAATGTATGAGATACTAAATATATAACTTGACAGAATACAGGATCTAAAGTAGTTTAATGCATGTCTTGAGTTTTGGCAATACTGTAGTTCTCAATTATATTTGGAAACACAAATCAGTGACCCTAAATCAATATACAGTTAGCATCACGCAGAGCATATAAGCATTCACTCTGTAGCCTTTGGTACATTTTTGGTATCCAATATTGATATTGTACTACTCAGGTACACACATTTAATGTCTTCTGATACTTTTGAAAATACTGGGAACATTTTTTAAAATAAGAAAATAAAAGGAAGGCATGCCACTTACTGACAACATTACTCCGTGCTTGGCACTTTCTAGGTGTGCTGAATTGTTCCATTTCCTGTGCCGGAAGGAGGTGTGGCAGACATTCCATGGGTGAAGACAATGGAGGAATTGAGGCTGCCCTGTAAGAGAGTGGTAGAACTAGGGTTTGAAACCTACTTGTCTGATTCTTTTTTCTGTTACATTCTGCCAGAAGCTAAAACATTTAAGTGTTTTTGTAGCCCACGAAGCCAAGCTAATTAGAGTGAACTTGACCTAGAATACTTCAGCTGCTCCACAATGTACAGACACTGAAAAGTGGGAACTTTTAGAAACTTCTACAGCGAAATTTCTAAGCAAGATTGCTTATCACTAATTGTGATGTTCATTCCACCATCTCCAGACATATGTACTCATCAATAAGTCACTCCTTTGTGCACTGAGGGGCAACACATGAATAGTTATACAGCCCGTGTGTACAGATTGACTCCAGTGACTGTTAACCACAGAGGAAAGATTTCTGTTGAAAGGCACATCAAGAATATCAACAAAGGGAAAAACCTTGTATTTTCATAGTTAGTGTACCAAGGAGTGCTTCTTGTTGTCAAAGCATAGATTATTCCTGCAGAAAGTGAAGAAGTGATCAGGAATAATGTAATATTAAATTGAGGCAGACACAGAAAATAGAAAATATTTGCTTTAACTAATGTACACAGGCCTGACCCTATACCAAGATGATTATATTATCTCTGGCACTAACTGCATTTTGCAAATTAATTCATTACATCCCAGAGAATGTAGAAGTGAGGGGGTACTATCTTAGAAAAAATCCATCCTTCTCAACAATGCTTCACTAATTGTCTGAGCTTGGTTTTTCTCTCTCCTTCTTTCCATTTTTTCTGAAGTAAAACTGACAGTTGCAGAAAGCTCCCCAACCTTTCTGCAAATCCTGGCTGATTGTGGTCTTCATTAATGTTGGCTCATTTCACAAAAGGTGTCAAATAAATGCTGTTCCTGCCACATCTTATTGCCACAGTTTTCAAAAATCATTACCTTTCACACAAACAAATTAATCATAAGACGATTGCAATATACCCAAAGTCCATGACACTCCTGATGGACATCTATTCATAGACTGAATATAAATAGGCAGCAATTTATACCCAATTAGAGGTGGAGGGAAATCTGGGGTTGTAGGAAAATTTCCACTCAGTATGCATGGTCTGTTGATTGCTGAGTGACTGATGTAGCTGCTGTTTGTTAAGATTTCACCTTATTTAATTTTCACTCAGACACTCCTAATTTGTGCTGAACCTAGGGAATGGCTTAAGACAGGATAATTAATTGGAGCACAGAATTTCTGAAGGAAAAATAAAGACAAAACTGTTTACTTACTTTTTCTTTCCTTCTTTTGATATGATAATAGGATCATTTTCTGTTTCTTTAACTCTTTCCATGTTATGCTATTCTGATTAAATTAAACTTGCCAAAGATGTGTGTAATATAACTATAATGATGTGATACAAATAGCAGGCTCTGTATTTAACCCACCCCTAAAGAGTCACAAATTAGTTTCAACCTAGGCTGAGCATGGATGAAATGAGTCTGTAAAATGAGAAAAGCATGTTCTAGTCAATGGGGATCTTTGATTACATGGAGTCTAATCATTTATGTTCAAAACATCTCATCTAAAATGAGAATGATAAATCATTATGCTTCCCTGGGATCTAATACTGATTAGCTTAAATGAATCAAAATTACTTGTAAGAATTGGTTATTATGAGGAAAAACCTAAAGAGGGTTCAAGAAAAATTAATGCAACGAATTTGTTGTTATTCAGCCAAACAGAGTTAGGGAAAATTAACCTGACATGATAATTTAGAATTATAATTTTAATAGAATTTTTTTTATTATAAGAATGTCTAGTAATAAAGAATCAAAATGACGAAGAAATGCATAAGTGGCACAAATCCTCATCTCATCATGCCAGGCATCTTGGAATTCTTGATAATGGCATTTCTTAAATATTATATGCAACTAGTTCATCTGGGAATTTTCTTTGTTGTGATGATGCACAATTTTTTGTTCACGTTTTTATTTTTGTGTTCTTTTTTATTTAAGTGAAAATTTTTATTAGACAGTGAATATTTTGTATGTAAACAACACATGCTTGTATCATTCTTTTCCTCCTCCATACTCCTTTTCTGAAGAGGCCTGCTTCATCGGGGATGCAGATCAACCCCATCAGGATTGTGGGTCATGCATTATTGGGGGTGGGGAGGCAATGTCTCTGTGCAAAATGTGCAAACTTGTGGCTCTAACAATCTTTCCACCCCCTCTTCTACAAAATTCCATGAGCCATGTTGGGTGCATTTTAAGTCTACTTCAATAATTGGCACTTAGGAGCCTCTGGATGTCTGTTTTGGTAGGTGTTGAGCATCCTCAGTACCTATCACCATCACCCCTGTGCTGATCTCAATCTTGCTCATTTCCCCAATTTCTCTGTAGTTTCAGCTGGGGTGGGGTGGAGTGCACTGAGTCATTTCTCTCCTCAGGTCCTGCTCACATCTGAAAAGGATAAGCAGATTGTCCAATGGAGAAAGAAGTCAGCACCAGGTAAATGGTATAACCATTATTTATTTACAGAGAATTAACAGGATGTAAACCCAGGTATAGTCTAAGGTTAGTGGGATCTTGACAATGGAAAGTAGAATCATTATCTAAATATGATTCTGACTTGTTTCCCAGTTGCAGATATAGTTTCCTTTCCACTGAATGGATCTGTTCGCCAATCCAAGAGCAGCTGATTACCGACCATGGCTGTGTGCCACTATTGCATTTGTCTGAGTACCACCTCAGGTTCTTTGTTTCTGAGTAACTTAGATTGAGTTGCTTGGACAGATGTTGGCCACTGGTACCAGTAGGCAATGTAGTACCTTCCAGCACTAGACAGGCTAATTGTCTGGAGACTTATTCTCCTCCAGATTCTAGCCAGGTCTCTCCATTGCCTGAACCATCAGAGTATGGTGTCTCCAGCAAAATTCCCTGAGCCATGCTGGGAACATTTTAAGTCTACTTCAGTGATGAACACTTAGGTGCCTCTGGATCTCTGGTGGGTAATCAAGTGCTCTGCCAGAAGTCTGTCTTGTTTGTTTTGGAAGATCTATCAGGTCTCTCTGATCAACAGTTCATTGTGGATATAGTCCACATCCTAGCATAAGTAATTACAGGCCAGCACCAAGGGAAAAGAAAAACAACAACAAAAACCAAAAAGACAGAGAAGAAAGAAAAACAAGAGAAATTTGAGGTTAGGTTTCATTTCACCCTCTCCAGGGCCCTTCAATTCAGGTGCTCCCCCTAATGTCCTCTTGGGTGTTCCACCTTTTAGTCTGGCTTCCAGAATATAGGATTCTATGGTTCCAGTTCAATTTGGGTTCAGTTCTGTGTCCCCCTCAACCCTTTACTTTGCCCTAATCCCTCCCTATTGTCCAAGCCTCAAGATGCTATTTAGTTATGTCATCCACTTGGGCTGATCCAGGTTAGGAACTGCAAAACTGAAGATGAGTGAGATCATACAATGGTTGTCTTTCTGTGGTTGTGTGAGTTCACTTAGAATGATCTGTTCTAATTCTTATCATTTCTCTGCAAATTTCAATGTGTAAATTTTTTTAACTGCTGAGTTGAATTCTATAGTGTAGCTATACCACATTGTAATTATCCCTTCATCCAATGATGGGCACTTGGGTTGATTCCAGTTTTTAACTATTATGAATCGAGCCACTGTAAACATGGTTGAGCAAATATCTCTGAACTGGGATGTGGAATTTTAAGCGTAAATGCCCAATAATGGAATAATAGTGTCTGTTGGTAACGCTACATTCATCCTTTTCAGAAGTCTCCATATTGGTTTTCACGGCTTACATTTCCTTCAACAGCAAAAGGGTGTTCCTATTCTGTCAGAGCCTTGCCAATGTTTCTTTTCATTTTATTTTTTTTAATGTTGGCTATCTTTACATTTGCTTTAAATCAGATCATGTATATCATGTACGGTGATACATCAGAGGTGATTTTTATTTATTTTTACTGAGGAGATGCTTGAATATTTGAGGCCTGCTGCCATTCCATATGAATTTTGAGATCATTTTTTTAATCACTGTGAAGAATGATGCTGGCATTTTTATTGGTATTGCATTAAATCTGTATATTGCTTTTGGTAGAATTGGCATTTTCACAATCTTAATTCTACCAATCCAGGAGCAAGGGAGGTCTTTCCATCTTCTCAAGTCCTCCTTGGTTTCTTTCTTGAGTGTTTTTACTTTTTTGTTATGTAGGCCTTCCACATCCTTGGTTAGTGTTATTCCAAGGTATTTTTTGTTGTTGTTGTTGTTGCTATTGAAAATGGGGCAGCTCACGGATTTCTTTCTCTGAATATTTGTCCTTTAAATAAAGAAAAGGTATTGATTTTGTGCATTGAATTTGAATCCTGAAACTTTGCTGGAGGAATTTATCACCTTTAGAAGTTTTGAGATGACAACTTTCAGGTCACTTATATAAAGGATCATGGCATCTACAAATAGCGCTAACTTGAATGTTCCTTCCCAATTTGAATCCCTTTTATTCCTTTCTCTAGTCTTATTGCTTGGGCTAGTCCTTCTAGTACTGTATTGAAGATCAGCAATGAAAGTGGACACCCTTGTCTTATTACCAATCTTAGTGGAAAATCCTTGAGTTTTTCCCCATTAAGCATTATTTGGGATTTAGGAACTTTATAGATAGCCTTTATTGTGTTGAGATTTAAACCCTCCATGCCTATTCTTTCCAGTGTTTTGATCATGAAGTGCTGTTGTATTTTTCCAAAGGCCTTCTCTACATCAATTGAGATAATCATGTGCTTCATATGGTTCAGTAGATGTATGTGATTATTATGTTAACCAGATTCTATATCTTAAAACATCCCTGTATCCTTGGGATGAAGCCTACTTGATCCACATGGATTATGCTTTTGGTGTGTTGTTGAATTGTGTTTGCAAGGATTTTGTTCAGGATCTTTGCATCTAAGTTAATTAGGGATATAGTCCTGTAATATTCTTTCCTCATTGCATCTGTGTCTGGTTTTAGTATTAGGTTGATACCAGCTTCATAAAAGGAGTCAGGGAGGATTCCCTTGTCTCTGATTATGTGGAACAGTTTAAGAAAACTTTGTTTCAGTTCTTCTGTGAAGGTTTTATAGAATTCTGCTGTGAAAGCCATCCATTCTTGCACTTTTCTTTTGGGGGAAGTTTCTGATTACCTTAACAATATCCATGGATATGATAGGTTTGTTTAGGAGATTAATCTGCCATAATTTTAATTTTGGTAGGTGGTGTGTGTCTATTAATTTTTCCATTTGTTCCAGATTATTTAATTTTGTGGAGTAGTGGTTTTGGAAATATGCCCTGATGAGTTTTCCAATTTCATTGATGTCTGTTGTGATCTCTCCTTTTTCATTTATGATTTTGCTAATTTGAGACTTCTCTTACTTTCAATGTACCTTTGGAGGGTTCTGACTTTTTTTCAATCAAGTTAAGCCTACTGTCAAAAGGTAAACACTCTAGGAGATGATTCTGTTCAATTTCATTAATACGATTGCTGGTTCTTTGATGATTGCTTCCAGGGTCTCATTGGGTATTGTGTTTTCATTTTGGAGATGAATTTCTGTTGATTTCTCTATAATTTCATTGGAGGCTTCCATAGCTGGACTAGGCATCCTTAGTGGAGATATTTCAGTTTTTTGACTTTTGTTAGCTTTTTTGCATTGTTGTCTAGCCATTTTAGGAAGACTCTTTTTTTTGAGGAGAAACCTTTTGTCCTTGGCCCAGGTGAACAGGGATGTTAGTACCCAGTGGCCAGTCAGGATACCAGAGCAAAAGGCCTGATTCCCCAGCTCATAAAGGGACAAGTAAGGCACAGTGGGACTTACCAGGACCTGTGGACTGGGAGGATCAAAGGAACAGGGATCTAGTTTACTTTATGTCATGCCCTCTAGCACACAGACCAGTGCAGGGAACTCAGACCATGGAGATGGGGGGAGCCTGGAAACAGGGATCTGGCCTACTCACTCTATACCACTGTGCCAGCCCACACACTGTCCATGCAAGAAACTCAGACCAGGGAAGTGGGCGAAGCCCAGAAACAGGGGTCTGGACTATTCACTCCAGACTGCCCATACAATATCTATGCAAGTCCTGAGGATCTTCTTATACTTCAGCTTTGGTTCCCATGGTTCTGAGGTGAGGAACAAGAGGACACATGCCCTGCAAACTGTGAAGTCCGGGCTGCCAATTCTTGGCCTAGACTCCATTTAATCATGAAAGTATATAGCCTGCTTATATAAATGAATGCCTGCTATAGGAGGATAATCTAGTTAATAGTCATACATTTGTGTGACACCTTCCATGCCTGTAGCATTGATGCAGTTGAATGCTTCAAATAGTATCAGTTGGATGCATGGTGACAGCAGTGTGCTAATTGTGCCTCCACTGCAAATAACAGAACAACGCCCAGTCCTTGTAATTTACAAAGTAACTTTACACCCTGTATGTTGTTTAATCCTCTGCATACCTCTGTGAGATAGGTAATTTATTTTCATGTTACTAGAGAATATCTTGAAGTGGATAATGAAATCACAAACACAATTTTACATAATTCTTCAGAAAGAAAGTAATAACTCTAGTGGTCCACATCTTGTAGTCACCAGTGCAATAAGAAAGTAATAACACATGCCCATATTTTTCAATCACTAGTTCTTTCCACTATCTGTTGGGATGAATTTTTGTAGTTCATTTGGATTTCTTGTCTCATTCTCACATATAAAATAAGTTACCCACGTTCAATTAGAGCACCCATATCAGCCTCAGTTCTAATATTTTGTAGCTCAATACATTTTCCTGAAAATTCAATAATCTTTACAGTTGAATAAATTTCTGTTGTGTAAATTTTCTACACTTTCATTATCCAAGCATTAGCTGAATGACCTGTAGATCACTTTCCCTCAAACAAGTGGAGATGACAGAGTGTTCAGCATATCTTGTTCTGTGCAGCAGCAGGATCTCAGAGTTTCCTTTTTATTCCTTTCATTTCATGTTGAACATCTCTAGTCTATCAGGGATCTTATTAAGGGAAAAGTCCAAATCCTTCTGTTTGGGTTTGGCTGTTCCTATTTCCTCCTCTGAACTCTGAAAAGATATTTATACAAAATATGCATACATATATACTGGCTTGCATAAGACTTTTATGTAAGAAATTGATCACATAAAAATTTTGAACATATTATACAGATAAATTTTGCATTAAGTCCCTTATTCTGCAAAATATTAGAAAGATTATATTTAAAAGAGATGGTTTCATTTTACTTTGGTGACATCTTTTACTTTTCTATAGGTGCTGAGATTGAGAGGAGAGAAATAAGTACTCATCCAAATACAGTCTACCTTGCTGATTAATCCTAGCATTTGAATCAGATAAGAGGAGAGTAGGGCTGGAGACATTTAGAATGAACAAGATGAATATTCACCTTCCTGGAATATCGGCCAATGTATGCCCTCAGTTGATTTTCAAGAAATATTCTAAGTGATGTCATTGGTCAGCAATGAGACTTGGGTCATCCAAGGAGGGTTCAGAATGTGAGGCTTCATAAGAAGTAAGAATTTAATCACTTATCTATCATCCTCAAATGGAACATTGAATCATGCATTGACCCTAAACTTTCTGACTTAGATTTTCTATAAAAATGTAGTTTATCCAATAAAGAATAAAACTATTATTACTATAAGGATGCATATAATATGAGATTATTATGATAGTAAATGTTTAAGCATCTTTTGATAGAAAATCTATCTTTAATTCACCACAAAAAGAATGATCTGTGGTCCTCTGTTGCTTTTCATAATTATTGGATTTTCCTAATTATCTAATAGTGTCATTAGTAACAGTACTCTGTACTTAAGAACCCTCATGGAAAGAAGTGTTCACTGTGGAGATTGTAGATGTGTCTACATTCTTGATCAACATCTTTTCTTGAACACAACTCTGTCTAGCTTCCAGAAAATATCTGGCTTCCCTCTTTCTGGGAAGTAGTTACTGTACTTAAAAGGCTTTGGGAATTTTTCCTATTCTTTTAGTTTTATTGTTTGGGTGTATGAATTTATTTTTCAGGGGAAATGATATCAGCATCCACCAATAAATAATAATCTGAATAAGTTGCTTACTATTTGGAATAGAAGTTCTAAGAGCATCTGATCATTGTCATTAAAGCCCAGAACTCAAGACATTGTTGAGTGTGCCTTTGTGCTTTAATGTGCACAGTCACCCATTTTGGATATAAAAATTTTCATGATGTAGGTAAGACTAGCCTCAAACTCATAATCCTTCTGCCTCAGCCTCCAGAGTGCTAGGATTATATGTATGCATAGCCATGTCAACCTTAATATTTTGATGTTTGGATGTGAGGAATTATATATATATATATTTGATAAAAATGCCAAAAATACTCATTGGAGAAAAGACAGCCTCTTCAGCCAAAGGTGTTGGGAAAACTGGATATGTGTCTGTAGAAGGATGAAAATAGATTCTTCTCTCTCTCCGCACATAAGAATTAAGTCCAAATGGATTCAAGACCTTAACATCAGACCTGAAACTCTAAAACTACTAGAGGAGAAATTAGGGAAACCCTTCAACATATTGGTCTTGACAAAGACTTTCTGAATATAACCCCAATTGTTCAGGCAACAAAACCATAGATTAACCACTGGGACCTCAAGAAATTACAAAGATTTTATACTGCAAAGGATACTGTGAATAAAACAAAGAGGCAACTTAGAGAATGGGAAAAAAAATTGCCAGCTATATACCTGATAGAGGATTAAAATCTAGGATATACAAAGAACTCATAAATTAAATAATAAGAAATCAAATAAACCAATTAAAAATAGTCTATGGAGATAAATAGAGAGCTCTCAAAGAAATAAATATGGTTGGCATATAAGCATCTAAAAATGTTCTAAGTCCCTAGTCATCAGGGAAATGCAGATTAAAACTACATTAATAATCCATCTCACTCCTGTCAGATAGGCTATCATCATGAAAACAAATGATCATAAATGCTGATGGGGATGTGGAAAAGAGAAACCCTTCTACACTGTTGGTGGGAATGCAATCTGGTCAAGCCATTGTGGAAATCAGTGTGGAGGTTCCTAAAACAGCTAAAGATTGATCTACATTATGACCCAGCTATAGCACTCCTAGGCATATATCCTAAGGACTCATCTCATTTCCTTAGAAGTACATGCCCAACCATGTTTATTGCTTCTCAATTTATAACAGCTGGGAAATAGAACCAGCCTAGATGTCCCTCCACTGATGAGTAGATAATGAAGATATGGCTCATTTATACAATGGAGTTCTACTCAGTGATAAAGAAAAATGAAGTTATGAAATTTGCATAAAAATGGATGGATCTTGAATAGATTCTACTCAATGAGATAACCCAGGCCCAGAAAGCCATGTGCCATGTGTTCTCTCTCATATGTGGATTCTAGCTAAAGATGATTGGGCTTCTGTGTGAGAAGGAAAAACTTCAGTAGAAGAGGCCAGTAAGCTAAAAAATTGATGCAAAGGGAAGAGAAAGGAAGAGAGGGTGGTACTTAATAGGTTGGTATTGTATATATGTAAGTAGAAGAATAGATGAATGGGGGTGAAATGGCCCAATGTGAGGTCAGGGGAGTAGAATCTGTAAAGGAAAGGAGGAGTGAGGGCTAATCAAAATCTAAGGGGATATAAATAAATCATATGAAATCCTCTTGTTTTGGACAATGGAACACTCAGGAGCCATATATTATTGCTAGAAAATTTTCAGTGTCAGGGATGGGATACCTTCCAGTGAGTTGTTGGCCAGAGAGGTCCCTGATGCCCCCAAAACATTATAGGCCATTGCTAAGGCTCTTGGTTTCCCACCAGGAATCGATGGTAAGACCCTATTGCTGAAAACTTCACATACTTGGGATGCAAGGCCACTGAGAAATCCTGCTGGAATTGAGCTGATAACCTCCACCATGTAGACCAGCTGACAGAAATCTGGAAGAAGCCATTCTACATGCAGTTCAATGAGAGAAAGAGATACCAACAGTAAAAATACTCAACAGTGGACACTGCAAGCCTTATAATTGGCCAGCTAGGCCAAATGAGCCAACGGGTGCAATAGTGGCACATCTGTCAGGGTGGAAACCAACTGCCCTCTAATTGGACTAGAGGCCTGCTCTAAGGGAGGGAATACATCCCTGATACTGAAAACTTAAGACAAGGGTAGTCATGAGCCCTAGGGGTGGAACATCTGCTGATGTCTGGATAAGTGTATATACTATGCTTATCAAACTGCCCAGAAAGCACTTCTCTTAATATTTGTACCCTTATATTAATGCTACTCTCACTTTGGGTAGAGCATCTTCTCTTTTCAGATGACAGTGACCTCAGGACGACTCAGAAGGTATCATGGTGCTGGATAGAAGTGACTAGAGTACCAAGTAACATCTTGATCACACCTTCCAAGGCTCAGGGTCTAATGCAGAAGAGGTGGCGGGAAGAATGTAAGAGCCAAAGGAAGGGTAGGAATCCTTACAACATGCTCCCTCCAGACATTAAATTGCCTCGATATCCATGACCTCATAGTGCCTGATACTACCTACACAAGACCATCATAAGAGGAGGGAAAGATCATATCAAAATAAAAGATAGACTTATTGAGATGAGGAGGAGATATGATGGAGAATGGAATTTCAAAGGAAAAAGTGGGGGAGGGAGGGTATTACCATGGGATATTTTTTATAATCATGGAAAAAGTTTTAAAAAAATTGAGAAAATATTAAATTAAATTCAAAAAAAACTAAATAAGGTTTTTAGACTGGAAAAATAAGGCTTAAGTATATTTAATAATTTACCACAAAGCATTCAATTAGTCTCAAATTGAGCATTGCAACAGGACCCTTTCAAGGTCCAAAGCCTGCACTGTTAGAGATTATAGAAAACTGCTTCCCTATACTTTTCTATAATTTACAGCAAGTCCTATGTTTCTGTATAAGATGCTCAAATCTGTCTTGCTAATTAAAGTGAGAAGAATTACTAGTAACTAAATTAGCATTTTTTTTAATTTCTCAACAGTGTTATCCATAGAGACTCTGGTGTTTTAGTGATGGCCAGGAAATATCAGTTACAGAGTAGCCCAAACATGAACAGAAGTGGCTATAAGGATGTAAAGAATGAACACATATGAGAAAAATCATAATGATATAAAGGGCATGATTATATAAGTTAAAATTTATGTTTTGGAGGAAAAATTTGCAGTCATTGGGTCAATTTTGCCTCTCACAAGGCATTGTGAAACATCAAATAAATCCTCAATATCAGGACAGTTAACAGAAAAAGACTTCCTGCCATGACTTCAATAAAACATAAAACAATATACAATAGTGACTTTGACAAAATTGAGATATTGCCTTTAGTATGATAATAAATATTAAAGTATATTTGATTTTATCATTTAATGAATCAAGATTCTAAATGTAACCATGATCTAATATTTAAAATGGAGCAAAATAAATGGAACATTCTTTCATAGTATTACAAGGAAATATTTTTGTTAAAATATTACAGGTTTTGCTAATTTCCCTTTGATATTAAAGCAATTCCTATTTTGAAGCACCTACAATATCATCACTCATTTTAATTCTTTTATTGCAGGTGTCAGTTGTGATAGAGTTCAACTTTATTTGATTTTTTTTTTAATTTTTGTAGTCGGTGAATATGGTCAAGTTGGTACCATTGTTAGCCTCTTCCCTGTCCTGCCCCCTCCACAGGCATCCTCCTTGTTGGGATATATGTGTTGTGCATTGTAGGGTTAGCCTTTTGTTTTGGGTAGGAGGCAATGTTTCTGTGTGTCATGACCCAATGTGTGGCTCTGACATTCTTTCTGCCCCCTCTTCTGCAAATTTCCCTGAGCCATATTTAGTTTATATTAGGTCTGCTTCTGTATTGAGATCTTGGGTGCCTCTGTGTCTTGGAATGTCTGGTTTGGTTCTGTGTCTATCTGCTTCTCTGTTGTGCTGGCTCCAGGTTCACAAAAAAATAAAAATAAAAATGCAGCATTCTTGCATGTTTCCCCAATTATTCTTAGTTTCAGCTGGGGCCCTTTTGAGGTATGATGGGGAGGTTCTCATCTTAGGATCTGTGTCTATCTGAAGAAGAGAAGCAGATTCTCCAGTGGAGAGTAAACTTAGCACCAAGTAAATGTGATAACCATTGTTTTGTAGAGAGAGTTTAATGGAGAACAGGCTCATTTTTGGATATGGTTCTGACTTGTTTCCAAGCTCCAGCTATGGGTTCCACTTAGCAGATCATTTAGCCAAATTGATAGCAGTTGGTTTCCCAACATTGCTATGCACCACTATTGCACTTGTGTGAGCATCATATCAGCTTGTTTGCTGCTATGTAGGTTAGACCATGTGTTGCTTGGACAAATATTGGTCATTATACCCCATTACTCATGTAACACTTTCTGGCACTAGACATGCTAATGTTTGAGGGACTGACTCTCTTCCAGCTTTCAGCCATGTTGCTCCATGATACATGCCAACAATGTATGGTGTCTTCAGCAGTAGGGTCTTACCACTAACTTATGGTGGGTCATCAAGCGCTCTGACATATATCTGTCTTCTTTTTGAAGGCCTTCTATGTCTATGATAAATAGCTCAGGCTTATGTGGGTCCTGGGCCTATATTTTCAACCATCCATACATTCCTGGGATAAAGCCTACTTGATCAAGGTGGATAATGCCTTTGCTGTGTTACTGAATTCAGTTTGCAAGGATTTTGTTCAGGATCTTTGCTTCTAAATTCAACAGGGAACTAGGCTTGTAGTTTTCTTTTCCTGTGGCATCTCTGCCTGGTGTTGGTATTAGGGTGATACTAGCTTCATACAAGGAATTGGGGAGCTTTCCCTATTCTCTGATTGTGTGGCACAGTTTGAGAAACATTAGTTTCAGTTCTCCCATGAAGGCTTGATAGAATTCAGCTGAGGATTTGTCTGGTCCTGGGCTCTTCTTTTTTTTTTTGTATTTTTTGAAAAAAAATATTTCTATTAATTTATTTACACACACACACACACACAGAGAGAGAGAGAGAGAGAGAGAGAGAGAGAGAGAGAGAGAGAGAGAGAGAGAGAGAGGGAGGGAGAGAGAGAGAATGCATTAGGGCCTCCAACCACTGCAAATGAACTCCAGATGTGTGCACCACCTTGGATATCTGGCTTATGTGGGTTCTGGGGATTTGAACCTGGGTCCTTTGGCTTTTCAGGAAAGTGCCTTAACCACTAAGCCATCCCTCCAGTTCTGGAGAGGTTTTTGATTACCTTTCCAATCTCAATGTGTGTGAGAGATTAGCTTACAAAATTAATCTTGTCTGAGTTTAGCTTTGGTGGTATGTATCCAGGAATTCATCCATTTCCTTCATATTATCCAGTCTTGTGGAGTAGAGGTTTTTGAAATAAGTCCTGATGATTCTCCCAATTTCACTTATGTCTGTTATGATCTCTGCTTTTTCATTTCTAATGTTGTAAAATTGGAAAATTGAAGCATCTCTCTCTCTCTCTTTATGCTAAATCAAATTGGCCAGGGGCTTATCAATCTTATTTCTGTTTTTTTCCAAGAAACTGTTCTTTGTTTCATCAATTTTCTTAATTGTTTTCTTAGTTTCAAACTAATTGATTTCTGCTCAGATCCTAATTATATCTTTCCATCTGGAGCTATTGGGTTAGATTCTTCCTGCTTGTCCCCTGCTTTTAGGTGGGTGTTTAGGTTGTTCATTTGGGATATCTCTGTCTTTGTTATGAAGGAATTTAGTGCTCTAAAATTTCCCCTGAGGACTGCATTTATTGTGTCCCATAAGTTTTGGTATAGTATGTTCTCATTGCCACTATTTCTGGAAATTTTTCAAATTCATTTTTTATTTTGTCAACCACCTATTTATTGTTTAAAGGTGTGTTGTTCATTTTCCAGGAGCTGATGGGATTCCTGGAGCATCTTTTGTTGTTAATTTCTAGCAATACAGCATTGTGCTCTGATATCATGCTGGAAATTATGTTGATCTTCCTAAATATATGGAGGCAGGCTTTATGTTCCAGTACATGATAAATATTAGAGAAGGTTGCATGGAGTGCTGAGAAGAATGTGTATTCTGTGAATTTTGGGTAGACTGTTCTTTAGATGTCCATTAGGTCTAATTGTTCTATGGTTTGTTGAGCTGTCTCACTTCCCTCTTGATTTTCTGTTTGTATGATCTATCTATTGCTGATAGTGGAGTATTGAAATCCCCAATAATGATGGTGTTGGTGGTTATTTCTGTTTTGTTGTCAAGTAGGTTTTGTTTTATGAATTGTGGTACACCTGTGTTTGGTGCATAAAGACCAATGGTTGTAATATCATCTTGTTGGATTGTTCCAATGATAAGTAGGAAGTGGCCTTCTTTGTGTTTTTAAATTATTATTGGTTTGAAGTCTATTTCACCTGATACTAGTATAGCTATGCCTGTTTGCTTCATATTTCTGTTTGCTTAGAGTATCATTTTCCACCCTTTCATCTTGAGGAGGATGCTGTCTACAGTGTTGAGGTGGGTTTCTTGATTACACATAATGGGGGTCTAATTTTCTCTTCCACCCTATTATCTTATGTCTCTTGATGGGTGAATTAAAGCCATTAATATCTAGGGTTATGACTGTGAGGTTTGATTTAACCCTTGGAATATCATGGTGGCTTATGTGCTTTGGTGTTTTCTTAGGCTTTGTAGTTTTTTTGTACCTTCTCTGAGTTTGCTTATTGTGATCTGCTTCTTGTAGGCACTTGAGGATGATTAGTTGATTCTTCTGTGTGGAGAATTTCCTAAAGTCCTCTCTGCCCATTTGACTTTGTGTTCATATAGTTGTAAAGCTGAGTTTTATCATGGAAAGTTTTCTTTCACCAACTACAATGAAGGATACTTTTACTTGGTAGTGTACTTTGGGTAGGAAGCCATACATTGTTAGACTTTGCAGCGTTCCATTCCAGGCACTTCTGACATTCAGTATTTCCACTGAGAAGTCTGAAGTAATTCTCATATGGTTACCTTTATCAGTAATGCGTTTTGTCTCCCTAACTGCTTTTAGTACTTTTTCCTTGGAATTGATGTTTAAAGTCATAATGATAATATGTCTTGGAAATTTTCTCCTTTGGTCCAGCCTATTTGCATTCTGTTATCTACTTGTTACTTTATAGACTTTCTTTTGAGAGAGTGGGAAAGTTTTCTTCAATAATTTTGTTGTATAAGTTCTCCATACTGTTTGTTTGAATTTCTTTCCCTTCTAATATTTCCATGATCCAAATGTTGGAACATTTAAGGGTATCCCACAGTTCCCTCATCTTCTGTTCATAAAAAACTTTGAACATATTGAAACTTTGGACTCACAAACTGTTTCTTCTGTTTTGTCTTCCAGTTCTGAGTTTTGATCCTCCACTTGGCTGATTCTATTCTTGAGAGCTTCTATAGAGTTTTGGGTTTGTTCAATTGGTTTGCATTTTCTAGTACTTTATTATGTATACTTTGTATCTCTCTGTCAAGTTCCCCTTTCATGTCATTTTCTGATTTTCTTAATGCTTTTTGGAATTCATCCTTGTATTTCTTTATGTATTCATTGAACTTAGCCAGCTGGTTATTGAGATCCTCTTTTTTCTTTTCGTTTCTTTTTTTTTTTTTTTCCACTCTCCAGATCATTTAACTGTCTTTGGATCTCTTCCTGGTTCTTATCTATTAGGTCTAATCCAATGAGGACATCATTCATATGATTATCAACCCTTTCTTGTTTTTCTGAAAGTTCTGCTATTTGCTTGGTAAGGGGATTGTATATCTTGTATCTTCATTTTGGGGTTCTGATCCTAATGTCCCATTTGTGTTTTGATTAGAGACATCCATTTTGGGCCTGGGTGATCTTACTGGATTTACTTGCATTTGATTTTTCATGTTATTCCTTTTGCACTGTGGTCTGCTGATAACAGTGTCATAGTCTTACTAACTATAGGTGGAAGCTATAGTTTACCTTTGAAGTGTCTTCAGTGATTATTCCTTTTTTTATGTTTGCTTCAACTAGGCATTTGATGGCAATTGGGCCTGTCTTCTCAGAAGGAAGTAGCCCATGAGGCTTTGGTGGGGGCCAGGGACCTGATGTAGGGGATTGTTATTCTGTGATTTAAGGTATGTGACTGTGTGGTCAGGTGGCCCAGGGGTACAGGGCATTAGGGTGAATGGTGAAAAGCAGATTGTTGTTGCAGCTGGACTGTGGAGGAGAAGAGGATGGGCATGCGTGGTGGTTTCATGATGCTGAAGAGTGAAGGTGTAGGATGGCAGGTCCCTTGAGACCCTGTAGAAGGGGATGGAAGGGATGGATGGGATGTCTGGTCCTGTTACAGTGCAGGGAGGGGATATAGGACTGTTGTGGGTCAGGTGACATGTGGGGGGATGTGGAGGTCCCCTGTGGTGGGAGATCCTGGGGGGGGGGCTAACCTGATGGCCGGAATCTGAGCAATGAGGGGTAGTGGTGTGTGTAGGTTGCTGGTGGCAGCATATGGTATACCAGCCTGCTGACCCTAGTCTGAGTAGGTAGGTGAGGTATGGCAGTGAGAGCAAATTAGTCTGTGGAGGTCCCCTGGGGAAATGCTAGCCTGCATTCATGGGTGGGCACACTTGGGTGGGGTTGGGCGACAGTGAGTGAGAAGGTGCTCCTGGGTGGAGATTCCTTGGGAGAATGCAAGCCTGCTGTCCTGTTTCTGCACACAGGGTGGGGGTGGAGGGGTGGTGGAGCTCTCCTGTAGAGCCATGTGGTGGCCTATGAAATATTATTTGGGCTTTGGGAGCTTTGTATGTAGACTTTGTTGTGTTAAGAAATAAACCATCCATATTGATTCTCTCCAGTGTTTTGACATGAAGTGATGTTGTGTTTTGTCAAAGGCCTTTGCTGCATCTATCAAAATGATAATGTGATTTCTTTTGTTTTGCCTTATTTATGTGGCGTAGATTTCTGTATGTTGAACCAACTCTGCACTCCTGGAATGAAGCCCACTTGATCAAGGTGGATAATGGATTTGATGCATTGTTGAATTTGGTTTGCAAGGATTTTGTTCAGGATCTTTTCATTTAAGTTCATCAGGGAAATAGGTCTGTAGTTTTCTTTACTTGTGGCATCTGTGCCTGGTTTTGGTATTAGTGTGATAGTAGTTTCACAGAAGGAATTGGGGAGCTTTTCCTGATCTCCAGTTGTGTGTCACAGTTTGAGAAAGATTGCTTTCTGTTCTTCCATGAAGGATTGATAGAATTCAGCTGAGAAGCCATCAGATCCTGGACTCTTCTTTTTGGGGAGGTTTTTTTTTAATTACCTTCTCAATTTCAATGGGTACGACAGGTATAGGAGATTAATCTGCTCTGAGTTTAGCTTTGGTAGATCGTATGTGTCTAGGAATTTCTCCATTTCCTCCATATGTTCCAGTTTTGTGGAGTAGAGGTTTATGAAGTAAGACCTGATAAGTCTCCCAATTTCACTTATGTCTGATATGATCTCTGCTTTTTCATTTCTAATATTGTAAAATTGAAGCATCTCTCTCTCTCTTTTTGCTAGATCAAATTGGCCAGGGGCTTATGAATCTTGTTTGTTTCTCCAAAGAACCAGTTCTTTGTTTCATCAATTTTCTTAATGGTTTAATTAGTTTACAATTAATTGATTTCTGCTCAGATCTTAATTATATCTTTCCATCTGGAGCTATTGGGTTGGATTCTTCTTGCTTTTCCCCATGCTTGGGTGGAAGTTTAAGTTTCATTTGGGATATCTTTGTCTTTGTTATGAAGGCATTTAGTGCTATGAATTTTCCCCTGAGGACCACCTTCACTGTGTCCCATAAGTTTGGTATGATGTGTTCTCCTTTTCATTCATTTCTAGAAATTGCTCAATTTAATTTTTTATTTCATCCACTATGCATTTATTGCTTAAAATTATGCCATTCAGTTTTCAGGAGCCAATGAGGTTTTTGGTGATGTTTTGTTCTTAATTTCTAGCAATGTAGCACTGTAATCTGATATCATGCAGGGGGTTATATCAGTCTTCCTAAATATATGGAGGCAGGCTTAGTGACCCGGTAAATGATCGATTTTAGAGAAGGTTCTGTGGGCTGCTGAGGAGAATGTGTAGTCCATGGATTTGGTGTGGATTGTTTGATAGAGGTCCATTAGGTCTACATGTTGTATGGTTTTGTTGAGCTCTCTCCCTTCCCTGTTACGTTTCTGTTTGTATGATGTATCTATTGCTGATAATGGTGTATTGCAGTCCCCAACTATGATGGTGTTGGTGGTTATTTCTGGTTTATTGTTGAGTAGATTTTGTTTTATGAATTGTGGTGCACCTGTGTTTGGTGCATAAAGATTGATGATTGTAATATCCTCGTGCTGATTGTTCTCTTGATCAGGAGGAAGTGGCCTTCTTTGTCTTTAATGATTATTTTTGTTTGACATCTATGTTATCTGATATTAGCATGGCTATGTCTGTTTGTTTCTTATTCTCATTTGCTTGAAATATCATTTTCCATCCTTTCACCCTGAGGAGGTGTCTGTCTTTAGTGGGGAGGTGGGTTTTTTGAAAACAACAGAATGAGGGGTCTAATTTTCTCATCCACACTGTTAGCTTGTCTCTTGATGGTTGAATTAAGGCCATTGATATTTAGAGTAATGACTGTGAGGTTTGATTTGATCCCTCCCATTTTATGTTGGTTTATGTGGTTTAGTATTTTCATGGACTTTGAAGTTTTTGGTGCCATCTCTGATTTAGGTTATTGTGATCTGCTGCTCATATGCACTTGAGGTTGATTATTTGATTCTTCTGTGTGGAGAATTTCCTGAAATGCTATCTGTAGGATTGGTTTTGTGTTTATATACTTAAAAGGCTGAGTTTTGTCATGAAACATTTTTCTTTCACCATCTATTATGAAGGATACTTTTGCTGGGTGGAGTAGTTTGGGTTGGAAGCCATAGGATCTTAGAGTTTGCAGTGTTCCATCCCAGGCCGTCCTGGCTTTCAGGGTTTCCATTGCAAAGCCTGAAGTGATTCTGATGAGGTTACCTTTAAATGTGATGTGTTGTCTTTCCCCTAGCTGATTTTAGGACTTTCTCTTTGATGTCAATGCTAGAGTCTTAATGAAAATATGTCTTGAAGAGTTTCTCCTTTGGTCCAATCTGTTTGGAGTTCGGTTAGCTTCTTGTATCTTGATGGGCCTTTCTTTTGAGAGAGTGGGAAAGTTTTCTTTGATTACTTTTGCTAAATAAGTTCTCTATGCCTTTCATCTGAATTTTTTTCCCCTTCTGGTATGGTATTCCCATGATCCGAATGTTAGGACATTTGAGGGTATCCTACATTTCCCTCATGTTCTGTTCACCAAAATTTTTGAACTTATTGAAAATTTTGTACTCTCAAACTGTTTCTTCTGTTTTGTCTTCCAGATCTGAATTCTTATCCTCCACATGGCTGACTCTATTCTTAAGACCCTCTAAGGAGTTTTGGGCTTGTTCAATTAGGTTTGTACTTTCTACTTCTTTTCTATGTATTGTTTCCATCCTTCTGGCAAGTTCCCCTTTCACATCATTTTCTGATTTTCTTGATGCTTCTTGGAATTCCTCCTTGCATTTCTTTATGCCTTTATTTAGAATAATCAGCTGACTTTTAGGCCCCTTTTTTTACTTTCCTTTATGTCCTTTAACTGTTTGGACACCTTCTATTTTCTTATCTATTAGATCTAGACTAGTGATGGCAGAATCCACATGATTATCAGTCCTTTGTTGCTCCTCTGAAAGTTCTACCAATAGCTTGGTAACATTGCTCATAACTGCATTTTTGGGTTCTGATCCTATTGTCTCTTCTATGTTTTGATTAGAGACATCCATTATAGTACTTGGAAATCTTATTGGATTTACTTGTATTTGATTTTTTATGTTATTCCTTTTGCATTGTGGTCTGCCCACCATAGTGTGGGAGCAGGGAAAATGGATCTGTGGTCATAATGGGCAGGGGAGGTGGTACAGCCTTGCAGGGCAGAGCAGATCTGAAGTCACACAGGAATGGGTTCCATAAGGGTGGGTGATGTGAGTTAGGGCAGAGCAGTGAGGGTCAAGAGTCTTGTGGGGGTGGGACAGGGTGAGCATGGCATGTCTGAATTCTCAGGGGGTGTGGCCTGAGCAGAGGGAGTCAAAGTCATGGGGGGCAGAACAGAGCAGAGCAAGTCTGAAGTTGCAAGGGATGGGGGCAAAGCTGAGTAGAGAGGGTCAGAAGTTGCATGGGTGTGAGATGCAGCAGAGCAGATCTGATGTCACACAGGGTGGGAGCAGAGCAGAATGGAGTATGTCAGAAGTCACATGGGTACAGCCGCAGGGCAGGTTGAAGTCTGGGGGGTGGTGGTGTGGAGCTGTTCCAAAGCGCTGCTGGGTGGGGGAGACTAAAATAGGTGGTGAGGGAGTCTGAAGACACCTGGGTGGGGGGAGAAATCTGTAAATATGCAGAAGGGGGGTTGTGGATCCTGGCAATTACCTGTGCCTGGCAGTGCAGGTGGCACTACTGGCCTGGGTCTCCTTGCCTGCAGTTACTGTGGTCGGAGCCTGAGGCTAGGACTCTGGCTCGTCAATCTGCTTGGGGGAGTTGGGGGACTGGTGGGTTACCCTAGAGCATGGGAATCAGCCAATTCCCCCCCACCCTGTTTTTTGCCCCTCCACACCCAATACTGGTGATCTATTAGAGATTTTTCTCCCTTGAAAGTCCTAGTGACCCCTTAATTTTCTGCCTCTCCTTCCCAGGAGTCGCGGCATGGTTAGGTGGATGCCATCTTGACCAGAAGCCCTCTTTATTTGATTTTTTTAGTGAATATGAAATTAAATAAGTTCAATGATATATTCTATACCCTTTTTGGAGATTTTATACAGTTATGCATCTTTTTATGACTTTATGTTTCACTTAAATTAATTTTAATCATATTTGCATTATATTGTCATATGTAGGAGACACTGATGTGCAAAAATGGTTCTGTATATAGGAAGTGAAATCTAAATAGGTGTCTTGTATAAGTGGATTCTTGTCTTTGGTCACTGATCAGTTATATGTGGATATCTTCATGAATCATATTTTTTCACACATTATGACTATAGCAACTTGAAAACATTTTTTTAGTTATAACTTTTCCATTAAACTTATATGTATTACAAATTAAATAATTTCAAAATGCTCATTGAATACCTGCCACTTATACAGCTCTCTCTTTCTCTCTCTCTCTCTCTCTCTCTCTCTACACACACACAAACACACACACACACACACACACACACACACATATATTGCCTATGCATATTTGACACAGAGGCATAATTACAAATATTCTCTCAAAGTGGAAACTTCATATTATGTTAAACTCTGAAAAACAAAGATGAATTTTCAAGTTGTCAGTATATAACAATTCTTGTTTACAATTAATCTCTGGATTTCTCTTCCTTGGATTCCATAATTAACAATGCTCCATATTTTGTATAGCTACTGCTATTGATTTTGTATATACATGAACTAGAATATTGATGTCGATCAGACCATTAATGTTGATTTTGGATAATACCCAATATTTTTATTTTTTGCTTAGTTTTGAGGTAATCATCTTAGCGAATTTAGATACATGTTCCTAATATACTGATGTACTTCTCTTGTTCCTCTACTTCTCTTGTTCAGTTAAAAATTAAACCAAATAAAGTCCATTAAAATTCTTCTGAGGGCTGGAGAGATGGCTTAGTGGTTAAGCACTTGCCTGTGAAGCCTAAGGACCCCGGTTCAAGGCTCGGTTCCCCAGGTCCCACGTTAGCAAGATGCACAAGGGGGCGCACGCGTCTGGAGTTCGTTTGCAGAGGCTGGAAGCCCTGGTGTGCCCATTCTCTCTCTCTCCTTCTATCTGTCTTTCTCTCTGTGTCTCTCGCTCTCAAATAAATAAATAAATTAAAAAAAAATAAAATTCTTCTGAATATTATCTCTTCTATGAGATTTATAGAATAGCATTTGCTAAAAGGAATGTGGTTTAATATCTTCTGTTTCCTTTAAATGTATCAAAGGTAAATTCATAACTACAGTATACCAAATATATTTTAGGAGTTTATTCATTTATTTCTTCAGCTTGGCTTATTTTAAGGGAAAGATATATGTTTCTGATGACTTGTGCCACATATATACATATTTGGAACATATGTCTGACTCTCAAACAACATTTTGGATGAAGACACTGTCATTCTTTATTATTATTTGAAGTCTTACCATTGTGGTCTTCAGTGTTTTATCTTACTCACAAATGAGACAAAAGTTTTGGACTTATAGAAAGTCCAAAACAAATTGAAACAAATTCTCCAATTCACATTCCAGCCAGCTTCTAAGAGTTCCACAGATCATTCTGTTTTGCATTCTGAACACAGCCTTAAAATTACAGGGAAAGATGGAAGTTAACAGTTAGATATCTCTTCCAAGGACCAGGCCAACTACCTAGAGGGATTTAATACTGCAGCATGACTTTGGTCACTGAGTACGGTATTTACTTCTCTGCCATTTTATTTATTTATTTTTATTTTTTATTTTTAAATATTTTTTGTCCATTTTTTATTTGTTTATGTGAGAGTGACAAACACAGAGAGAAAGACAGATAGAGGGAGAGAGAGAGAATGGGCGCGCCAGGGCTTCCAGCCACTGCAAATGAACTCCAGATGCGTGCGCCCCCGTGTGCATCTGGCTAACTTGGGACCTGGGGAACCGAGCCTTGAACCAGGGTCCTTAGGCTTCACAGGCAAGTGCTTAACCACTAAGCAATCTCTCCAGCCCCTTTCTGCCATTTTAGATGGCAGAAAATGAGCTAAGGGAATGTACACTTTTCCTAAAAATTTACTAATTCTTGTCAATAGTCTCATATCTTGGAACAACTGAATAAGAGAAAAACAAAATCAAGTATTTAGCTTTTGATTTCTTTACATTTTTCTATTTTGGAAAGACTAATTTATATTGTTTTTATCTGTTCTATTTAACATAATTATTCTGGGAAATTTAATTTGTATATTAGGGTTATAGGCAGTCTCTGACTTAAATAAGTATATTCAGTAAACTGTCTGCCTCCATAAATTAACATTCCATTCTAAGAAGATTCATAGGAGGAGGGAGCATGTTGACTGGACAGTAAGAAATCTGTAGAGAGTAAAAGCAGAGTTGGTAGGGGAGAGACATTTCAAGCTAGTTTTTATCAATAGTTATATATAAGGTCTTATATTAGAACACAATTGTTCTTGCTATAACAAACCTGTATAACAAACTACTATAACAAAATGTTTCCACTTTCATCCTCACCTATGTTCTTTTACATGCTTTGTTAAGACAAGATAAAGCAGATGGGGTTTGAAAGCATCACCTGTGCAAGCTGGGGGAGAATGGTAGCAGTGTTACTGCATCATTTTTGAGTTTGAAGGGCTCCCACATACATTCAGGAGAGGGGAAAACTTAGATAACATAACCAGCTATGTTATCCCCAGAAACAACATAATGCAAATGGTTAGGTCATCAGAAAACAGAAGAATACCAGAAGGAGAATGCTGTAACTTAGAACATATGAACCCTCAAAATAGCAAAGTGTATTTATAAGAATGGTGGTTGTGATCACTGTAGGATGGAAGCCACACCTGAAGGAGTTTTACATGCTGATAGAAATCCCCAGACAGGACAAAACTGCCAGGAACCATCTGCCTTCTCCAACTTTCCAAACTGACCAACAGGGGTCCCTGAAGGACACAGAACCATAGAAAAGCTGCTGGAAAGGAAATATACACTGCACAGAAGACTCAACAGAGGAGACTAAACAGTACAGATGGGAAGAGAGCAGAGTCAGGAATGCTCAGGAAAGCAAGCTGTTGGATTTTCAACTGCATAAAAATAAAGGAAGAATCTATGAACTTAGAAGAGCTATCTCGAATCTCTGTTTTTAAGTACATGGATGTTTTCATATGAAAGTGAGCAATCAGTTAATGTCAAGGTCAAAGCCTATACAAATTTATTTTAAAAATAAAAGAATAAGTAATATGGAGCCGAATAAGTTGCTAAGCATTTAGAGTGCTTTCCACAAAACATGAGGACCTGATTTAGGGTCTCCTGAAACAATGTAAAATGGCAGGCATGGCAGTGTGTGCCTCTAATATCAGATCTGGGAAGGCATAGACAGGCTGATCCCTGGGGCTTCCTGGCTAGCTATTCTAGCTGACTTGCTCTGCGTTCAGTACAAGACCCATCCCTTACCTCCACAGTGTGGGGAACTGTGATTCATCATTGGGGCTGGGGCAGATTTGAGACTTCCAGCACTCAAATTTCTTCAAGCAACTCTCCTTTCTCTACTGCTCTGAGACCTGCAATCTGTCACTGGGACTGGGGCCGGGACTGGCATATAAATTCCAGCCCTGAGATTTCCACTTACAACCACAATGTGTCCCTTTCAGGGATGCCCACCATCTGTCATTTGGGCTGAGACTCACACATAAATTTAAGAACAGCTGTAATTTAATTGAAACCTCCTCATCTACTCTATCCATAAAGCAGTGCTAACAATATCCAAGTCTGAACTGCAAGCACTGTCTAGAAAAGAAATGTCAAGTAAACAGAAAAAAAAAGTAAGCACAATTTCAAGAATTCACTTAACAAAGTATACCACAAAGATATTCAACATACTATCTCAAGATGGTTAAGTCTTAATACAAAATGGGTAACACACACACACATGCACACACACACCCTGTATGTTTAAAAAAATAAAGCTTTTATCTTTTATTATTTTTTGTTTGCTTTTATGTATTTACTTACTTTTTTGGGGGGGGTTCAAAGCAGGGTCTTTATCTAGCCCAGGCTAAGCTGTATTTTACCATGGCTGGCCTCAAACTCCTGGCAATCCTCTAACCTCTGCCTCCCAAGTCTCCCACCAAGTACTAGCAGTCCTCTGTAAAAGCCCTCCACTAGAGTTATTTAGAGGGCACTCCAAAGAGCTGTAAAGAATGATTTTAAATATGTACAACGAACTCAAAAGAAAACATAGATAAATTAATGAATAAAAGTGAGACCCTGCCTGAATACCTCCCCCCCAAAAGAAAACAAATCCTGAATAAATTCAGAAGGCAAAAATACACACTTAAATAAATTCCAAAAGAATATATACAGATGAAATAAGGAAGTGAAATCAAGATATAAAAATAGAACTTAGTAAATGAAAAGTCCGAAGAAAAAACAAACTGAAGTAAAGCTTGAATTGGAGAATAGAAACAAATATAAACCTCCATGGAAACTTACACCAATAGAATGGATGAAGTGGCAAACAGAATATCAAAGCTTGAAGATTATGTAGTAGATTTGAATTCATTAGTCAAAACCAATGAGAAGCTCAAAAACAGGTATGAATTGGACATTGAAGATTCATGGGACTTATGAAAAGACCAAATATTCTAATAATGGTGATAGAAGAAGAACAACTTTAGGTGATTGGTCTAGAAAATATATCTAATAAGATTATAGAAGAAAATTTTCCAAATCTAGGGAAATGTACATCTAGGTACAAGACATATACAGACCACCAAATAGGATAAGAAAATAAGCTACACACATCATAATATAGTCACAAATCTATAACACAGAATGAATAAAATGGTACAGAAAGCTACAAGAGAGAAACATCTATTCACATAAAAAGGCAGGCCCATCAGCATAATAGCTGATTTTTCAATGGAAGCTCTAAAAGCCAGGAGAGTATGGAGTAATATATCCAGGAAAATTAAACATCTTAGTAGAAGGAGAAAGAAAATATTTTCTCTAATAAAAACAGGCTAAACAATTATGAGCACTAGGCAAGCCCTACAGAGGATACTGGAGGGTCTACTTTGATTAAAAAGAAGAATGAACATTGTGGAGGCTACAGAAGGAAAGAGAAATCACTAATCCCAATGCTAGTGTAGTTGTCAGGCAAATGCAGACCATGACAGGGACTAACCTTCACCTCCCACTCATAACTGAATATTAACGCTCTGAACTCCCAAACCAAAAGACACAGACTAACTGGCTGAACAAAAAACCACTGTCCTACTGGGGATGGAGGGATGGTTTAGTGGTTAAGGCATTTGCCTGCAAAGCCAAGCTAACTAGATTCTATTCCCCAGGACCCGTGTTAGCCAGATGCACAAGGGAGCATAAGCATAGGAGTTTGTTTGCAGTGGCTTGAGACCCTGGTGCACCCATTCATTCTCTCTCTTTCTCTCTCCCTCCTTCTCTGTCAAATAAATACATAATAACATATTTAATAAAAAAAAACAACAACAGTGTCCTTCCTTTCAGTGCCAACAAGCAGTTAACTCATTGTCGAAGACTGAAACTACCTTGTGGGGAAAGAATGAAAAAAATTTATTCCACACAAATGGGACCAGGAAGCAAGCAGATATTTCTACTTTAATATCTGATAAAATAGGTAGTAAACCAAAATTAATCAAAAGAGATAAGGAATGTCACTTCATACTGATCAAAGGGACAATCTACTAAAAGGACTTTACAAGTCTAAACATACACACAAAAAACACAACATGCACTGAATTTTATAAAACAAACTGTACTAGATGTAATGACAGTGATGAATCCCAACACACTAATAGTGGACGACTTTTATATCCCACACTAATCAGCAGACAAATCATCTGGAGAGAAACTATGCAGAAAAATAATAGTGATAAATGACACCATAGATCAAATGGACTCAACAGACATTACCTACAGAACATTCCACCTAAACACTGTAGAATACATATTTTTCTCAGCAGCCCATGTAATTTTCTCAAACATAGATCACATATGACATATAGTAAGTTTCCACAAATTTAGAGAAATTAAAATAACTCTGTTTTTTTCTGTCTATAATGTAATAAGCCTAGAGATTTAGAACTCAAAAATCTACAGAACATACACAAACTATTAAAGATTCAACATACTATTAGCTAATGGATTAATCATTGAAAAAATCTAAAAGGAACTCAAATAGTTCCTAGAACTAAATGAAAATGAAGCTGTAACATTACAAAAATCTATGTTGCACAGTGAAGCAAACCTAAGAGCTATAGCTCCAAATACCTACAGTAAAAAACAGAGAGGGCTGGAGAGATGGCTTAGTGGTTAAGTACTTGCCTACAAAGTCAAAGGACCCAGGTTCAATTCCCCAACACCCATGTATGCCAGGTGCACAAGGTGGTGCATGCATCTAGAGATTGTATGCAGCAGCTAGAGGCCCTGGCACACTTATTCTCCCTCTCTCTCTCATAAGTAAATAAATAAAATATTATAAAGAGAGCTCTAAATTTAACAATGGTATACCTGAACATTTCGGACAAACAAGAAGAATCCCCAAAGAACCACATAGAAGTAATCAATATCAAGGCAAAACTCAATGAAATAGAAACAAACAAGAAACTACAAGAATGAATGGAACAAATAGTTGTTTGTTTGAAAAACAAAGATTGTCAAGTTCATGTCCAAATTTAAAAAAGTGAAGTCCCTACTCAATAAGATTAGATATATTACAACAGATATCAAAACAATTGACAGAATAAGAATGGATCTCAAAAACGTATATCCCACCAAATTACAAAAAAAAAAATAAATGATTGATATTCTCAATGCATTTGACAACCAAAGTTCAACTAAAATGGGATAAATAATTTAAGCAGACCTATAACAAGCAACAGGATTGAAGGGGGAAAAGAATCTATTCAAAAAAGTTCAGGTGACTGGGCATGTTGGCGCATGCACTCAGGGAAGGCAGAAGTAGGAGGATCTCCATGAGTTGAGGCCACCTTGAGACTACAAAGTGAATTCCAGGACAGCCTGGGCTAGAGTGAAACCAGTATACTGTTCAGGTGCAGAGGGGTTCACTGTAGAATTGTATCAGGCCTTTGAAAAAGTAAAACCATTGCTGAGATTATTCCATAAAATGGGAAAGGAGGAGATGCTTGCACAAATAGCAAACCATAGGGGAAAAAAAAAACAAAAAACAAAAAAGAAAATTATAAGCCTATATTCCTGAAGAATATAAATATAAAACCTTTCAATAAATTCTTGCAAAATATGTGCAAGAACTTATCAAAAATATCACTCAGCATGATCACATGAGTTTTACTACAGAAATGCAGGGAGATTTCAATATAAGCAAATCAATAAATCTAATAATATATCATACAAAGGATTCAAGGACAGATATCACATGATCATTTCAATAGATATAGAATGGGCCTTTGCCAAAATCCATCATCCCTTTATGATAAAATTAATATGGAGAGACTAGGAATAGAGGAAATATATCTCAGCACAGTAAATACTATATGTAGTCTTACCAATAACCAACAAACCCATAACCAAGAAGAGGAAGTAATAAACTTGATAGAAATTGGAAGGAAATAAGTAAAACTATCCCTACTTCCTGTTGACATGATTCTATCTAGAAGCTACCCTAAACACAAGCAGAAAACTAGAGCTGATAAACACCTTAATCAATGTGACAGTATACAAAAGTAACCATCAAAAATCAGTATCTTTCTAATATACCAAGGACACATATACTGAGAAAGAAATTGTGGGAAGACGGTAGGAGTCTATTCTATAAGTCACAACAAACAAACAAACAAACAAACAAACAAACAAGTACTTTGGAATAACTCTAACCAAGAAAGTTAAAGACTTCTATAGTAGAAACTTTAAAACAGTGAAAGACAGAGGAAGACAACAAAAGGTGGAAAGATCTCCCAGGTTCATGAATTGGAAGAATTAAAATCATGAAAATGACCATCCTACTACAAGTAGTTAATGTACATATTCGATACATTCTTAATCAAAATTACAAAACTCTTCACAGTAATTAATAAAAAAAATCTTAAATTTCATATGGAATCATAAAGACCACTGTTAACCAAAACTATTCTTACCAAAAAAGTTTTCCTGGAGGTAACACTATACCTGACTTCTAGTTATATTACAGAGCCATAGTCATAAAAGTAGCTTGGTACTGGTACAAAATAAACACATACAATAATGGACTAGATGATGCATATATAAGTCTATGTAATTGCAGTCACATAATTTTTGCAAAGATGTCAAAAACATGCAAAAATTTCAACAAATACTGCATGGGAAAACTGGATATCTACATGTTGAGGAATGAATCTAGCTCCTTACTTCTAACCATGGGCAAAATCCAATTCTAAATGTATGAAGGACTTTAATATTTGCTTTTAAACTCTGAAATGTCTAGAGGAAAAAAAATAGAAAGAACAATTCAAGATATAGGCATAGGGAAAGACATTCTGAATAGGATCCTGGTTGCCTAGGAAATAAGGAAAATAATCAATAAATAGGATCTCACACAACTAAAAACCTACTGCACAGCTAAGAAAACCATCAAGTGAGTCAAGAAGCAGCTTAACGAATAGAACATATTTTTCATCCATACATCTGACAGCATATTAATATGAAGATTATATAAAGAACTCAAAAAACTAAGGGATTAAAAAAAGCCCTCAATTCAAAAATGTGTCATGGAACCAGACATAGAGTTCTGTGAAAAATAAATACAAAGTGCCAATACTTTGTTTTTAATGGTCAACATATTTAGCAGTAAGGGAAATATAAATTAAAACTATTTTGAGATTCTGTCTCACACCAGACACAGTGGCTACTATCAAAAATCAAATGACAACAAATGCTGGTGAGTGTGTGAGGAAAGAGGAATCCTTTTCACTACTGGTTGGAAGAGTATAAACTTTGGTAGCCATTATGGAAATCAGTGTTGATGTTTCTCAAAAAGCAAAAGATAATTCTACCCTATGACCCAGCTATACCACCCTGGTTATATGTGATAGTTTGTATGGCTCCATAGACTCAGCACCCCTCCTCCACAGGCAGAGTCTCATTCTAGCTGAGACTGGGTTTGAACTTGCCATGTAGTCCCCCAACCTGGCCAGCTAGGCATTATTGTTGTTGCTGTTGTTAAATTTCATACTTAAGTGCCCAGAAGGCATATTTTCACTTAGGGGATGTGTCATTGCTGGTGAATCTGAGTCCAAAACTCAGGTGTGGGGAGAACAGTTTGGAGCCCTTGTTGTCTATGTTTGGTTTTTGCTGCTATCTTTTGGTGTCACTCAGCTGGGATCTGTGAAAGTAAGCCAGCTTCTTTTTCCACTGATGGTGTCCCCCTGGAATTTGTAAGCCTGAAATCGATCCCTTTACTTTTGTAAGCACATTCTGGTTGGATGTTTGTCCCAGCTTTGCAAAGCTGACTTCGACAGTATATATAACCTAAGGATTCGGCACTCCACGACAGAGATACCTGCTCATCCATGTGTCTATCCATCTCTATTTGCAATAGCTAGGGTATAAAATCAATTTAAATGTCCATCAGTGGATAAACGGATCACGAAAATGTTGTACATATACACAATGGAGCTTTAGAGAAAAAAATAAAATTATGAAAATCCCAGGAAAATGGATGAATCTCTAAAATATTACACTAAGCGAGCTTATGCAGGTTCAGAAAGACAATTGACACATGTTCTCTCTCATATGTGAACCCTGACTTCAATTATACTCTCTAAGGCTCAGAGGACATCATAGAAGTCAAGGAATAAAGAATGTGAAAGCCAGAGGGTGGGGAGAAGAGGGTGGGGACACCATCCTTTTGACATGAAGTGACTGTGGCAGTCATAATCTCATACAATGTCTTAGCTGTTACACTTCCACAGGACCTGTGTAATGGGGTATAGAGCAGAAGACAAAAGAGAGCACTGGGCATTGATTTTGATCACTTCACAGTATATATATTCTCAATAAATTTTAAAAATAAAAAATATATCAAAACCATTGCCAAATATATGTCACTTATACTATTATTTAGTGTTTTCATTTATCTTACTTTTTGAAATTTCCATTTGTCATAGTAATAAGGCCTGAATTCCAATTTAATTATTCATGAACTTGTTATGTGTTTTTGGAAGAGCCTGGGATGGAACTCAGGGCCTTGGACATGCTAGGCAAGTGCTCTACCACTGAGCTTCATCCCTAGCTTTGTGTTTCTTTCTAAGATTGTCAATATGCTACCTAAAATCAAATAATGCACAATCAGAGTTGTGTACCACACTTGGGGACTACTTTACAATACCTAGAAAAGGTTCAAAACTTATTAGCTAATATAGCATAAATTAGGAGGGGGTTATATATGTAAGTTTTTAAAACTATATGCAGTTTATAACCAATGTTAATGATATAAGTAGTGACCTGAGACATTCTGATGGGCAAAAGTTAGCAAGAAAATATTCACAATGGAAGATGTACGCTACATGTGAGATGTGGAGATAGAAGAAAGATATATGCTTAGGGATATATAAAGGATGTGATACTTGGGAGACAATTACCATGCCATACCAGTAGACATATATGTAGGTAAGTTTACATAGTGAAGAGTTAATTATAAATGAAATTTGCAATGTCTTCAGCACCAAAGGGAAATGGCTGTTGTAAGCCATCACTGATCCTAGGTACTGAGAGGTAGATCAACTGTATGTAAAGATGAATAGCTCTTTGGATGTTGAAAGTGGAGCAGGGATTTTCTTCATCTACAAGCTTGTGCTAGCTAGCCATGACTCATTATAGAACAAGTTTTGACTTCATTTACTTACTAATGTACAAAGTTCTCTTCTGATATGTAAGACTTTTATATAAATCTATTCATACTTCTTGAAAAGATTCTGCCCACTACCTTTTCCTGAATGGTACCTACTTATAGTTAAGACCTCAAGGTAAATGCTCCTTAAAGCACCTCATTATTCTAAACTAAATGCACTTCCTTCTCTCATACATATATGTATCTTTGGTATATATTTCAAACAACTTGCTAAGATGGCAATTAAATCCTTTTTCCTATGACCTGCCACATTTGCCAGTATCAGAGTCTTATGAGTCCTACAGTGGCCATATTTAGCACTTGCACTAAAATATATGTTGAGCTAGATGATTTTAGAATCAATTAATTTGCTAGTCACTGGTATTCAACAGTCTAGTGGCAGATACAAAACATTTTCCTTGGCAGGGAGACTGCAATAATAAATGGAAGCAAAATAAAACAGGGAAAAAACATTTTATTTGGAATTTTATTTGGAGACAGACCTTTTGGATTTAGATGATCTGCTCAAATTTTAGCCCTGTGCTAGAAAATAAAGATACCCTAAAGGTTAAATCCTTCAATTTTAATAGAAAGACACTCACAAAAGCCATTTTTAAAAACTACTTGGCAATAGATATTTTCAATTGAAAATATGTATATTGTATATTAAAATATTTTCTGTATAGAGAATGAGGTTTAAACTTTGTAAATATTTCTTAAAATTAAAATCACAATTCATAAAAATATAGGACAATGACTAATTTTTCCTATTTTAAGAGTAGATGGAATTCTAAACAAAGGGATACCAGTGATGGTTATCAAAACTTCATGTAGCTTCACACTGCACTTATGAAATTACACAGCGAATAGTTTCAATATTCCAGAGATAGGTAGGACTCTTTGTCACACTACTTGTTCTGGAAAGTGCCATGACTAAAAGACAAAAATTTAAATCCAATCACATCCAGGATTAACAATAGCAAGTTTCAGTCCACATCAAGAAACAGCTGTTTATTTACATGTTTTTTTTAAGCTGGCTTTCTGCCAAATATTGCTGTTTTGAATATATATATATATATATATATATATATATATATATATATATATATATTCTGTTTTATGTGTGGTTTTTTATGAAGTGCTTGAGAAGACACTGCTTGTGACAGACCCTTTTTATAAATGATACAGGGATGACTGCATCACAGGCAGATGCAAAATAACAGCTTCACATGCATTCACTAGAGGAATCTCTGGACTCTTGCTGCCTCCAGAACCTGCATAGTATGAGCATTGGTGGAAAGCAAGGGATACTGGGCTCCACGGTCAAGAAAGCACAGCAATTCCCTACTGCCCAACTTGACCAAGGTCTCGCTTTAGATATCACAATCTGAAAATGTTCAAGTGCCTTTGATAAAATTTCATAGTATTTGCATGTGACCTGTGAGTCTTCTGTGTATTTTAAATCATCACTAGGTGACCCACCAAAGGTTAGTGGTAAGACTCTGTTGCTGAAAACACCATATGCAGCTGACATTTAAAATGGAATGGCATGACTAGAAGCCAGGGAAGAATCAGTCCCCAGACCGTCAGCGTGTCTAGTGCCAGAAGGTGCTACATGGGCGACTGGGGGAAATGACCAATATCTGTCCAAGCAACTCATGGTCCAAACTACTTAGCAGCAAATAACCTGGTGTGATGCCCACACAAGTGCAATAGTGGCACACACCCATGGTGGGGAACCAGCTGCTCTTGATTCGGCTAACTGATCTCCTCAGTGGTATGAGACCCATAGCTGGAGCTGGGAAACAAGTCAGAACCATATCCAAACATAAGTCCACTCTCCAATATCAAGCTACCAGCAATCATGGGCTACAAGAGGGTCTACACCTATTAAACTCTCTATAAAAAAGTAAGGGCTATCTCATTTGTCCTGGTGCTAACTTACTCTCCGTTGGAGAATCTGTTTCTCTTTTTTAGATAGATGTAGATCCTAAGAAGAGAGCTACCCCATCATACCTCAAAAAGGCCCCTGCTGAAACTAAGGGAAATTGGCAAAACAAGGAAGGGCGCTGTTTTCCTGATGAGCCAGATACCAGCACAAGGGGGAAGGAGACCAACACAGAGAAAAATCAACGCCTACCAAATCAGACAGCCAGAGCCCCAGAGGCCCCCAACATGACCAAAAATAAACCCAACATTGCTCAGGGAAATTTTGCAGAAGAGGGGACGAAAAGAACGTCAGATCCACATGTTGGATCATGATATACAGAGACATTTATGTTACCCATAACTGTGGGCTAACTCCACAATGCAAGACCCATATACCTCAACAAGGAGGGGTCAATGGGGAGGGGTTAGGTCATGGATGAGCCTAATAATGATACCAAACTCCTTGTACTTGCAAAATAGAAAACTAATAAAAAAGTTATAAATAAAAAAGATAATAAAAAAAATTAAGAAAATAAAAACGTTCCAACTAAAAAAATAAAATAAATCAGCACTAGGTTACTTATGATACCTGACACAATGCAAACAACATATAAAGAAAAAAATAATGGCAGTGACTACAGTCAGGGAATGCTGTGCTCTTGGTCGGATGCAAGTAAGTTATTAGTATTTTTTGTTGTTGTTCTCAGAGAGTAAGGTTCAGGGAATGTTGCAGGTCAGCAAAGACAAGTTAACTTTGTAAAGCCCTTGGGCATGTAGAGGATACATTGGCCTATGAAAATTGGTTCAAAGAAATTATGCTACTCCCGAAGTATTTTTAGTAAAAAGGTAAATACCAGTGTTACAAGATGAAATGCCATATAACGAGGAGATAAAATTTAAGTACCCTACATTTACAGACTTATTCTGACATTGGTTGATGGTAATTTTAAAAAAGGGGCCCCTTGAGCCATTATAAAAAGTTGTCACAGGATAGAGTTCCTGTGGAAACCAGGCTGTGTTCTTGAAAGCATGAAGGATTTCTACTTTAACCAGAGACAAAGAATACCAAACTCTGAGGATAGAAGCAAGCTGCTCCCAAAGGGCAAGGCTCTGTGCTAGCACTCTCTGCCAAGTCAAAGGGAAGTGCTGAACACCACCTAGGAAGAGGCAAGACAATCCTTTTGTCATGTGAATACTTAGCTTGAAGATACTTACAGTACAATGGGAACATGGAAAAGCAGATCTTCTAAACTACAAAGGCCAGAAAGGCAAACATGCCTCTCTTTGTTACTTTCTCATTGCTAGCATAAAATACCCAATGAAAAGCAGTTTATGGGAGGGGAAAGTTTATTGAGCCTTATATTTTTAAGGGAATTTCCCTTATAGCGGGGAAAACACAGCAAGAGCCGATAGCCAGCATCACACCTTAATATCAGCAGGGGGAAGTAGAGATAAAATGCCAACCAAGGCTGTATTATAAAAGTACAAGGTCCACCCCCTAGTGACACACTTCCTCCAGCAAGTCCTCAATTTACAAAGCCTTCACAATATTCCCAGTATCATCAGCTTGAGTTTCAGAATTCAAATACATGAATCTACGGGGAATTTTTACATTCAACCACCACAGTGCCCTTGAGTCCAAGGATATATGGTTAGTTGGGATGCTGAACATATCAGAAGATACCTAAAACAGCCCCCTTATAATTCTTTCAATACATACCCTGGCTTGGAATTGGTATGGCCCCTTAGACTCAACATACATAATGGAGGTTCCAATTATGACTATTATGTTCTGCTAGTTTGATTGAATTTTTAAATTAAATAGATTTGGGTGCATTGCAGCAAAGAATCATCTACCTTCTGTACTATAACTAAATTAGACTCCAATCCAGCAAGCCAGTAAAGTAAATGTTAAAATACAGGTTTGTTATGATGCCATTGAAATGAATGTGGAATTCCAAGGTACCATTCAGGACTGTTGGAGCATTGAAGCAACTGGCTTGCATTAGCACAGTTTGGTGTTGGTCATGTCTTTGGCTTCAACTATCATGAGACATGTCAGGCTTGCTTGACTACTGATTCTTTAGTAACAGCAATGGCAGCAATTTTAGCAATATCTCACTTAGGGAGTCCTTTGAGTTGTCCCAAGGAATCAGATTCTCTGCATCTTCTTTTGCAAGAAGAACAACCTTTGTTTTATATTAGGCTTTTCTCTTCTGTATCCTTTCTAAGATGATATAAAGGGGAAAAAATGACTTATATACAAATCTGTGTGATGGTGGAAACTTTACTTTGTACAAGAACAACAATTTATTCCTACCATCTAAAGGGTAAGTCAAAATTGACACCTTCCTCTTTAAGATCCTTTTATCTTATCATGTATAAAAAATACAACTTGAGCTGTGTGTGGTGGTGCACACCTTTAATCCCAGCACTCAGGAGGCAGAGGTAGGAGGATCACCGTGAGTTCAAGGCCACCCTGAGACTAGATAGTGACTTCCAGGTCAGTCTGAGGTAGAGTGAAACCCTACCTCGAAAAATCAAGAAATAAAATAAAAAATAAAAATAAATACAGCTTGAACTCTCCAAAGGCCCAATGACTTACTTAAGTGTCATTGCTAAGATATTACCAAGCCTATGAGGTACAGATGAATCATCATGATGGTTGACACAGCTGTAAACTTATAACATGAACTCAGAATCCCTTCTCTTGCTAATGCCAAAGTTCACCCAGAAAAGAAGGAAAATTAGCCCTGGAAACCACTTTGACAAAAGTAATTCAACAACCAGACAAATAAGAGGGAAACTCAAGGAACTCTAAGATTTTGAACATGATGAATCATTTTATATTTTCATTTTTATGACATAATTCCAAGATAATTATTGGATACCTACTGTTAAATATGTCAGAAGCTGAAACTTCAAGATATTTTTACTTGTGCTCTTTCTTTCTTTCTTTTTTTTTTTTTTTTTTTTTTTTTTTTTGCTATAATGCATCTGTGGAAAAGATAACTTTGTTTCCCATACTCCAATATGGAAGAAAATAAAAGTTGATGATCTTTCTTATATCTAAACAATCATGAATATATGGGAGAGAGAAATGGCTTTTATTTTCAGTTTCAATTTGATAGAAAGAGAGGTGATAAAGATTGAGGCTTGAAGTTCAGGGGTACAGTGAAATTTTTTACTTCCCAAATCTACCAGGGAGGAAGAAAGCATATGCCTTAGGATCTTTGAAATGAGAATACTTGCTGGAGACCACCGATTCACCTCCACATTCTGTGCAATGTGAAATTTAGGTTGTTGGGCCAACCTGTAAAGAGAGCAATGGTGACTCATAATCGTGCCTTCAGATGACTTCTGAGGCACTAAACTAAAAAGATATGGTTAGGTCAAGGTGGAGGCAGTATGAGAACATGAGCTCATTCATGTCTAGGATGAACAGAAAGGAGTGCTGGATATAATATATAGTTTTGCATCTGTATCAGCAAGGCATTTTTTCAAAAAATGCAGATTTAAAAATATAGATTTGATAAATAACAATGCATATTTATCAGCTCTCAGTTTGCTAGAAATATCAGACATTGCTTTAACTTAATATTTAACCTCTAGTTTAAATTATATTTTTGAAATAAGATTTTGCTAGACTCATAGAGATTTTCACAGACATATAGAGATTTTCATATTATTTTAAAATTTCAAATATCTTAAACTTGAGTAATAAAGTAGCATGCTCCCAATGCTTTCTATTCTGAAATCTGTATGTTGTTATGTAGAAATCAATTCTGCTGTCATCTGAGTGTGTCCCCTGACATTTCAAGGTTGAAATTTATTTGTATATGTGATGACATTAAGATATTGAGATATGAACAGTTATCAGCTGTTTCAGTACATGACAACAGACTCATGAACGTTATTAGTGGCCTTGTAGTGAGCAGTGACAAGTGAAAGAGCTAGTATCCTGCTACGTGAAGATGCAACAACAGGCAGTAAGTCTAGAGCAAGCTTTCAGCCACACGAAATCTTCTACCACTTTGATTTTGGACTTCACAGCCTCTATGTCTATAAGGAGTGCATTTCTGTTGTTTATAAATCACACAGCTCAAAATATTTTTTACAGTGGCAGAAAAGGACTAAAACAAAAATATGTGAGAAACTAAGAAACTTTTAGAAGAAAAGGGGAAGTTTCATGCCATTAATCTTTGAAATAATTTCCTGGGGATCACCTCAAAAACAAAGTCAATAAATTTAACAATAGGCAAGTGGGATTACACTAAACTTACTAAAAGTAAGGTAATAACTGAGTGGGAAGACATCTGTTAGAATGATAAAAGGTACTTGAAAGTATGTATACTATAAAGGGTTAGTATTTGAAATATCCAAAAGAATTTCTGAGTCATGATGGGACTTCCAGGTAAGATAGCTACAAAGGAGTCACATCAAACTAGCCTAGGGAGTGATTTAAGCAAAACCACAGAAAAATACACTTTTATTCCAAAAGGTGAGGCATATAGGTTTTTATCGGCCACAGTATAGAATCAGTAGAGACCAAGATCTAACAGAAAGGAGGAAATCAGCCAGAATCTCACAGAGGTGCTAGTGGCTGGTGCAGATCTGTGACCTGCCCAGATCTGCAGCTAGCTGCAGGAGCAAAGACCAAACAAGGGGATTTTTCAACCTCATCAAACCTGAGAGGGAGACAGAAGAGACCAGCTGAGGAGCTGTTGGAAGGGATACACATGAGACCAGCCAAGCATTTCCAGCACAACTCAAGGCTTCCTGCACCCTCCCATTTCCCAACCATCAGAACTGCAAACCTTTGGAGAACACATTCAGCCTTGGTGGCAGGGCATCCAACACAGCTGATCAAGGCACCAACTCCACAGCAGAACACAAAAGGAATGAGGTAAGCACTCAAAATTGGTGAGATTGGAAGCCACTCCAAAAGGAAATGAGGCCTACTGACAAAGAAAAGCAAGTACATAGGCCTGCACTGGAAGTGCTAATCTCTCTTTCCATGTCAGGGCAGGTTATGGGTTACATACTTGTGGTTGGCTTTACCATTTTCAATCAAGCTGTATTTGGGGATTTATTTTGCCTTTGATGTTTTCAGATTCACATGACCTTTGTCTTTTGTTCTGTCATTATTGGGAACAAGGAATGATTCAGACCCAGGCTGACCTGCAACCCATTTCAGAACAGAAATTTCAACCTCCCAGCAGACAGGCTTAAGGCTATAGAGCAACAAACATTCTTAGGAATTTTGGCTTTATGTATCTGCTTGTTTCAATCCCCACACTTGCATACTCTGTGATGGATTTTATTGACTTTGTATATTGCTTAGTTGAATTTTCGAATTTCACCAGCAAATTGCTCTACCCAGCCCACTAGAATACTTGAATATCAGGCAAACTCAATACCTGGGACTGCTTCTGTGTTTGGATTGGAGTACAAGAGCTGCACTTGGCACCTTAAACTCCTACTCTGAAGGTACATAAAGTTGGGTTTTAAGAGCAATATGGATAATTAGAAAACCCAAGCATCAAATCAAATCAGGATACAAAAATCACTCCATTTTAATACAAGAAACACAAATAATTAAGACAATACAACCCCACCAAAAATTATAAATCCATCAGAAATGTCCCTCAATGAGACTGTTTTAGATGAAATGCCTGACAAAGATTTCAAAAAATGATTTTATCTATACTCAAAAAAAAAAAATCAATGAAGGGCTGGAGAGATAGCTTAGTGGTTACGTGCTTGCCTGTGAAGCCTAAGGACCCTGGTTTGAGGCTCGATTCCCCAGGACCCAGGTCAGCCAGATGCACAAGAGGGTGCACACATCTGGAAATCGTCTGCAGTGGCTGAAAGCCCTGGCACGCCCATTTTTTCTCTCTCTCTGCCTCTTTCTCTGTCTGTCACTCTCAAATAAATAAATAAAAATAAACCAAAAAGAAATTTTAAAAAATCAATGAAGAAATCAAAGGAATTAAACAAAAAAACAAATTCCTGAAAGAATTCCAAGCGAACACAGGATACCAGCATAATTAAATAAGGAGATCATTACAAGAAATGAGTAAGGAAGTAGAAATACTGATAAATAACAGGCAGAAGATCGAGCACTGCAAAACACAGGTAAGCAAATATAATAGAAAGTCTCACTAGTAGAATGGATGAAGGAGAGAACAAAATATCTAAATTAGAAGATCAGGTGGCAGATCTAATACAGTCTAACAAAGAGAAAGATAAGCTAATTGCAAGGTATGACTGGGAATTTCAAGATATCTGAGACACTATGAAAAGATCAAGCATAAGGATTCAGGGTATAGTAGAAGGAGAAGACTTTCAATCAAAAGGCACATTAGGCATTTTCAACAAAATCATAGAAGAAAAATTTCACCAAATTTGGAAAGAGATGCCAATACAGATACAGGAAGCTTTTAGAAAAACAAACAGACAAAACCTGGAAAGAACTCTCTTTGCCATGTTATAATTAAACTACTAAACATACAAACCAAAGAAAATATATTGAAAGCAGTTAGAGAGAAAAAGTAAGTCACTATGAAGGCAAGCCCATCAGGATCATAGCAGATTACTCAACACAAACTTTAAAAGCCAGAAGGGCTTGGAATGATGTATTCCATGTTTTGAAAGATAATAACTGTCAACCAAGTTTACTTTATCTTGCAAAGCTATCTCTCCAAATTGCAGGAAAAATAAGGACTTTCCACAACAAAAAACAGGCTAAAGGAATTCATGACAACTAAGCCAGCTCTTCAGAAAATACTTGAAGAAATATTTCATGCTGAAGAGAAATCAAAGCACACAAATGTGGAAAAAAGAAAAAATAAGCCATACTATATAACAGTTAAAACAAGAGAGTAAAGAAAAATCAAGATGCACTATAAAACAAGAAGGATGGCAAATATAAGCACATACCTTTCAATAATAACTGTTAATACCAATGGCCTCAATGTCCCAACCAAAAGACACAAGTTTGCACATTGGATTAAGAGGCAGGATCTTTATAATGTTTAAAAGAACACTCTAACAGGAGGACAATACATTTCTAAATGCATATGCACCTAATATGGGGGCTCCCAATTTCATCAAACAAAGAGTATTAGACTTAAAGTCACAGAAAACAACAAATACAAATGTAGTGGGTGACTTCATACCCCACTCTCATCCATTGACAGGTCATCCTGGCACAAAATAAACAGAGCGACATCTGGATTACATGATTTTATGGAACAAATGGACCTAACAGATATCTATAGAACATTCCATCAAAACAATGCAGAATGTATGTTTTTCTCAGCACCATATGGAACATTCTCCAAAACAGACCATATATTAAGATACAAAGAATATCTAACAAATACAAGAAAACTTAAATAATCCCTTGTACTCTATCTGACCACAAAGAAATTAAACTACAAAGTAGCAATAAGAAAAAAAAAAAAAAAAAAACAGAGCATGCACAAGTCCATGGAGACTAAAGAGTCCACTATTGAATGATGAATAGGACATTGAAGAAATCATAAAGGAAATCAATAAAAATATAGAATCAAATGATGATGAGAATACAACATACCAAAATTTTCGGGACACAATGAAGGCAGTCCAAAGAGGGAAATGTATAGCTCTAAGTGCCTATATTAAGAAATTAGAAGAGCTGGGTGTGGTGGTGCACACTTTCAATCCCAGCACTTGGGAGGCAGAGTTAGGAGGATCAATGTGAGTTCAAGACCACCCTGACACTACATAGTGAATCCCAGGTCAGCCTGAGCAAGAGTGAAACCCTATCTCAAAAAAAAAAAAGAAAGAAAAAAAGGAAGAAAGAAAGAAAGAAAGAAAGAAAGAAAGAAATTAGATAATTCACAAGTAAACATTGTTTTATAATTTTTTAATTTTAATTTTTTAATTGACAATTTCCATAATTGTAAACAACATCCCATGATAATTCCCTCCTCCCTCCCACTTTCCCCTTTGAAACTCCATTCCCCATCTTATCTCCCCACCCCTCAATCAGTCTTTTATTTTGATGTCATGAACTTTTCATCCTATGATGATGGTCTTGTGTAGGTAGTGTCAGGCACTGTGAGGTCATGGATATCCAGGCAATTTTGTGTCTGAAGGAGCACGTTATAAGGAGTCCTGCCATTCCTTAGGCTCTTACCTTCTTTCTGCTGCCTCTTGCACAATAGTCCCTGAGGCTTGGACTCCTCTGTCTCTTTTTCTCAGCACCATGGTGCCTTCTGAGTCATCCCAAGGTTACTGTCATCTGAAAATAGAAGCTTCTCTAACCAAAAGTGAGAGTAGCATGAATATATGGGTATGAGCATTAACAGTACTGCTTATTGGGCAATTTGGTGAGCATAGTACATACATTAGCCAGACACTAGCAGATGTTACACTCATAGAGCTCATGACTATGCCTGTTATAGGTTTGCAGTATCAGGGATATAGTTCCTCCCCTGGAGCAGGCCTCTAGTCCAATTAGAGAGTGGTTGGTTTCCCTCATAACAGACATGCCACTATTGTATCCATTGGCTCATTTGGCCTGGTTGGCCAAAGTAAAGGCTTGCAGTGTCCACTGTTGGGTATCTTCACTGGTGATTTCTCTCTCTCCTAATGAATTGCATGCAGCAAAGCTTTTTCCAGCTTTCTGGCAGCTGATCTACAGGGAGGAGGTTTTCAGCTTAGCTCCAGCAGGATTTCTCAGTGACCTTGCAGCCAAAGTATGTGGAGTCTTCAGCAATAGGGTCTTACCATCTATTACTGGTGGGAAAACAAGGGCCTCAGCAATGACCTGCATTATTTTGCAGATATCAGGGATCTCCTTGTCACTGTAAGATATCCCATCCCTGGCACTGAAAATTTTCTAGTAACAATCTATGGCTTTGGAGTGTTACATTGTCCAAAAAAGTAGGTTTCTATATGACTCATTTATATTGTATTATATTATAATTATATAAATAAAAATATATAAATAATTGTATTCATATTATTTATATGATTAGCCCTCTTTCCATCTTTCCTTTACTCAGTCTCTTCCCCTGACTTCAGTTAGGCCTTTTCACACCCCTTAATCTGTTCTTATTCTTACATACATACAAAACCATCCTATTAAGTCCCCACTCTCTCCCTTTCTATTCCCTTTATATTTCTTCGCTAGCTTCCTGGCCTCTGCTACTGAGTTTTATTCCTATTCACACAGAAGTCATTTGTAGCTAGGAGCTACATATGAGAGAAAATGTGACATTTGGCTTTCTGGGCCTGGGTTACCTCACTTAGTATAATCCTTTCCTGATCCATCCATTTGCCTGAAAATTTCATAATTTCATTTTTCTTTACTGTTGAGTAGAACTCTGTTGTGTAAATGTGCCACAAATAAACAACTTAATGCTTCACCTTAAGACCTTGGAAAAAGAATAATAAGACAAACCAAAGTCAGTATATGTCAGGCGTGGTGGCACACGGCTTTAATCCCAGTACTTGGGAGGCAGAGGTAAGAGGAGCACCATGAGTTTGAGGCCTCCCTGAGAATACATAGAGAATTCCAGGTCAGTCTGGGTTAGAGTGAAACCCTACCTCGGACAAAAAAATATATATATATATATAATAATCAGTAAATGGGAAGAAATAATAAGCATTAGGGTAGAAAACAATGAAATAGAAACCAAAAAAAAAAAAATCCAAATAATCAATGGAACAATGTGTGGGTAATTGGAAAAGGTAAATAAGATTGATGAACTCTTAGCAAATGTGACCAGAAGAAAGAGATGGAAAACAAAAAAGAAAAAAAAAAAGTTAGAGATGAAACAAGCACCATTACAACATGTACAAAAGGAATTTAGAAAATCATAAGGACATACTTTAAGAATATGTATTCCTCTAATCTTGAAAATCTCAAAGAAATAATTATAATAATTATAATAATAAAGAGATAATTTCCTTGATTCATATGATCAACCAAAATTAAATCAAGATGAGATAAACCATTTAAATAGACATATAACAAGTATGGAGATCCAAGCAGTTATAAAAGTCTCCCAACTAAAAAAATTCCAGGCCCAGATGAATTCACTCGTAAATTTTACCAGACCTTCATGGAAGAACTACCACCACTGCTTCTCAAACTTTTCCATAAAATAAAAAAGGAAGAATCCTACCAAACTTCTTCCATGAAGCAGCATCACCCTGGTACCAAAACCAGACAAAGAAAGAACAAAAAAATTACGGACTAATGTATCTCAAGAACATAGATGCAAAAGTTTTCAACAAAATATTGGCAAACAGAATAAAAGAATAGATCAGAAAGATTATTCACCCCAACTAAGTAGGCTTTATCCCAGCGTTGCAGGGATGGTTTAACATACACAAATCAATAAATGTAATATTATATAATATTATATATAATAAATGTAATATTATATAATTTATATAATAATATATAAACGCAATTATACAAATGGACTGAAGAACAAAAATCACATGATCATCTCAATAAATGCAAAAAAAGACATTCAACAAGATTCAACATCCCTTCCTGGTAAAAGTTCTACAGAAACTAGGAGTAGAAGGAACATATCTCAGCACAATAAAAGCTATTTATGACAAACCTAAAGCCAACATAATCCTAAATAGGGAACATTTTGTAGCTTTTCCACTAAATTCAGGAACAAGGCAAGGGTGTCCACTGTCTCCAATTTTAATTAATATAGTACTGGAAGTCTTTGTTATAGAAATAAAGCAAGAGACTCTCATAAAAGTGCCCAAAATTGGAAATAAAGAAAGAGATCAAACTATTATTTGCAGATGATATGATTCTATATATAAAGGATCCTAAAGACTGTACCAGAAAACTGTTAGAGCTGACAAACAGTTATACCCAAGTAGTAGGATACAAAATAAACATGCAGAAATCAGTAGCTTTCCTATATACTGATAACAAAAACACAGAGAATGAATCAGGGAATCTCTCCCATTCACCATTGTCTCAAAAAGTAAAATACCTTGCAAAAAACCTAACCAAGGAAGTGAAGGATCTCTAAAATGAGAACACTCAAGAGAGAAATTGCAGAAGACACAAGGATATGGAAAGACAGCCCATGTTTTTGGATTGGAAAAGTCAATATTGTGAAAATGTCAATCTTATCAAAAGCAATCTATACATTTAAAGCAATCCCTATTAAAATTCCAATGGCATTCACACAGAAATAGAACAAACAATCCTAAAATTCATTTGGAAGCACACCAAAAAAAAAATCAAGTAGCCAAAATAATTTTGAGCAACAAAAGCAAGGCTGGTGATGTCACCATACCTGATTTCGAGCTGCATTAAAAAGTCATAGTAATGAAAACAGCATAGTACTGGCACCAAGGCAGACATGTAGATCAACTGAAAAGAATTGAAGACCCAAATGTTAATCCAGGCAGCTGTAGACAGCTGATTTTTGACAAAAATGCCAGAAATATTCTTTGGAGAAAAGACAGCCTCTTCAACAATTGGTGCTGTGAAAACTGGATATCTATGCATAGGAGGATGACAATAGATCCTTGTCTTTCTTCTTGAAGAATAATCAAGTCCAAATGTACCAGAAACCTTAATATCAACCTGAAACTCTGAAACTGCTAGAGGAAAAAGTAGGGGAAACCATTCAGTATGTTGGTATAGACAATGACTTTCTGAATATAATCCCATTTGCTCAGGAAATAAAACCTCTAATCAACCACTGGGATTTCATGAAATTACAAAGCTTTTGTACAGCAAAGGACACTGCAAATAGAGAAAACAACCTACAGAATGACAGAAAAAATTTTCCAGCTATACATCTGTCAGAGGATCAATATCCAGAATATGCAAAGAACTCAAAAAAACCAAAGCAATAAGAAATTAAATAACCAAAAAAAGAAAGAAAAAAAAAAGAAATCAAACAATCCAATTAAAAATGGACTATGGAACTAAATAGAGACTTGTCAAAAGGAGAAATACAAATGGCATATAAACATCTAAAAAAGTGTTTTCTATCCTTAGCCATCAGGGAAAAGCAAAGTAAAACTACTTTGTGATTTCATTGCACTCCTGTCAGAATGTCTATTATCAAGAAAACAAATTACAATGAATGTGGCATGGATGTGGAAAAAGGGGAAACATTCTAGACTGCTGTTGGGAATGTGGTATTTTGTGGAAATCAGTGTGAAGGTTCTTGAGACAGCTAACAATAGATTTACCATACAATTCAGTTATAACACTCCTGAACATATATCCTAATGACTCTTCTCAGTACTTAAGAGATACTTGAACAACCACATTTATTACTGTATTCACAATAGCTAGGAAATAGGATCATTCTGGATGTCCCCCAACTCATGAATGGATAAGAAAGGAGAGGTACATTTATGCAATGGAATTCTATTCAGGAGTAAAGAAAAATGAAAATATGAAATTTCCAGGGAAATGGATGGATATCTAAACTATTATACTATGTGAGGTAACCCAGGCCCAAAGAGTCAAATGCCACATGTTCTCGCTCATATGTGGATCCTCGTTACAAAAGTTTATACTTGTGTGTGAACTGGAACCCAAAACCCAAAATCAGTGGCAGAGGCCAGAAAGCTATAAAAAGGCTATAATATAAGGAAGGGGGCACTTAAGTGGATGGTATTTTATATACATACATACATATATATATATATATAATTATATTAATATATATTATATATTATATATTATATAATAATATATTATATATAATATATAAAATATATTAATATATAATATTAATATATAACATATATAATAAAATATTATATTAATATATAAATATATTAGATATTATTAATATATAATACTTTATATAAATAAGAACAGATTACAGGGAGTGGAAAGACCTAAGTGAGGCCACAGGAGGAGATTAATAAAAGAAGGGGGAAGGGGAGATTCATTCAAAATTCAAGATATTCTCAATAAGAGATATGAAAACCTACTTTTTCTGGATAATGGAACATCCAGAAGCCATAGAGTGTTACTAGAAAATTTTCAGTGCCAGTAATGGTATACCTTCCAGAGAGTTGTTAGCCACCGAGAGCCTGGTAGCTTCCAAAACATTACAGGTTATTGCCATGGTCCTTGGTTTCCCATGAGAAACAGATGGCAAGACCCTATTGCTGAAAACTTCACATGCCTGGGCAGCAAGGTCACTGAGAAATCAAGCTGGGGCTGAGCCAAAAACCTTCTCGCTACAGACCAGCTGACTGAAAGCTTAAAAAGCTGCAATGTATGCAGCCATATGGGAGAAAGAAGTCATCATTGGTGAAAACAGTGGACACTGGGAACTTCATGCTTGGCCAGTCGAGCCAAATGACTGGACGGGTGCAATAGTAGCATGTCTGCTCTGGAGGAAACCAGCTGCTCTCTAATTGAAAGGGAGACCTGCTGTATGGGAGGGAATATATGCCTGGTACTGAAAACCTAATCAAAAGCCTATGGCGGGGAACTCATGGGCCTTTGGGTTATAAAGCCTGCTCTTGTCTGGTTAAATGGATATATCATGGTCACCAAACTGCCCACTAAGCACTAAACATAATGTTCATTTTGTGTATTAATGCTACTCTCACTTTTTGTTAGAGAAGCTTCTCTTTTCAGATGGTGGTGACCACTGGGATGACCCAAAAGGCAACATAGTGCTGAGAAGAAGTGACAGGAGTGTTCAGCACTGAGACACCCTCCAAGGCTCAAGGTCCATTAGAGAAGAGGTGGTGGAAAGAATGTAAGAGCTAAAGGAAAGGTACCACTCCTTACAATGCACCTGTCCAGACAGAAATTGGCCTCGACATCCATGACCTTGCAGTGCCTAGCAATACCTTCACCGGACCCTCACAATAGGAGAAAAAGACGATGACATCAAAATAAAAGAAAGACTAAGTGAGAGAGGGAGGGAATATGATGGAAAGTGGAGTTGAGAAGGGGAAAGTGGGGGAGGAGAGATAATTATCATGGTTTATTTTCCATAAGTATAGAACTTGTCAACAATAAAATTATAATTAAAAAATTCCTATATTCAACAGCCAAACAATATAAGCATGTATAAGACACTTAAATAGAAATGTTTCTTAACATGATGAACAAATAGACAATAGGCTTTGACAAAGGTTTTAAATGTTAGTATTTATCAACGAAGTGAAAATCAAAACCATAATGATTAATAAGTTAACACTTGAGAGAATAGCTACAAATAACAAACACAAAAGATTGCAAGTGTTTTCACAAATGTGAAACAAAGAAAATTCTTGTACATTGTTGGTAGAAATGAAAAATAGTGTTGTAGGTCTTTCCATTCAATATTTCTAACAGCAAGGGACTCAATGAAAAGGTTTAGATCATGGGCTGGAGAGAGAACTCAGTTTGTAAAGGGCTTGCTTGAAAATCATGAGAGCCTGGATTCAATCCTCAGTAATGGTGTAAAAATTTCAAGCTTGGTGGCATATACCTTTATTCCCAGCATTGGGAAGGCAGGGATAGGAGGATCCTTAGGGCCCTATGACCAGCTAGTCTACTTTATTGGTGAGGTCTGGGCCAATGAGAGACCCTGTCTCAAAGAAGATGGGTGGCATTTCTGAAGATGACACCAAGATTGTCCTCTAGCTTCTGAACACAATTACATATGTGCATGCTCCCATAACCACATGTGCTCACATGCACCCCGCACACCTGAAATCACACACTTTGTCACACAGATGTAATAAAATTAGAAGAAAAAAACTAGTGATCCAGTATTTAAACTTGTAAGTTCTTGTAAGAAATAATTTAAATCATATATTAAAGATATTCATAATCCCATCCATGACCAGTGAAGATTGAGTCACGGTAGCCAAAATGATAATCAGTCATACATGCCATCAGTAGACCATTTGATATCTGTTGTATATATAGATAGCAGAAAAAAATTCTCCCTTAAGGTTGAAATCCATCCATAAGCAAAACATAAATAAAACTCATGGATATTATGGTAAGAGAAATAAATCTCTCAGAGAAAGTCAAAGATGTTACCTAAGGTTTTTAAATTTTTCACACTCCCAGATGCAGAGGGTAGAAAGGCAGTTGTCAGCAGCTAGAGGGAAGGCTGAAATAAGGAATTGATATTCAACTAGTACAATGTTCTATTTATGCACAAGGGAAAATTTCTAGAGCTACTATTTTTCATTTTTCCTGTTAATAATATTGTACTCTTAAAATTTTGCCAAAATAAATTTCATAATAAATACCATTATCACAGCATTGGAGCTGGAATTCCAGTTTGAGTTTATGCACACCAGCTTGCCTGTAGCACCCTCTTTCTTTGCCTTTCTAAGTAGTCAATATTTCTGTAATTGAAGTCGGATCCCTAGGTGGGTTTGTGTATAGTACTTCCCCTATTATATTCTCCCTTCCCCTCTTTGGGTATTTAAATTTTTGCCATTGGGTAAATGGTCTTTGTGTGAGATTGGGCATAGCAGCTTGCCTCTAAAACCCTCCATCACTCATCATGTGCTAGTTTGCTGTCATTTAAGTAACTTGTTTTTGTATATAATATAAAAAACTTCAGGGACAAGAGAAGCAAAAATCTTACTGTTTTCTCTCTCCCCTAGTTAAAACAACACCACCACCAATAACAAAAACCTTGCCTGTGAAGTTGCCACATTTTGATTTTGTGGAATGACCAGTTATGTACAATTTCAAATTTATAGCTGTTAACTTCCAAGCCCACTGGGTAGTGTAAAGCTCAACCAGATCGGGGCTGGGAAAAGGACTCAGCAATTAAAGGTGCTTTCTTACAAAGTTTGCAGACCCTGCTTCAAACCAAAAACCATCTACATAAACCTGACTGACACAAAAGAAAAGTGGTGCAAGTGTCTAGCATATTATATACAGTAGCAAGATAACATGCCACACCCATGCACATGCACCCACACATACACATGTGCACAGAGATATGCAAATAAACTCTTCCATGTTGTATGAAAAATATTTGTAATTAATGGCCAATTTTTACTTATTGTTAATATAATTGTATTATTTTCAACAAAGCTTAACTTTGCTGGAGAAAGAAATATGTGAAGTGGTTTGATATATTAAAATTTATAATAAAATATAATTTAGAACTTATCTCTGTGTGTTGGATTCCTCAGGGATAGGTGAGATAGTGTGCTTCATAAAATTTATATCTGTTATAATTATACTCATAAAATAATGAAAATTTCTAGGCTTGAAGTTGGTGACTTTTTGTTAGAAGCACTTACTAAGTATTCGTTAAATATTCTGGAGAACTAATATTTTTTGTGTGTTTTCTTCTGTAAACATTGTTTCACTAGTATTGTAGTTATTTAGTGACTCAATTTTCCTATTTTTCTTTTATGCAACTTTGTTTATTAAGTTAGGAGTTTATCTATTTTACCCAAGTTCTTCAAAATACTTATATAAAATTCTCCATAGATCAGAAGACCATATACTCATTTTTGATGAATGAGTGAATTATAAGTGACTGTGTATCTGATGCATATAAATGAAGCCTGTGCTCATCAATGAGAATTTGAGCTTCATACCCAAGGCTATGAAATAGTACTGAGCCAATGTAAGACTCTACTGGCTGCATGAAGCACTTACGAGCTGAAAGTGCTCAATAAACAATGTGCTAATTAAATCCCACAGATGTGATAAAATATACAAGGAAAATGTCCAATGTAAAATTCTGGTTAATGACATCCTTGATAAATAGCAAATGTGATGAATTAACAAGGGATAAGGGTGCATCTTAAGGATTAGAGACTTGTCATGATACCATTCTTTTTATTTACATAGAAAGTAAGTATTAACATGGCACAAAATTTATCTATATTCCACTATAGATGATATTAAGTAGATAAAATGTGTGATTAATCTAAAATGATATCTATTTTTGAAAGTGAATATAAAATGCAATGTGAAAATTAGCCTCTTTGAGAAATATGAACATTTAGAAAAGGTATATAATTATTTTTTATTAATTCAAAGATCAATTAGTTCTGTATATTTTCTGGGTGCTTATTATATATTAGAAACTGACAGGCACTGAAGACTTACTGTAAACTGTACAAAAATTTTTTGATCCTTGTGAAATCTGTTGACAGTATGATTAATATTAGACAGTGTTATACATTTAGTATGGATGGTGTTAAAACTAGTCACATAAAATATTTAGCCTATGAAGTAGCATTTTCACCCCAATACAATAACATGTCCTGGGAAGTTTGAAAAATCCTGCAGGCAGTGAGGCAAGGCAAAGGGACATAAAATGAGAAGAAGAAACACTTTTAGTTTTGAGGCCAGATGAAAGTCATGGAATTTATTCAATATGATAAGAACATGGGATTTTTGTTGAGAATGGGGAATCAGGAAAGCAAGACTGGGGAATATAATTGAATTTTTTGATATAATCAAAAGAATTAGTGGCATATAACTGTGAAAATGTGATAATCATAGCTGCCTACACACTTCAGCACTGATGAATCTCAGGAAGATAATCTTTAAAAGTTCAAAGCACAGGAACAAACAAGCCACACAGACTCATTTCTATAAAATTTAAAAACGAGAAACAGTAACAATGGGATATTACTGAATAACACAACTCGTAGTTTCTTAACCTAGATGCTCAGGTCATCTTGTTTGTTTGGGAGGATTTAGCTATTTTTTTCTTCAATGTCTGCATCTTTTTAGCCACATGGAGTGTTGGCAAGCCTTACCTGCACCATTGCACAGTATAAACTTTATTATTTATTATCGTGACACTTAGAAACTGTCCATATTTTAAGTTCTTATTAGTATTCCCTTCTAGTTTATCAGTGGACTTCTTGGAGAGTATGATGAATATGATGCTCTCAGAAAAGATTTGCTTTACAGTTTCTATAGCATATTCAGTTTTCATAATGATCCTAAAAAATCATGCTATCCAATTTAAGACAGGGATTGTTATTAAATTACTAATATAATAAAATGGAGCCTGGCACTCAATTGTAAATCCCTGTACCTGGAGGATAGATATAGGAGGACCACTTCTAGTTTGAAGCAAGTCTGGTCTACATACTGAAATGCTGTCATTAAAAAAAAAAAAAAAAAAGAGGTCTGGAGAGATAGCTTAGTTGAGGTGCTTGCCTGCAAAGTCTAAGGACTCATATTGGTCTCTCCAGGTCCCGCATAAGCCAGGTGCACAAAATAACACAAGTACACAAGGTGGCAATGCACACAAGGGGGCGCACTGGAGTTTGATTGCAGTGTCTAGAGGCCCTGGCCTTCCTATTCTGTCTCTCATTCTGTCTCTCTGTCTCTGTGTTTGTCTGTCTCTTTCTCTCACTCTTGATCTCTCATATAAAAAGGAGGGGTCATTGTGTGTTGAGCTTGTCTCAAAAAAAAAAAAAAAAAAGGAAACTAGAAGCTCAGTGGATAGAAGTGCTTGCTGTGCAAGCATAAGGACCTCCCCCAGCACCCACATAAGAAGCAGGGCATGAACAGTGCTGAGGAGGGTGGAGACAAGAGGAGGGTTACTACTGGTCATCCAACCTAACCAAGAAATGGGGAGCGCCAGGTTCAGTTAGCTAATCTATGCCAAAGAAATAAGGTGGAAGAGCATCATATTAGGACACCTGAAGTCACCTTCTGACCTCCCTGAATGTGTGGATAGGGCACACTATCTGTAAACACACAAACACACACACACACACACACGAGTGTGTGGACCACAGGCACACACATCACACATACTACTACACACCAAAACAATAATAAAAACCAACTAAGCAAAGTTCTTCATATGCCTCTGGTGATCACATTTATCTCATATTCACTGAAATAAATGTTTAAATATTTAATTTGTGATGATTGCACAGATTTTTATTTTAATTCAAATATATATTTTAAAGATATATTATTTTAATATTTAAAATGTACATATTTTTCTCAATACACTGTATTGTTATGTTGTGACCTTCCTTTCTGTTCCACTGTGGGGTTTCTTTCTAGTTTTTTAAATATTTTTTAAAATTTATTTGCAAGGAGAGAGAGAGGGAGAAAGAGAGAGAGAGAGAGAGAGAGAGAGAGAGAGAGAGAGCTAGAAAGAGAGAGAATGGCACGCCAGGGTCTCTATCCCCTGCAAACAAATTCTGCACATATGTTCCACTTTGTGCATCTGGTTTTATGTGGGTTCTGGGGGAATCAAACATGGGACATTAGGCTTTGCAGGTAAGAGACTTAATCTCTGAGCTATCTCCCCAGTCTGTTCTAGTGTTTTTGTCATTAATAGTGTTATTATAGTTTTCCATCAGTTTATAATTATTAGAAATATCTTTTGTTAACTTTTCATGGTCAACATTCATTTTAGGTGTGATTTTTCAGTACCACATACCTATCTTCCTAATCCAATTAGCCAATTTTTGTCGTTGAGCAGGTCAAATTTCTTGGAAATAGGCTTTCATAATGTAGCATAGGTTATTGAGAAATTACTATATAGCCCAGTCTGACCTCTAAATATTGATTCTGCTGCCTCTGCAAGCCAAGTGGGATACAATGTTCTGTTCAGTTAATGTTTTAATAATAAAATTAAATTTTACTATGATGGTGTTGTTTGTATGTGGTCAATATTTATTTAAATGTTTTAGAAGTTCATAATTTTCTTGATACAAGTTTATTTCTCATATACTTTCTCACCTGTATTATTTATCCTTTCACAAAACTATATAATACATAAGTATTATCATCATTACACATGCTCTTAAGTACTTATATTTAGTTAAAAATACATTTACTTATTTTCAATGTTGGAAACTAACTTTTGCTGCACTACATTTTGGATAAAGAAAATTGCCTTTTTTTTTTTTTTAATTCTTGACAACTCCAAGAGTTAGCTCTGGGTTTTATTAGTAACTTGTTAAATTTGGCTATCTTAAAATATTCCATTTGCTCTTAATATTCAGAAATTTCATCTTTTTTTTTCCTGTGCTCTGAGGACACCATCTTCCATTCCATAGTACATTAAGAATCTTTCTTCAGCAGAGTCTAGATAGCTGTGTACTTTTATGTTTTCAAACTGAAAAAAACACCTATTTCTTTTTTTCTTTTTATTCAGGAAGCTCATGAAGGTTCCCCACGTTCTAGATTGATAAGTCTTATATATACCCACCTGTATTTATTTCTCAACCTGTTTTGTTGCGTCAGCTGTGCCTGCAGTTCTGCCAAATTACTTTGTGGAAACTTCATTGTGGTTTGAACCCCCTGGGATGTGGATGCCATTTCTTTTTTCTCAAGTCAGCATGCCAGTTTGTTGAAAAATACAGATATATTTGATTTACAAATTAATCTATTATGCTCTACTTTTCCTCTCATACTTGCTGTGCTGCATTCTCTACTTAAACATACTTTTTGAAAGATTTGTGATTTTTTTCTTTCAAATTATGTTTTATAATTGAAAACTTTTTAAAACTTTCTTAGTTATTTTCTGTTCTGGATATTGATAGATTCATGATGATTCATCTTGTTTTCTGGATATATTTCCTCTTCCACTATTTTTAAGTATGAATGTAGTATTCGTTTTCCACATTCTCTTCTTTCTGGACATTTTTGCATAGGGACATGACTCTTTTCATCATGAAACATTACTTTTTATATTATAAAATGTATTATTTTTTAGATATCCTAACTTTTTCTCTTAAGTGATGAGAAAGGCCTCGTCAGCAGCCTAATCTCAGAGCAGCATGACAGGAAGACCCTTGGGTGCTACACCCTACTTTGCTTACATGCTTTAAATCTAGCCTTCCATTTGTAACTATGACTCATGATTATTCTAATTTTTTAACCAAAATAAGTTTTATCACAATATTTTCCTTTTTCTCTGTCATATCCTTCATATTAAATACGTAACATTGATGCATTCTTTTTTATTTTATTATTTATTTATTTGACAGAGAAAGAGGGAGGGATAGAAAGAGAGAAATAATGGGCATGCCAGGGCCTCCAGCCACTGCAAATGAACTCCAGACACACACTCTCTCTTGTGCATCTTGCTAATGTGGGTCCTGTGAAATTGAACCTGTGTCCTTTGGCTTTTCATGCAAATGCCTTAAATGATAAGCCATCTTTCCAGCCCTTAACATTGATGTATTTTTCATGAACAGACAAGATGACTTTCAAGTGATCTACCTACTTTTAGGTTTCCCAGTAATCTGGCATTAACCTATACATCATCCATGAATTCTTCCTTTCTCTAGCATCCTGTTTGGCAAACAGTATATATAACAATGTAATATTTTCTATGGAAATATTCAAAATATTTTCTTATTAAAATATGCAGAAATATATATGTTTTATTTATGTAAATGCAAACAATATTCACAAAATATGTGTCAAAAGTCATCATAAATAAAATATATTTCAATCCTTAAATTTGGCCAGCCAGGCCAAATGAGCCAATGGGTGCAATAGTGGCAAATCTGTTTTGGGGGAAACCAACTACTCTCTAATTTGACTAGAGGGCTGCTCCATGGGAGGGAATATACTCCAGATACTGAAAACCTACAACAGGGATTGTCATGAGCCCTAGGGGTACAACATCTGCTGGTTCCTCGATAAGTGTGTATACTATGCTCACCAAACTGCCCAGTAAGCACTTCCCTTAATGTTCATACCCATCTCACTTTTGGTTAGAGAAGCTTCTCTTTTCAAATGGCAGTGACCTTAGGATTACTCAGAAGGCATCTTGGTGCTGAGAAGAACTAACAGCTGAGTGCTAAGCACTGAAAAATCTCTATCACACCTTTCAAGGCTCAGGGTCTATTGTGGAAGAGGTAGTGAAAAGAATGTAAGAGCCAAAGGAAGGGTAGGACTCCTTATAATGTGCTCTTCCAGACACAAAATGCCCTTGATATCCATGACCTCACAGTGTCTGACAATTCCTACATAAGAGTAAGAGCATCATAATAGGAGGAAAAGACCATGGCATCAAAATAAAAGAGAGACTGATTGAGGGTGGAGGGCATATGATAGAGAGTGGAGTTTCAAAGGGGAAAGTGGGGGGGGGGGGGATTACCATGGGATATTATTTATAGGGAAATGGTTCCATGGTGCTTGCTTGCAAAATCCTTTTTAGTCTTTTTGAAAAATGGATAGTGTTATTATCTAAAGTCACATTACTACTTAATAACAGCAGAAATTTTTGATATTAACTAACTAGTTTAGAGTTCATTGTGCAATCTTTCCCTGCTTGTCTTCCCCTGCTTTTCTCCTTAGTCCTGGTAACCAACCTTCCAGCCTACTTATGGAAGTTGTCAATAAAGTTAGAAAATAAATAAATAAAAATAAATTTATATGTTTATTAATTTTACAGAAAACTGTAAAATCATATCCAATTAGAAATGTTTCCTCCTTAACTATTGCTCATAATGATTGCTTCTTTATTTATTTCTTGCTTACTTCTTCAGTACCTGGTACTGTGTTGATCACAGCCACTGTTCTCTGATGCACTTCAGTGGTAGTTCTTTCTACATTTTCTTACCAGTTGAGGATGATGATGCTTAAAGAGATGAGTCACTCATTCCTTTGCTGAACATTACTTGTTTGCTAGCAAAGGATAGATAGCAGCAGAGCTGATGTGACTCTGAGTACCTTTTTTAACATCATTTTGCTTGTTTGGTGATGTCCTTCATAGTACAGTGTGCACATTTGGTACTAGTTGCTCTAATTTCCTAAATAACACCTTTTGGTGCTTCAGGGAATAGGTAGGGATTATAACAAGGATAGAAAAAATATTTAAAACAGAAAAAGCAGAACAATTTTTACCTGACTACACATTTTAAGAAACCAATAACTGGTATCATTTTTCTAAAAGCAGCTGATAGCCAGTGAAGGCTCAGGAAAATTTCCACAGTTACACATCAAAAGCAATGGACCCATGCTGCAATTCAGTTTCTTACTGTGTCTGCACATAATGATGCTCATTATAAGATCAGTGTGCCAGAGAAGTACTCACACTTCCTTGTTTATTTCACAAGTCCAAGAAACAAAAACAATCTAAGTGCCCATTACCTGGTGAGCCTATATTTTAAAAATGTGATACATATACACAATGTAACCACATGAAATATAAATGGATAAGGTCCTGTCATTTTTTATAACATGATTAGAAACGAAGGTTATTGTGTGAAGTGAATAAGCCAAACACAAAAGAGGACCACATGATCTTTCTCGTGTTTGGAGTATATAAAAGATGATCTCAGAGCTGTGGGTGTAGCTCAGTATTAGAAGGCTTGCTTAGCATGTTAATGACCCTGAGTTCAATCTCTAGTACTCTCCTCCCCCAAAATAAAGTAAAAATAAAAATGAAAACAGGATACTCAAACTTATATCAGGTGGGTACATAAAAATTGAGGCAGGAAGGTTGGTTACCAGGACTAAGGAGAAAAGCAGGGGAAGACAAGCAGGGAAAGATTGAACAATGAACTCTAAACTAGTTAATTAATATCAAAAATTTCTGCTGTTATTAAGCAGTAATGTGACTTTAGATAATAACACTGTCCATTTTTCAAAAAGACTAAAAAGGATTTTGCAAGCAAGCACCATGGAACCATTTCCCCAGACCCAAGGAATGGATTTTGAATATTATCACCATAAAAAGTAATCAGATTATGTATGGTGGCGCACACCTTCAATCCCAGCACTGAGGAGGCAAAGGTAGGGGGATCTCTGTGAGTTCGAGGCCACCTTGACACTACAGAGTGAATTCCAGGTCAGCGTAGGCCAGAGTGAAACCCTACCTCGAAAAACCAAAAGAAAAGAAGTAATCATTATTTGAGGAGATAAATATGTTTAACCTGTTTTATGCAATATAGACTTTAAAATGTAGTAAAATATCACATTGCAGGTCTAGAAATAAATTTTTTATGCTTGGATATGTGAGTTAAAAATAAACTTACGGGGGCTGGAGAGATGGCTTTGCGATTAAGCCCTTGCCTGTGAAGCCTAAAGACCCCAGTTCAAGGCTCGATTCCCCAGGACCCACGTTAGCCAGATGCACAAGGGGGCGCACGCTTCTGGAGTTTGTTGGCAGTGGCTGGAAGCCCTGGCGTGCCCATTCTCTCTCTATCTGCCTCTTTCTCTCTGTGTTTGTTGCTCTCAAATAAAAATTAAAAAAATAAATAAATAAACTTACGGGCTGGAAGAATGGCTTAGCAGTTTAGGTGTTTTCCTACAAAGCCATAGGGCCCAGGTTCAATTCCCCAGGACCCATATTAGCCAGTTGCACAAGGGGGCACATGCATCTGGAGTTCCTTTGCAGTGGCTGGTGGCCCTGGCACCACCATTTTCTCTCTCTCTCTGTTAAATAAATAAATAAATAAATAAATAAATAAATAAACTTACATCCAAAGACAATGCTCCTGTTTTTGCTTAAATTTTTAATTACAACTGTGAATGTTTTATTTTGGTCCTCAAAAGTGACTACTATTTATCTTGCTTTCTTTCTTTTCTTGTCGTTGTCCTTGTTTTGAGGCAGGGTCTCACTCCTAGACCAGGCTGACCTGGAATTCACTATGTTGTTTCAGGGTGGCCTTGTACTCATGGCAATTCTCCTTGGCCTCCCCACTGCTGGGATTAAAGGCTTGCACCACCACACCTGGCTCTTCCTTGAGGCCTATAACTTTATGCAAGTCTGACTTCATTCTCTACTTCAGCATAACTGAATAATCTAAACCCATTTAAATTTTATGTTTGATGACTTTTCTTTCCATAAATACCGATGAAATGAATTTTGGGGAAACTTATTTAGGGTAGAAACTATGTTAAGTATGGCAAATAGAATGGTTTTCAGACCACGATTAAGAAAATTACCCAGTTTGAACAGTTACATGAAGCAAGGCCTCATAGTGAGCCTTCAATTAGGCTTGAAAGGAGCCAAAGCCATGCTGAATGCTTGTCAGCACAATTTGCATTTGCTTTTACAGTTCTAGTCCAGGCCCTGTGAATGGTGCCAGCATCACTTAAGATAAACCTGCTAGTCATTCCTGCTAGTCAGTGTTTGTGCTAAAAATAGTTAACTAAAGAAGAGCGATTTCTCTTTTTGACATGTAGAGAAGTGCCCTCTAATATAAGGTGATGGGTTTTTGGCAGTGAAACTGATTTTAAAGAGTGTTATGTAGTGAAAATTTATTCACTGGCTTCAGTAAGTAGGAGAAATAAATGGGAGCTATGAGAAAAAAGATAGAGTTCAGCATTGTGATGGAGAACTTTGACCCCATAGGACGACCCTGTATTTCAACTCTACCTTTGCCAATTATGAGGTAAATTAAGACATTAACAAAACTATATTTGATTTGGTTTCCTGGTCAGGGAGTAAGTTTAAAACATATTTACTTTGTAAGTTTACTATAACAAAATGGCAAAGTAATACCTGAACAGAGAACCATTAAAGCTGTTTTCACCTTCTCCTCATTTTTCTTTTCAAACATTGTTAATCCTCTCTCTCCACTTAAATTTGTCTAAAATAATAAAGATGGCACTCAAAGAACACCCAGACACTCATTACCGTCCTCATTGTGTTGGCTTCTGGTTTGTTATTTTTCTGTTTCTACGAACACTGCTACACAATTCCCAATCCCAATACCTTTGCCATTTGCTATATTTGACTTTTAGTTAAAAAACAAGTCTATAAAAATCTACTTGTCCTAAACCCCTCTTTCCAACAATCCTTTTGCCAGACAAACAATTTTGGAGAGAATTCATTTGAGGTCATTATGTAGTAAATAATCTTCATTTTGATCACCAATATTTCCTTAACTCAATACAGCTGAAGAATACTTCCCCTCTCACCACACTTTTAGCCTCTGTAATTAGAAGGCTTTAAAAACCAAAGAAGCTTGCTTTTTAATTCCCTACCTGTGTTTCATATCTGGGACTTTTCTCAGGCTGATAGAAAAGAAACAGAAGAAATAATGGCACATTTCATGGCTGAGTCATTAATAATCACACTAGATTCCTTTGTCAGTAAGTCAAAGTAAAATTTTATTGATCAGCTACTGTCCTGTTTACTGCAATGTGCACTGAAGATAGTAATAGCACTTCTAATCCCATGCAATATGTGACTAAGCTAAGAATCTTGTTGAAAAACAAATCAAGGATGTAACATGAATCAAAAGATTTGGAATAGATACTAATAGTTGGAAGTTCCAGCTATCTGTTGATTTCCTTGTATAAATTCAGCAAGGTAACTTTCACCAAAGGATAAGGGGATGCATATTAATGATTCAAAGATTCCAAAAAAAAATCATTGCATTTTTTAATAATTCCATAAATAATTTACTTTAAACAATTTTCGTTAAAAATGAAAATATATCAGGTTAATCATTGTTCTAGGGACTTTATAAATACAAACATTGAGCTGAAGTATAGTTAATTGATAGAGTGGTTACCTAGCAAGATCATGGGTTTAACTCATAGGACTTCAAGTAAACAAATATAACGTTTTTCTCCTTAGCAACATCATAAAGTCAGCACTTTGTTTTCATAGTTTGAATGAATATACTGAGACTTGGAGAAGTGTGGCAACAGAACCTAAGTCGCTCAGCTTATACAAAGCACTGCCCAAACTTGAACCTACCATGTTGGCATTGCAATTCCAGTTCTTAATCACTGTTCTTGACATCATTTAAAGCTAAAGTCTTTGCATAAACCTTTTCAGTACCATGGATTTTCACTCTAAGGGAATATGCTTTGACTTTATGAGAAAACCTTTAGTATTCAGCAATTCTTTCTCCTTTCTATTCTGTAGGGAACTAGTGCCCTGCTGACCTAGGTAGCCATGTTCTGAAAGGAGATTCCCTATCTTCTCAGCTGTTACAGTCATAGAAGCATTGTTTCTCTGATAAATGGATGCAAGAGTAACATTTAAAAACAATTAGCATACCCTTTTCAAGATCAGTTTTCAAAATTTAATTTGTAGGCTAATAATAGGTAAATGCTTCTAGTCTATACAGAATAAATATCTTTAAGAAATTAAACACATTTGACAACTTTGAAGTGACTTCGCAGCAGATATTATTCTTTTAAATGATTTTTTTTTTCTTTTCTGCTCAATGTCATTGCTTTGCATAAAGCAAATTCATCCATCAGGTACCTTTGATGCCATGTCACCAAATCACTAGTATTCCACTATTCCAGATATCTGAAGAATGCCTTTTGATAAACTATGTTAGTATCACCCTTTCTCTTCATGTAGGATCGATCCAAAGGCATTCTCTGGATCTGTTGTTCAAAATATCTCCATATTCTCCATCACACACAATGTTGGAAAAGTGAGATCATAATTTAACATAATTGCATATCCCAAACTTTGTTACTTTAGGAAGCTCTCTGTCCCCCAAATTTATGATAGTGAAATGAGGAGTAATGACTTCTAACTAAGAATTACTCTGACAATTCAAGTCTATTTATGTCATATGTACATGTATGTATGTATATATACACATATATATGTACACATATAATATAATTAATATAATATAATAAATATATCACAACCTCACTGCATAATTAATAATTATTATGAACTTCTTTGTCACTAACTTAAGGTAAAAATTTATTGACCAAAGGATGTTCTTTTAAATTGAACCCATGCAATATGAGACTACCATGAAGGAGCTAAGAATTTTTTTTTTGTTTAAAAATCATGTATTGTATCATAAAAACTGCATTCATATGAAAGTACATGAGTGAAAAACTTTCCCATCCTCCCCACAATCAGAACAGAATCTTTTTGCTAATACATTACAAAGTTAAGGCATATGTCCCTTGCTGATTATAAAAAAGCTAATTGTAGACACTAGCTTCTGGGACTCTTGTAACGTATTAACCTGGCTTTGACAGAGATAGTTCCAGTGCCTTTCAACTGTCCCTGAATCTTCCTCTCATCAAAGGTCAAAGCAGTGAGTGCTCTTAGTGCCCTTAAGCTGGACGAACACCATTTAGTACTCATACATTAGCTGTGCCATATTACCACCAAGACTGATACTTCCATAAGACCATACCTGAGAGACCATCTAGTACTATCAATGGTCTGCTCGGTACTTATCAAGGGATAGTTTACTCAAGGGCCAAATATGACCATTATTGACTTCAAAACACGCTTGTTTTTCTCCTATATGATAGGAATTTCTTCCTTGCCATACTTCGTACTGCCCCAACTACCTTGAGTGGCATAGTTGTGAACTCCTTGATGCTAGGGACCATACCCTATGTCATTAGTAACCAGCACCTGAGGCATGAGCAGTGCAGTCATCCCCTATTTAGTGGGAGAGCTATCATGCTAATAGAATTGCACTTTTTATTCTCAAGCTTAGCAGGTTAAGAATCTGGTTGAAAGACAAGACTACTACTTTTTCCCCACTCCATCCTTCCCTCCCCCAATGCACAGAACAAACATGGCAACAGCAGTAATAAGAGGTATGTTAGAAGTACAAGCTGAATGATCAGGTAACACTGAGTGTTTGGTACTGATGCCAATAATTAATAAAGTTTTCATGACAGAAGCAGATTACAGTTTGGACAGTGAAGTTTGGATTTGGGTAACAAAGAAGAACAGGGTTGGTCCCTAGATTGGAGAAATGTTGTCAAGTACAGATATGTAGAAAAAGTGAGTGGTGGGATGACCAAGGAATTGAACCAAACACAAGTGGCAAAAAATCATGTCCATGAGGCATAAGTACAGGGCCATAGAGAGATTAAGCCCCAAAAGTTATATTGAGGAGCTTGCAATATATCAATAAAGAGAGGTGATGCCTCTTTAGCATTTATATCCTACAAATTTTAAATAATTTGAGCTTGTAATGTGGACTTCAAGTTGACCACAAAAATGAGATACTTCATATCAAATAGTGCTAGTAATATTTGAAATTGTCACGGGGCTTCTCCTGAGCTTTGGAAGTAGTATACACACAAGCCACTTGGTTGTCTCCATGACTACTTCTGCTTCTTCTGTTTGCACAGCCCTTGGGCATAATACTAACAACCCTTAAGTGAGTTTCTTTAAATATTGAATTTAGCAGCATATGAGAAAGTGAGGCAAATGGGACACAGCCTTGTGTTCCTGAGACCAAGTGGTGCAGGCTAGGCAGCAGAAGTCATTTTGACAATAATAAATTATCTTTCAAGTAGAATAGGGGAAATATTACCTGAATTTTCATGTCATTATGAATATGAACTTTATGAATTCTCTAGGGCTTTGATAACCATGAATTATTAACTGGATGACTTCAGGCTATAGCATTTACTTTTCTCTCAGTTTGGGAGGCACCAAGTCTCAAGTTGTTGGCAGGTCCATACTCCCTCTGAGAAGTGTACAGCAGAATCCTTCCTTGCCTCTTTCCATCACCAGGTCTCAATTTTGTTTCCTCCCCCTCTCCCTTGGCAAATGTATCACTTTGATCTCTGCCTCGCTATAGAGAATATGCCTCTCTTCTTGCCTTGTCTCTCTTATCAGGACATTATACTATAGAATTGGGGCCCTATTCTATGTTAACATGAATTCACTTTACTTGTTTGTAGCTCTGAAGACTCTTTCCCCACAATATCACATTTGTAGGTGCTGACCTACACGACACCTTTTGGGGGCACACAATACAAACAAGAGAAGAGAGCATTACATGAGTGATAGTGCTGGGCTCCTCTCCAGTGGGTAGGTAGTGCTAAGGAAGGACCAGGCACGCTGGTTCCTCCCAAGGGGTTGAGGAAGAAGAGATGAATGTCAGACAACTCAGAACCTCTCCTAGTCACTGGAGAAAAAACACTCTGAGTCGGGAGGCTTGTCAAAGCAGGAACTGGATTTATTGTTATAAGCAGTTGCCTATATAATGTTGGGAATGAAGGTGGGATTCTAGGATGGGGGTAAAGATAAGGGCCAATAGTAAACTGTGACTATTAAAATGATAATTCCAACTCCTGTGTGGGAGTAGCAGGCAAGAAGACATTAGGCATCTTGCTGAGTCCTAGCTGGCCAGAGACAGGTCGCCAATCTTTAGCTAGGCTCAGGAAGTTCCACTAGGCCTCATGCCCAGGCCTCTCAAGGCCCTACATCTCCCCTTTTTGTTTTTGTAAGAGCACTAGTCACAATGGCCCCTATCTTAGGTTTTCCCCCTCTGGGGATCTTACCCGTCACTGGGTACCAGGTGTTTAGCTCGCTGAGAACCCACTCCATGGACTGTCTTAGGTTGTCTCAGTCATTCTGAGATCTTATCCATCATTGGTCACATGGAGGGCAGAGGAGGTGGCAGTAGGTCATTTGAGGAACTTAATTCCTGAGTTGCCAGCCTGTGGTAATGTACCTCAACCTGATGGAGTTTTATTGCCTCTAGCTGCTGGTGAATGGATTGTGTGATTTTGTTAATTACATAAGGCCTGGCAGTGAGAATAAGGAGGAGGGGAAGGAGGGCCTAACCAGAGGGAGGAGGTAGGGTAAGAAGCCATATAAGCCCGTCTGCAGTGGGCTGTTCTGGAGGTCCTGCTGTCTCTTCTCCAAGTCTTCCTGGAGCCTCTTAACCTTGTCCTGGGTGATTCCCAATTTAATGGTGTAAAAGCAGCACTTTTCCTGTAAAAACAAGCATTTGCCTCCTTTTTCAGCCATTAGTAGGTCTAATACCCTCCTGTTTTGTAGGACTACCTGAGCCAGGGAATCTAGCTGTTTTTGGAGATAGGTCTCCCTCCGATATAATCAAAAGAGGGCACCGGGAGGACCTCATTTCCAGGAATGATATCTACATCTGGGATTATGGTGGCTGGGGCACAAAGGTCCATCCAATTGGTGAGCAGAAAGTCATAGGCCATCCTGCCACCACAAACATAAACCATTCCAGATGGTGGGCAGTGTTGAGCACTGGGCTCAGTTGTGTTAAAAGTACAGAAGGAAGAATGAATGTATCCCACATCTATACTGGAATTATTAGGGGAATGTGGCGCCCAAATGCAAGTTCCAGAGGAAACATTGGGAACAGCTGGACAGGGATGGGGAAGGTAGAACTGTAGGTAACGGATGAGGACCAATGTTTTTGGAAAGGGGATAATTGTTTATCTCCTTTAGAAAAATTTAAAATATTTAGGGTAAATAATGCCTTTTTTAGTTGGTCATGTGGGGGTAAGGATTCCCCCTTTTGTTTTTGTAATTGAGACTTGAGTCTGATTATTCTATCTTTAAAATTTTAGTTGTATTATGGTAGTATAAGCCTTACATATGAGGTATAGAGAGTAGACATATCTTATATTTTAAATATCTAATACTTGCAAATATCCCACATTTTAACTATTTAACATTTATAAACACAGGCAGAACCTGTCATCAGTCTTGAAAACAGTACCAATTGATTTATAGACTAACTCATTTAATCTAGGAATTTTTAGCACCTGTGTTTGAAAACATCTCTGATTAGTTTAGATACCTGTGTTGGTACAAATTACCCAGAGAACATTGGAAACAGAACCATAGAGTTTAATAATTTTTTAAAAGTCAAAACAGCTAGCTAAATTTTAATATAACCCTTGATAAATCTTTCTGAAAGAAATAACATTATTTGACAGCCCATGATTTTGGCTTAAGGTTGATAGTTATTGATTTTACATACCACAGAAACTTTTATTAACATAAAACAATTTTATGTTTTACCCATGATTTAAATTTGATAAAGTCTAAGTAAGCTATCCTAACATATCCCAGGAAGATGAAAGTTATCATTATTGAAATTAAATCATTTAAACCTAAGTGATTAAACCTTGTTATGCCCATTCAATAGAATTAGCATAAATAAGATAGAAGCTATTTTTAAAGTTAGAATGTTTTTAGGTATAAGTACTTCACCTTTGCTAAATAAACACTTCTATGTGAGCCTTTATCTTAAGAATAGTTAAAACCTTGATGAAAAGAGGAACCTAATTTATTTTACTAAGAGAGTCTTAAAGCCAGTTTTATAACCCTTAAATCATAACAAATTAGCATCATTGACCTGTTAATGAGTGAGGTCTTATCATAAGATTCGGTTTCTCCATTGATTAAAACATTGGCATCAGGTAAACATTATATTTAATCCAATTAAATGTTTTAATGAAGGGGCGCTTCCCCTGATATACATGTTAGGTAAGTCTGATGCTTGTCTTATGTAGGAGCTTCTAACCTGGTCAAATACCTTGACTCAGTTTACCTATTTAACATTTTGTCTAGTGAGAAAATTTATCTAATGGATGCAACTTTAGGTGTTCAAAAGAGAAGAACTAAAGAGAACCACAGTTATATGTTGTACTCCTTTTTCTTTGTCAGAGACAATTGGCCATTTTGTCTCTAGTCAGAGTCTGGGGGCTTAACCTTGTATGGGGTCTGAGATAAAGGGGGTTTTATCCATTATTTTTTTTAGAGTCCAGCTTTCCATGAATTTAAGTAGCATATGTTGGAAAGCAAGAGCAAAATGAAATTACAGAGCAGAGAGATAAGCATCCTGACATTTCTTATCCTATTCTGAAGTTGTTTGTTTTTACATAGCAAATTTTCCCATTTGCAAAACACAAGGTGATAGACTCTTGTCTATGTTTAACCTGGTTAAACCTCCAATTACATCTGTACTTATGACTTTGTGACCCACCTAGAATAGCCATTACCTGTGTCCAATGTAAGATGAATTTAGATGAAGACTATGTCCCTATGTAAAACTTTTAGAGTATCCCTAAGAGTCTATAAGCAGTTGAAAAATCTCTAACTTTAGTCATAGCATTTAGGTTTAACCCGAAAATTCTTTCCTACCTACGCACATCAGTCCATTATAAATTTAACCTTGATTAAACTCTCTGGGCCTGGGCAGCAGGACGCAGCCAGCCCTTATGCCAGTAGCCCAGTTCCAACAAAATCCTTTGTAGTCTTTACTTTTCCTTAGAAAGCTCATAAGCCAAGCCTCAAAGTTCAATGTTGTCTGCACTTAGCATTCTTAGATTCTCATCAGAATATTCCATAAAATTTGGCTTACCATGCCAGAAGACGCCTTCAGTTGCAAGTACCAAGTCCATGCCTATTCCTCTAAAACAAAGGTTTTAAAAAATCAACATCCACATGGTCAGGTTCATCTCAGTCCACTACTCAGTACCAAGTTCTGTATCAGACAGCTTCAGGTTTACTGAGATGAACTTCCAGACTAGGTACAGTTATGGAGGGAGGGATATTTATTGAAGCTTACAGATCCAAGGGAAGTTCCATAATGGCAGAAAAAGCTGGCCTGCCTTCACAGGCCCAAGCAGAGAGAGAGAGAAGCTAGGGACAAATGACCCGTTCACAAATACAAAAACCACAGATGCAGCTTGCCAGGACCAAAAGTGAAAGGAAAGAGAAAGAGAATGAAGAGATGTTGACAGGCAAGTACAGGTTATAGAAGGAAAGTTTAGTGCATTAAATATGAAGACTGCCTCATAACTTATGAGGATATGCTCACCAGCACATGTACACCAATTGACCTCCTCAATGAATGCCTCTCACAGGGCCCTAGTCTGCTGGGTTCCCAGAACCCCACGTTAGGTGCCAGATTCCGGGCTCCTCCCCAGTGGTTAGGTAGTGCTGAGGAGGGACCAGGCCCACTGGTTCCGCCCAAGGAGTTGAGGAGAAGGATGAGTGTTAGACGACTCAGAACCTCTCCTAGTCACCAGAGAAAAACCATACTGAGTCAGAAATCTTGTCGAAGCAGGAACTCACTTTATTGTAACAAGCAATTGTCTATATAATGTTGGGAACAAAGTCGGGGCTTCTAGGATGGGGGTATTGGTAAGGGCCAATAGTAAACTGTGACTACTGAAATGATAATTCCAACTCCTGTGCGGAAGTAGCAGGCAAGAAGCCATTAGGCATCTTAATGAGTCCTAGCTGGCCAGAGACAGGTCACCAAACTTTAGCTAGGCTCAGGAAGTTCCACTAGGCCTCACACCCAGGCCTCTCAAGGCCCAACATGATAGAAATGGACCCTTTGTGGATGAATGCACAATAGCTTTATTAGAAATTGTTGTGTCTTGACTCAATGCTGCTTTGAAATTTCTGAGCCTCAATCTTGTTTGACAACTGTTACTTTGGGGAATAAATTTAAATATCAAAGCATGTTGCTAGAGTGAAAAATGCACGATATGAAATAGAAATTTGGATTCATGCATGATTTATTTTTATTATAACTGAGTCTTAGAGCACTAAATCACAAAAATAACAGTTTTTGATGGTTTAAATATCATTCACCATAGCCTAACCTAATTTAAAAATGAAATACTAAATAACTCAGAACATTATTCTGTATCACTAAATTACATTTGATATGGGAACTCAGGGGTTTCTCACCAGTGCACCAACATATGCGAACACACTGACTATTTAGGATAGTTTTGGATTCTTGTCTTCTGAATTTGATGAATGAAGTCCACAGACCACAGGATAAAGTTTAGAAAGATATTATTTTAGCTTAGAATTTTAGGAGGATGAACTTAAAGATAAGGGGCCTTATGGCAAAGAAGTTACTAAGAAGACCAGAATTTAAAGAAGGAAGCAAGGCAGAGCTCTTGCCCAGGGAGGAAATAAGAAATGTGAGAAGTCCACCTCAAGGAAAAGGTTGGGAGCTTTTATGGGAGCCCCATGGATGGGTGACTGGTCTAGTGAGTTAGTGTTGTTGTCAGGTGTCTGGGGTCAAATTTTCTAAAAGTACGACAATCTTCCCAGAAATCATAATTCTCTAGGAAGGAACTTCTCACTAAGGAGTGACAGGACTCCTGAAGAGGGCAGAGATTAAAAAAAAAAAAAAAAAAAAAAAAAAGCCAAGCCCTTATGACATTTCTGGCCTCTATTAAAGTGTCTCTTATTGGTCCAAGGACAATTCCCACATTTACATAAGGGAAAGCTATCCATTTGGGGTCCTGACACCCCCAGATTACTTCACAATCACTCAAGAAAGCCATGAAGCTTTAGTCCTGACAGACTCAACCACCTCACACATAGCTTTTTTTGTTGTTGTTGTTGTTGTTGTTTTGTTTTTGTTTTGTTTTCTTGAGGTAGGGTCTCACTCTAGCCCAGGCTGACCTGGAATTCACTATGGAGTCTCAGGGTGGCCTCGAACTCACAGAACTCACAGTGATTCTCCTACCTCTGCCTCCTAAGTGCTGGGATTAAAGGCGTGCGCCACCACGCCCAGCTCACACATAGCTTGTAAGTGGTATCTCTTCACAAAGGAACTACCTTTTTTGCAGCTGCTTCATAAAAAACAAAATACAAAAAAAAAAGGGGCTGAGCAGAGATCATGTCCAATCAGTCTAGTCAATACCAATTTCACATTTAGATGAAATTATTATTGTCTGGGTTCAAATAAGTAAGAGTGGTAGAAAGAAGCCAAGGCTATCTCTGTGTCTCCTATACAAGGAACAAACGAAAAGTCACTAAGAAATATTTACCCCAATATTAGTAACCTATAATTTTTTAGATCGCAAATATTATTTTGAAAGTTTAAGGTTATTTAATTAAGGTGAGAGTTGGATATTTCCAAGTTGTTCGATGTTTCTATTGCACCCTCTTCACATTGAGTATACTTTTTTTGTTTTGTTTTCTTTAGTTTTTTCACTCTGGTCCAGGCTGACCTGGAATTTACTATGTAGTCTCAGAGCTGCCTCAAACTCGTGGTGATCCTCCTACCTTTGCCTCCTGATTGCTGGGATTAAAGGCATGCACCACCACCCTGAACATATTGAGTATATTTTTCAACATAAATCTTGTTTCTGTTTTTAAACTTTTAAGGGGTTCTATCCAATATAATTTTATACCAGCAAAACTTGCTGTTTTGTACTATTTAAGATATAATTAACTCTTAGAAAGTATGCTTTGCTATATTTTTTTTTTTTAGTCAAAATGTAACAGGTTGGCATTTTGAACTATAGTTGAACTCTTTGGTGCTCAAAATAACTGACTATCTGACTCTTATGAAAATAAATCCTTGCTATCATTTTAAGAACAAAAGTTGAACTTTCTCAAAAGAAGGGAAAGATGTCAAGTTGCCTCTTCATCGTAAGGCTTTAAATATAGCTGGGAATAATGTTCTCCTTTAATACTATAGTTAGAGCCTTGAGCCACCAAACCAACCTAAGAACATAGTATTTAATTAGTACTATACCACATTCTCCCTTTGTTTTGTCAATAGTACTGAGCACAATAAAGAATATTTAAATGTTTTTTTTAAATTTTTAAGTTAGAACCACCATTTTATTATATATATATATATATATATATATATATATATATATATATATATTACTTTTTACAAACTATTTAAAAAAGCAATAATCTATTTTCTTGGTTGTATCTTCATATTAAGTAGGTAAGCTTAATTAAATCAAAAAATCAGAGTTGCCATGGTTGTTTGATTTAGGTGTCCCCCCCATAAACTTAGTTCTGAATACTAGGTCCCTAGCTGATGGTAATTTGGGAATTAACTACTCCAGGAGGCAGTGTATTGTTTGGGGTGAATTTATGGGTATTATAGCCAGATTCCTCTTGCCAGTGTTTGGACACACTCTCCTGCTGCTGTTGTCTATATAATGTTGGCCAGGAGGAGATGTCCACCCTCTGCTCATGTCATTTTCCCCTGCCATGATGGAGCCTCCCCTCAAGTCTATAAGCCAAAATAACCTTCCCCTACCACAAGAAGCTCTTGGTTAGGTATTTTCTGCCAGTACAATGAAGCTTACTGCAATAGTTGCCTTACTGATCTTTGTTTTTAGTGTATTTTCCAGAAAAACAAACATGCTTAGTTGAAGAGGTACCTGAAAAAGATATTGTCTTTTTTATTCTTGATGGACAATGTAATACTTTTCACTTCTATTTTACATAAGGGATAATTTACCTTTTAAAATTTGAAAGCACTAAAACATTTCTCAGTTTTAGTTTTGCTTTTAGACATAGACATTAGAGTTTGGTATTAAAAGTGATTCCTGTTCCCTGTCTACACTGCTAAACCCACTGTGTCTATCTTCTAAAGTGTCTTGTTCTGAGATTCCCTCCTAGGCCACCCTCATTTTCAGGCATGGTGCCTGCACATTTTGGTAATAATTCATTCATGTCTGAAAACAAATATTTGGAAACCTTGACCCAATTAGAAAATTTACTGAATTTCTACAACATACCCCAAACACTGGAAATAAAACACTATTAATCCATATACACATGATACTAGGAAGGGTGGTAAAACTAATATGGAATTCACTATTGAATGGCAATGTTACTATGGATTTAGGTAGCAGCATTAAGTCCTTTGCAAATACAAAACTACAAAGATCAAAAGCCAGGTAACTTTTCCAAGGCTCCACAGCAATTAGTGCCTCTTTGCTGACTCACATTCTGTCATAATCAGGATCATCTGTAGACATAACAATGATTAGGAACCTTGAAGTTGGAGCACAAAGCAATTAACAATGAATTCTGAAAGGCACCTCACTTGCTGGCTTTATGACTTCTCTGAAACTCAGTTTCTTCACTTGTCTTAGAGAATTTTTTTCTTTAATTATGGCCTTCAAGACATTGTCATCTACTCATGCATTTACAAGAGGTCATTGGCAAGCCAAAATAAAACCTTTGCCTCCATGAGCTGCTTTTAGCCATGCTTTTTTTTTTTTTTTTTGTTCAGCAATGTGAAGGTACCTACAACAAGCCATTGGCACAGCCCCATTCCTTGTTTTCCTTAAGCATCTTCAGTAGTTTGGGTCTTATATTGAAATGTTATTTTATCTCTCCAGCTCCATTAACTGTCTGTACTGTCAACTATTGTCTACATTTAAAAAAATTGTTTATTTTTATTTATTGATTTGAAAGTGACAGACAGAGAGAGAGAGAGAAGCAGATATAGAGAAAGAATGGGCATGCCAAGGCCTCCAGCCACTGCAAAAGAACTCCGGATGCGTGTACCCCCTTGTGCATCTGGCTAATGTGGGTTCTGGAGAATTGAGCCCTGAACCGGGGTCCTTAGGCTTCACAGGCAAGTGTTTAACCACTAAGCAATCTCTCCATCCCAATTGTCTACATTTTTGAAGTCATATTTCTTTAACTATCTTTACCTGCACACACACACACACACACACACACACATACACACACACATATATACATATATATATATATATATATGGCACTTTAGATCTATTATCCCATTTGTCTTTAATGTGACATTTTTCAGTAGAGAAGATGAGATAGGAAGGGTGATTTCAGAAGTTCAAATGAGATTTGGAGACATTAAATGCTTCTATGACCCCTGGGAAAATAAAGATCTTCTATGTCCCTTGATGAGCATCTAGGCAGTGCTTGTTCCTCCATTGGTCTGCTCTTCTGTATCCCAGGATCTGGAAGCCTGAAAGCTATGGGTGAATTTGGAGCATTTATTTTCTTTGACATTTTCCAGGTGTAGGACAATCAGGGACATCTGTATCCAGAAGTATCCCTAGGATGACAGTGCAGCCTGCATGGGATTTACGTGATCACTGTGCCTGGGCTTTGCCAGAACTCTAGAAAGTAGTGCTTAGGGTAGGTCAGAAACAAGAAAACCCAACAGAAAACAAAGATCAAAGCAGAGTTTAAGAAGAGTCAGAAGTTACCTGTATTGTCATAGTTTCCTTACTCTCTAATAGCCTAAGGCATGAATTTTAACATTCAGTGTTGTTTTCTGGTAAAACCATTTTATTCTGGAATTTTTGAGGCTGTTACAGGGTCTGCGAATTTTATTATGAATGGGTGATAATCTCTAGGCTATGCACTTTAAAAGTATTACTTTATTTAAAAATTAGTACAATAATGAGGAATTCATTTTGTCTGATGTGATTTTCCATAACAACATCTTTGGAATTAGCAAGGGCAAGTACCATCATAACCTATTGCCTAAAGGATAAGCAGTGGCTTATCCTTTATCATTTGTGGCTGCTGGTTCTGGCTTATGATCCAAATGGCTAATTAATGTTAAAGCTAGATCTTCATCTGTTTAGCTGTCCTGTAACTTCATGCAATTTTTCTTGCAAAACATTATTGTACTATAATTTCAGAAATTGTCCTCTTATTTTGGCTTCATAAACTGCATTGTAATTTTGAGGCTCCAAGTGTCAGTGCTGCTAATCCTGTCACTGCCTTTTAAGTATTTTAACATTTACTACTTGGAGTTTTCAACCAATGAGCCAGTGTATGAATCCATATATGGATCCATGTTATCCTAAGAATGGAGTCTGAGAGTTCAGTAGGTCTACCCTGGGTGGTGCAATGTCTGCTACAATGCTTAGTTCTGTTTTTAAAACAGAATGCTTCTTTGTGTATTTTAAAACTGGCCTGGAAGTTATTACATTGTCTAGGCTGCCTAGTACTTGTGTCAATCTTCTTTTAGCCACAAAATTCTGAAATTATAAGAATGAGCCACTGTAGCAAGCTCTATGGTACCTATATTGAAATCCAAATCTCTCAATAGTTGTGATGACTGTTAAGTTTTAAATTCATCAGAATCCTATTGAATAATTTCGGAGATTATGCTGTGTACTATTTGTAATAAGCCTATAAATTAAGGAAGGCAATCCACAATCTGTAAAGGCACAATTGAAATGAAATGTTCATAACCACCATAAGCCAGTTAGCTGGATACCATATTATGAAGCTTACATTGAACACACCTGTGGCTGCTTTAGAGTCCATTCTGTGGCCAGTGTTGCTTTCAGGTTTCAAAATTAAACTTTTTTTTTTTTTAATGTGTACCGGCTTCTTTCTTTTGTAAATATAATGTTCTAACACAGAACTAAGGTACATACAAAAAATTTAACTCATAAGAGGGTTTAAAATCTCTAATACATGCCATAACACACAAGTTTTTACTTAGTACCTCCTTGGTATACTGATTTCATTTTTATCCAGCAAAAGTTAGTACCAGGAAAAGTTGGTGTAAAAGGAAAGAGAAAGCCACTAGGTAATCAATATGTAGCCCTATTGCATCCAGTGTTGCCTTAAAAATAATAATAATAAGAGTCTCTCACAGTATAGGGCATGTAATTTATATTACAGGACCTTGTGCTAGCAATTTTGTACTCCAGATTTCTCACAGGCACATTTCATGAATGCTCAGTATGAGAAAAATAACTGACACAAGAATCTGTTCCAAATTTCGAAATCTATTTGAAAGCTCATTTTCATCTTAAATTTCAAGACAGGAATGGGCTATAAATCCCGCATTAATACACATGGCAGAGAGATAAAACCATGAGTGCAGATAGCAAGCTTTTGAATACAGGGATAAAGATTACTTTATGCTAGAGTCACAAAAGGCTTTAAGATTTAAGTGGGTCTGACCTTCATATTATATTTTATACACCATAATCATAATAAATTCCCAATAAAATATGTGAAAACTCAGAAAATAAAGCCAGACATAGTTACATAGCTACCTTCCCCTATCTTAATATTCAAACATGATACAATGTACAGGTTTTAATCCTTTCCAGGAGGACATTTTAGCACAATTTGAACCAAATTTAATGTATTTTTACTTGACATTATTCCAGTTACTTTATTCAGTTGGATTAAAATATCTTTTATATTATTACTGACAACATATTTTTGCATGGATACATCATACATTGGTACCCTTTTTCCCTCGTTCCTATTCTGTTGGTGCCCTAAATAATATCTATTTGATAAAAAGCATCATAGTTTTCTTACCCAATCTTTTCATATTGTTATTGCTTTTCATGTAAGTACATCATAAATAACTCATTAAAAATATTTCATTTACTTAATTATTTGAAACAGAGAGAGGGAGGGAGAGAGAGAAAATGGGCATGCCAGGGCCTCAAGCCACTTCAAATAAACTCCAGATGCATGTGCCATCATGTACCTCTGGCTTATGTGGAATCTAGAGAATCAATCCTGGGTCATTAGGCTTCACAGACTAAACCATCCCTCCAGCCCACATCTAGATTATTAATGTTGGTCTTTAAAACAGATTCCCAAATGAATGATTACCTAGATTAATATAGTCAATTTTTTTTCCAAATAGTTACTAGAAATGAAATGGAAATTTACCTATTTTGGCATACCACAGCAAAGAGAGAGAGAGAGAGAGTCAGGCAGAGGGAGATTATGCATGCACACCTTATAAGAATATTCTTCTCACTTTCTTTATCCATGCCTCTCACTGGAGGAAAGGCATTCACAGGAGGGCCAAGCAGATTTTAAAGAAAATTCATGTTACATTTTCATGACTGAACTTTGAGCACATTATACACTGAAATATCAGGCACACATGAATTTTAAGTTCAATTTTAGAAACTTTGTTTTTCTTTCTCCCAGGATGATATTTTCAAGTGTAAACTAGCCAAGCAGTATATAAGAGGTAGGTCTGAGAGACAGTGGCATGCAAAAGAATACAGAAATGCAGCCACAAATGCAGATATTTATAGCTTCTATGGGTGCTGAGGAATAACAAAAAACAAATTAGGGATATATAATTATATATCCTCATGTTATTATGATCCAAAAAAACAAGTGAGGGATATAAGAAGTCTAAATTCAAGGTTAGCCCACTTGGATCTGATGCATGTATAAAGCAGACAGATGAAACATATTTCTAATGTATGGTTTCCTTAATTTTTAACTATGAAGTATTGAAAATATTGAAGTATATTAGGTGGTTTTTTGAATTTTGTCCTAAGCTCTAAATATTGATGAGGCTCAACTGTCTCTAAATATTAAATGAATAATATGTTAGACATATCTATTTTCCACACTTACTAATTTCTCTCAAGCAGTTGAGAATCTTAATTGTCTGTGGATATAATTCAGTGGGTAGATTACTTGCCTAGCATGCCAACCCCTTGGAACCCTGGGTTTCATCCATACATCCTTAGCGCTGCATGAAATGAGTGAGGTTCTGTATGTCTATAATTTCAGTGCCTAGCAGGTGGAGGTAGGAGGAAGGTGGATTTGAAAGTCAATATCACCCTCAGCTACATAGCAAGTTTAAGGCAAGCCTGAGCTATGTGGACAGAGAGAAAGAAAGAGAGAACGAGGAAGATGAAAGAGGAGAAGGAAGGGAAAGACAAGGAGGAGAAGAAAGAGAAGGAGAAGGTGGGGTAGGAGCAGGAGAAGAAACAAACAAACATAGAAACTTGAATAAGCCATATAAACATGAAAATCCTAATAAACCTTTAATAATTTTATAAAGGCAGGACAAAAAAGAAAATTATCAAAAATATCACATTTGACTCACTTCACAGACAATAGAGAGAGAAGTGAAAAACAACTTGGACAAATTCAGTGTCTTCTATTGATTTCAAAATGTGTAAAATCAGAACATCAGAAATTGGTGAACACTTAGTTGACATAATGAAATGTACTTGCATTACTTGTAAAATCAAAAGCCTTAGGATGCTAGCAAGTGAGAAAATACTAGGGCCTTATTCAATAAGATAAAGGCAAGGAAAGATTGTACCATTATATCACAATTACTTCATACCAAATAAGAGCTATATGCCAAAACAATTATGTAAGATAAATCAATTGGAGACATAATTATAATAAAAGAATTCTTCATTTTTTTGCAGCATGATACAATTCTTAGAAAGATATTGAGAAATAGTAAAATTACCATATATAAAATTATGTAAGATCTTTAATATACGATTATCATAAGGAAGTCTACAAACTTCCTATATAAAATAATAACCTACAATAATAATTTAATCACAGAAAGTCCCTCATACAATAGGACATAAACAGCTACTTAGGTACAGAGCAAGCAACTAAAGTATTCTAAACTCATATGAAAAATATATCAGGTATCTTTAAATAAAACTATATATTCACTGAATCTCAATAATCATGGCATCAACATTTCTTGTTATTAAATTCTGTATGACAAAATTAGTAATTAACATAAAGTTGGTAAAGAAGGCATTAAGTAAAGCAAGTTATTAGATATTAAAACTTAAGAAACTAGTTTGGTCTTAGAACATAGGTAGATAGATGCACTAAGGGACAGTAATAAATGTTCAAAAATGAATGTCAACACTGAAAATATTAATATATGATGAATATGTTATTTTAAGTCTCTGGGACAAAGATACAATGAATAACTAGATGAGGGAAGTGTAGTCTGTTCCTCATATTAAACTTTGAATACTAAGCTTTCAATGGATAAAAGAATTAAATATAGAAATAAACCTCTAAGTTATGTAATAAACCTCAAATTTTACTTACATAGCTGAAGTGTAAGTTACATTTGATCTTATTATTGCTTGCTATTCACTTTCTTCAGAACCATTTATACCAACACAACTTTTAAAAGCAAAACTTACATAAAGTCAAGATAGAAGTATTGCAATGAGAGAAAATATTTGTAATACATATCAGATATAAAGGTATGGTGTTTCATATATTTCTGTACATCTATCTTTATATATACTCACACCATCATGACCCACAATCCCCAGAGTGGAGGGTCCTTTCAGAGTGGGGTGGACAGGGAGGAGGCTAACAATGATACCAACATGACTGTTTACAAATGGAGTAAGTACATAACTAATAAAGAAAAATAAAATATTGTCATTATAAAACTAAAACAATAATAAATGCACACATAAAAAAATCACAGGATCATTTCAATAGATGAAGAAAAGGCCTTGGACAAAATACATCACTTCAAGGTCAAAATTCTGGAAAGAATAGTCGCGGACTATTTATATCTCAACATAATAAAGGCTATATATAAAGCACCTAAAACACAAATAATAGTTAGTGGGGAAAGACTCACGAAATTCCCATTGAGAATGGGAACAAGAGAGGGATGGCCATTCTCACCACTGCTCTTCAGCATAGTACTAGAAGTCCTAGCCCAAGCAATAAGAAGAAAGAAATAAAAGGGACACAAACTGGAAAGGAAGAATTCAAGCTATCCCTATTTGCAGATGACATGATCCTATACACATGTAACCTGAAAGACTCCATTTCAATACTTCCAAATATGATTAATTCATTCAGCAAAGTGGCAGGATATAAATCAACACAAAATTCAGTAGCCTTTCTAAATTCAAAGTATAAATATACAGAGAAAGAAATTAGCAACACTGCACCATTTTCAATAGCAACAACAACAACAAAAATTAAATACCTTGGACTAATACAAAACCAAGGATGGGAAAGACACATAATGAAATGTAAAACTCTCAAGAAAGAATCTGAGGAGAACATGAGAAAGATGGAAAGAACTCTGATGCTCCTGCATAGGTAGAATTAGTATTGTGAAAATGGCAATTCTACCAATAGCAATATACAGATGTAATGAAATACCAATGAACACTCCAGCATCATTCTTCACAGAGGTAGAAAAAATTATCTCCAAAGTCATATGGAATGGCAGCAGGCAGGCCTCAGAAATCCAAGCACATCCTCAGCAAAGTAAACACCTCTGGGGGCATCAGCATACCAGATCTAAAGCTGTAATATAAAACTATACTATCAAAAACAGCATTGTACTGGCCTAGAAACAAGAATATAGACCAATGGAACAGAAATGAAGACCTGGTCATTAGGTCAAGTCACTACAGCTACTTGATCTTTGACAAAGGCTCCAATAATGTAGACTGGAGAATAGACAGCATATTCAACAAATGGAGCCGGAAAAACTAGATAACCATATGAATAAAATTGAAAGTAGATCCAACCATCTTACCATATACAAAAATTAAGGTCAAATGGATTAAAGATCTCAAGATAAGACCTGAAGCTCTTCTAATTCTGGAAAAAAAAATAGCATGAGCTCTCCACTATTTGGGAGTGGGGAAAGACTTACTGAACAGAACCCCAGTAGCCCAGGAACTTAAACAGGCACTCAAACAATGGGATCTCATGACACTGAAAAGCTTTTGCATAGACAAATGTACCATCAACACAGCCCATAGATTACCCACAGTATGGGAGAACATTTTTGCCAGCTATAGTACCGAAAGAGGCCTAATATCTAGACTCTACAAAGAACTCAGAAATCTAAACAATAAACTCAAACAACCAACTCACAACATGGGGATGAAAACTGAATAGGGAATGCTCAGATGAAGAAATACAAATGGCCAACATACACTTAAGAAAATGTTCAGCATCCCTAACCATCAGGGAAATGCAAATTAAAACAACTATAAGATTCTACCTTAATCCAGTAAGAATAATAACCATTAAAAAAATCAAATGACAGCACATATTTGTGAGGATGTAAAGAAATAGGAATACTCTTTCACTCTTAGTGGGATTATAAACTGGTACAACCACTATGGAAATCAATATGAAAACTCCTACAAAGGATGAATACAGAGCTACAAACAGACCCAGTTATTCCCTTACTGGACAGTTACCCTAAATGTCCTATGCTTCACTACAGAGATATTTTCTCAACCATGTTTATAGCTTCTCAATTCATAATAGCTAAGAACTGGAATCAACCTAGATGTCCAATGGTTAACCAAGCTAAGTTACATCTACATTATGGAATTCTACTTAGTAGTAAGAAAAAAAATGACATAATGACATTTATAGAAAAGTGGTTGTACTTGGAACAGATCATACTCAGTGAACTCTCATAATCACAGAAAGTCAATAATTGAATGGTCTCACTCATTTGTGGTTTCTAACATGGATTAGCCTCAGTTACTGACATATGTGTTAGGCAACCTGAGGCCCAGGCTATAGGAAGTGTAGGGCTTGGGGAAAGGAGAAGGGTGGGGTATAAAACTGAATTAAAAATGAACTGATACCATAGAAACTTTTATCATTGAAAATAGACTAAAAGTGCCGTTGGGATACTTGGTGGGTCTTTTATTGTTGATTTCTGCAATATAGCATTGTGATCTGATATCATGGTGACTCCTGAAAAAGCTGACTATAGAGATACCAACAGACCCAATTATACCCTTACTAGGCATCTACCCTAAAACCTTCAAATCACAGGCCAGAGAGATTTGCTCAACCATGTTTGTAGTGGCTCAATTTGTAATAACTAAAAGCTAGAATCAACCAGATGTCCATCACTAGAAGAATGGGTAATTAAGATGTGGTATATCTAAACAATGGAATTCTATACAGCAATAAGAAAAAAATGACACAAAGAAATTTGAGGAAAAATGGCTGAACCAGGAACAGATCATTCTCAGTGAACTTACCCAATCACAGAAAAAAAAATCGACACATAGTCTCACTCATCTACAACACCTAACCTGAATCTACCCAAGATACCTTACATACCCAGCAAGCACCTCATGGATTAGACACTAGAATTGATGGGGAGTGGGGGGAGAAGGGTATAGAAGGGGTGGGAAACACTAATCTGGACCCAAACAGCAATGGTATCATAAAACTCTACTTCCTAAAAAGCAGACCAAATGGCTAAACCTTCACCAGGCCCTTACAGGAAACACCTGAATGATAAGACACTGGAGAGGGTAGGATCAAATTTAAGCTAAATCCTCTACATATTCCCTCCCTTCTTCTCCCCCTCCTCCCCTCTCTCTCTCCTCTCTAACACTTGTATATTAGTTATTTTTTTCCTCATTTTCTTAGTGGGCACTGACCTGTAACCCCCACTACCAGCATGGGGCTATCATTCACAATGAGTTTTTGATCAGAGAAACCTACAAGGTTTCCTAAAAGAATGACAGACTTCTGTCAGAGTACTTGATGACCCACCAAAGGTCAGTGGTAAGACCCTATTGCTGAAGACTCCATATGCAGCTGACACATAAAATGGAATGGCATGGCTGGAAGCCAGGAGAGGGTCAGTCCCCAGACAATCAGCATGTCTAGTGCCAGAAGGTGCTACATGGGCGACTGGGGGAAATGACCAATACCTGTCCAAGCATCTCATGGTCTAACCTACTTAGCAACAAATAACCTGGTATGATGTCCACACAAGTGCAATAGTGGTACACAGCCATGGTGGGGAGCCAACTGCTCTTGATTTGACTAAGTGATCCCCTCAGTGGTACGGGACCCATAGCTGGAGCTGGGAAAAAAGTCAGAATCATATCCAAACATAAGCCCACTCTCCAATACCAAGCTACCATCAATCATGGGGTACAAGCAGGTCTACACCTATTAAACTCTCTATCAAAAAAGTGTTATCTCAATTTTCCGGGTGCTAACTTACTCTCCATTGGAGAATCTGCTTCTCTTTCTCAGATAGATGCAGATCTTAAGGAGAGGCTGCCCCATCCTACCTCAAAAGGAGCCTGATTGAAACTAAAGAAAATTGGTGAAACAAGCAAAGGGGCTGTTTTCCTGATGAACCGGATTCCAGCACAAAGGGGAAGGAGACCAACACAGAGAAAAATCAACTCCTACCAAACCAGAGAGCCAGAGCCTCAGAGGCCCCCAACACCTCATCAATGAAGCAGACCAAAAATGAACCCAACATGGCTCAGGGAAATTTTGTGGAAGAGGGGGCAGAAAGAATGTCAGAGTCACATGTTGGGTCATGATATGTAGAGACATTTATCGTACCAATAACTGTGGGCAAACTCCACAATGCACGACCCATTTACATCAACAAGGAGGGGACATTGGGAGGGGGTAGGTCATGGATGAGCCTAAACAATGGTACCAAACTGCCTGTATTTGCTGAAAAGAAAACTAATAAATTAAATTAAAAATAAAATAAAATAAAATAAATAAAATAGACTAAAAGGTTGAACATTTAACAGGAGCATTGGGGGAACACCTGAAAAGAAGGGCCATGGAGAGTGTGGGAGGAAGCCCAACCTTAAATTTTTCTTCATTCTGTTTTTTTCCCTCTGGCTTGTAACTCACAGGATCAGGATCTGGTTAATATCCTCAATGTGCTGTTGATGGGAGAGACCTACAAGGTCCTCCAAAACAAGACAGACTTCTGTCAAAGCACTTGATTACCTACATAAGGTAAATAGTTAGACCCTATTGCTTAGGACATGTGCTGTCAGCACAGACTGCTGGGAGACCTGACTGGAATTGGAAGAGACCCAGACCCCAGGAAGCCCATTTGGAAGCTGGAAGGTGCTATATTAGCTATAGGGGTTGGGGGATAATATGGCCAACATCTGTCCAAGCAACCTGGGGTCTAATCTTTTCAGAAGCAAACAACCTGACATGATGCCCACACAAATGTGGTAGTGGTATATAGCCTTGATAGGTAACCAATATCTTTCTGATAGTCTAAGAGATCTACTCAGTGTAAAGAAACCCATGTTTGGAACTGGGAAACAAGTCAGAATCATATTCAGACAATGGTTTTTCTCTCCAATGTCAAGTCCCCACTAATCATGGACAAAAAGAGGGACTAAACCCATTAAAATCTTTCTACATAATGATGCTTATCCCATTTAACCCATGCTGACTTCATTTTCTTTTTCTTTTTTTTTTTTTTATAAATTTTTTATTTATTTATTTGAGAGCGACAGACACAGAGAGAAAGACAGATAGAGGGAGAGAGAGAATGGGCGCGCCAGGGCTTCCAGCCTCTGCAAACGAACTCCAGACGCGTGCGCCCCCTTGTGCATCTGGCTAACGTGGGACCTGGGGAACCGAGCCTCGAACCGGGGTCCTTAGGCTTCACAGGCAAGCGCTTAACCGCTAAGCCATCTCTCCAGCCCTGACTTCATTTTCTAATGGAGAATCTCCTTCTCTTTTTCAGATGACAGTTGAACTCAAGAAGATAAACTAACTATAACACTTCTGCCTGGCCCCAGCTGAAACCACAGAGGAGCTGGGGAGATGAGAAAGCGTGCTGCTTTCTTGCTGAAACTGATAATCAGTGGCAGGGTGAAGGAGATAGACACTGAGGACACTCAACACCTACAAAATCAGAGATCCAGAAGCTCCTAAGAGCCCATTACTGAAGTAGACCTAAAACACACCTAACATTGCTCAGGGAATTCCATGTGTGAGGTGTAGAAATATTGTCAAAGCTACAAGTTGACATATACCCAGAGGCATTGCCTCTCCCCAATAACTGACTGCTGCTCACACATGCACAACCCACAATCCCCATGGAGATAACCTGGGACATCAGTGAGGAGGTCCCCTATGGAAAAGGGGAAGGGAGGAAGGAAAGATGGTACCAATATGTGTTGTTTCCATACTATGTATGTCCATAACTGAAATAAATAAATAAATAGAATTTTTAAAAGGTGAATGGGGGTAAGCAGATGGTTTAGCCTTTAAGGTGCTTGAATAAAAAACCAAAAGAGTTGTCTTTGATTCTCCAGGATCCATGTGAGCCTGATGCACAAGGTGGGACATGTGTCTTGAGTTCATCTGCAGTGGTTAGATGCCATGGCATGCTCATTCTCTCTCTCTCTCTCTCTCTCTCAAAATAAATATATAAATAAATAAATAAATGAATAAATAAATCAAAAGAAACAAAGCCCACAAAAGCATCAAAATCTATAAACCACTTCATGATGACAGAAAATAAATTGAACTTAAATATTTATGGAGTTATTTCACCCATCAAAATACAGAAGTTAACAGGCTAGATAAGAAAAATGGAGCCTTCTATCTGCTATCTTCAAGAAGCCCATATCACCACTAAAGACAGGTATCTCCTCAAGGTGAAAGAATGCACAATGATATTCCAAACAGAATGAAATAGGAAACAAGCAGGTGTTGATAAATTAGCACTTGATAACACAGACTTCAAACCAAAAGTAATCAAAATAGACAAAGAATGCCATTTCTTACTAATCAAGGGAATGATCTACCATGAGGACATCATAATCTTAAATCTATATGCACCAAATACAGGTGCACCTCACTTTATAAAACAAAACCTACTTGACAACAAAACAGAAAAAAAAAAACAAAACAAACAAACAACAACAAAAAAAAAACACCACCAACACCATCATAGTTGGGGACTTCAATACTCCACTATCATCAATAGACAGATCATCAAAGCAGAAAATCAACAGGGAAGTAAGAGAGCTTAACAACATCATAGATCAACTTGACCTAATGGACATCTGGAGAACATTCCTCCCCACTTCTCTAGAATATGCATTACTCTCAGAAATCCACAGGACCCTTCCCAAGGTAGATCATATATTATACCATAAACATGCCTTCATAAAGTCAAGAAAATTGATGGAATTTATTGCATCATAATGCTTAGAGCTAAAAATTAACAACAAGCGGTACATCAGATATTCTAACACCTAATGGAGACTGAAAAACATAATGAATGTGTTGTGGAAGTGATAAGAAATTGTAAATTTTTTAGAATTGAATGATAATTAAAATACAACTTACCAAAATTTATGGAAAACAATGAAGGCAGTCTGAAGGGGAAAAATAATCATAGCACTAAATGCCTTCATAAAAAGAGACAGAGAGATTTCAAGTCAATAAACTAACCCTTTGCATAAAAACATTGCAAAATGAGGAGACTCCAACCCTAAGAGCAACAAACAAATGATCACGATCAGAGCAGAAATGAATGAACTGGAAACTAAGAAAACAATTAAGAAAATCGATGACGTCCTCCTGTTGTGCCGCCGGCGGGACACCAGGCAGGCCCCAGCACCATGAAGATCTGGTCGTCCAGGCACATTTTTGACCACCCATGGGAGACCATTTCTACCGATGCAATGCAACAAACACTCAAACCCAATGAACCCGAGCGTGGTTGTCATTGATGTGCTCCACCGATATATAGATCCTTCTGGAAACTGCACATGCTTGACATCACTGAGTGGGGACTGCCCTCTGGCGTGACGTCTCTTATTGGTGCGGCAACAAGGGAAACGTATGAGCAGGAGCACTCTGTGGTTGACCCCGTGAGGAAGACAGTGGAGCTGAAGTCTTCTCATGTTTCGTCCACTAATATGGTTTCAGTAGACTTACGTACAAGCCACATCCTCAGGACCCAGAAAAGACTGTTTCGACCCAGTAGGCATAATCGCTGTGAAAGGAGTCAGCCTCGCCAGCTCCATCGAAGGACTGATGGCCAGCAGCACAGCCGCCAGGGAGAGTCAAGGCGGAGAAGCGCCGGAGCGGGTGATGCGAGACTGAAGAACCGGTCTCTCCTGGACAGGCACGTAAGGACTCCTGCGCTGTGCTGGGACAGCAATGACGGCGACCCTGGTGCGCGGCCGCCGGTCCCCAGGCTCTCCAAGCCGACAGCATACTTATTTATTTCAAAAAAAAAAAAAAATACAAGTATATTAGGTAGAAGTTTTTGTTTGTTTAAATGAGGTGGAGTAAGGCTGTGGTTTGATGAAGATAAAAAGATGTGGGGCTTCGACATCAAAAGGGTCATGGGAGGTTAGTGTGGCTTGAAGCTACTGATTTTGAGGGCCGTGGTGCTCATGGGAACCATTAACAGCTTTTCTAAAGCACTTGGAAGAAATCGGCACTGATCTTGAGTCTCCGGGAGGCACTCTCCAGGCCTTGGCACTCCGCCTGGCCGCAGACCAAGGCCACAAGGAAGCAGGGGCCCCTCGGTCCACACAGTTGCCTTTGCTGTAGCTAGGATGGCATGTGTGAGGAGCACTTGTGTTGTTTCAAATGACAGTATTTGTATAAAATAACTTGCTCTGCTAAGAACCATGGTATTTTGATTTGGTACTTAACGTGATATTTTCGGAGTGTAAGATAGCAAAAACGTATTTATGACTCCAACAAAAAGCCATTTTGTTGTATTAAAGATTACTGTGTTGACTTGCCAAAGTTCTGTAATTTAGTAAAATTTCTCACCTTTCTTGAGTGTGCCCTTGTTCACTGAGCACGCTGCCGGGGTGGGGGGCATGGTACCCAGAAAATGAAGTCCTTCCTCCAGTGAGTTCCGCCTCAGAGCTGTGCTCATTCCTGTTGCACGTTACAAGCTCCTTGGAAAGTCGAGCCATGTGTTACATAACCAGGCATGCGTGCTTCAGTTACTGGAATGTGATTACTTTTTGAGGTAATTGGCCACAGAGCATATTTTTTTAAATACCAGCTATATGTTCAGTGAGATTGCTTGAGGCAGTCTCGATTCAAGCAAGCTCCTCCGAGTGACCGCGCCACCACGGGGTGTGTCGTTGGGAGGCAACAATAGTGGGATGGGGGAACCCCAGCAAGAGCTGCAGTCCAGGTGCAAACCCAGAAAATGTATGTTCCACATTTGAGCAAGAGATCATTCCGAGTGAGATCTTTGAGACTATAGTTTTTTGTTTTTTTTTGTCAAAAGGTGATTGGCTTTCACCTTTATTTTACAGTTCTTAATGTGTCCAATCTCAGGTGGGTTTTCCTAGTAGATATTAGTTAATATGTATACATAAGGACAGAAAATGTATTACTAATTTTTTTAATTTGTGGTTTTCTTAAAATATTACTTAAAGAATCTAAAAAAGAAGGAATCTTTGGCTAGTTATAAAAGCAGATTAATAGCAATGGAGTTTCTGAGGTTCTTTTTTTTTTAGTGTGTGTGTTTTGTAATTGAAAATGATTTTTATAAATGAAATGCCATTTCATATGAACAAAACCTTGCTAAATATTGTATAAAAAGTGACTTGTATAATTTCTGTGTTCTGAAAAAGCTATAATACCCTTAAGAATATTTCTGGAAAAATTCTATACATTTTTTAACTTTGATCTAGTGATGAAATTCTAAAAGCTGGTAAAATGTAATTACACAAATAAACTCACTGAAGATTTCAATAGTACCCTAGAACAAATGTCAGTCAATGCCACCTAAAGTATCTTAACCCTAGTTCAGTGAACTTACATAAATTTACAATCTTTGTGGGTAATAAAAACTTAATTTCTCTAAAGAAAAGAAAATCAATGAAATGAAGAGTTGGTTCTTTGAAAACATACACAAGATTGATAAACCTTTCACTAATTTAATTAAACGAAACAAAAGAATTCTCAAATTAACAAAATCAACCATGAAAAGGGAGAGAACACAACAGATATTGAAAAATTGGAAGAATTCTCAGAACAGACTTACAAAACCTTTATTCCACAATATTGGATAATCTGTAGAAATGGATGAATTTTTACCATGTACCACCTACCAAAACTAAACTCAGAGCAGATTAATCTCCTAAACAAACATAACATCCATGGAGATTGTAAAGTTTCCAAAAAGAAAAGTCTAGCCAAATTATATTAAACCTACACTGAAGAACTGAAAGCAAGTTATCTCAAATTGCTACATATAATCAGGGAAAAGGAAATGCTCCCCAACTCCTTTTATGAAGTTTTTATCACCTTAATACCAAAAGCAGATGGAGATGCAACAAGAAAACTATAGGCCTATATTCCTGATGACTTAGAGGCAAAGATCCTTATCAAAATCCTCTCAAACTGAATTCAACATGACATCAAAAGCATTATCCCCCTTGTTTAAGTATGATTCATCACAGGGATCCAGGGATGTTTAAACATTCAAAAATTGGTCAACATAATACACCACAAAAATAAACTTAATTACAAAAACCACATGACCATTTCAACAGACAGAGAAGGCCTTTGACAAAATACAATTCTGGAGAGACTAGGCACAGAGAGTTTACATCTCAACACAATAAAAGCTATAAATAGAGCACCTACAATCCAAATAACATAAATGAAAAAATACTCAAGGAGTTGCCATTGAGACTAGGAACACGACAGAGTGACAACACTCACCACTGCTCTTAAAAATAGTACTAGAGGGGACTGGGGAAGTGGCTGGGTGATTATGGCATTGGCCTGCAAAGCCTAAGAACCAGTACCCACATAAGCCAGATGCACAAGGGGGCACATCTGTCTGGAGTTCATATGTAGTGGCTAGAGGGCCTGGCATGTCCATTCTTTCTTTCTCTCTATCTGTGTCATTCTCTCACATAAATAAATAAATAAATAAATAAATAAATAAAATATTTAAAAGATAGTACTGGAAGCCCTAAACCAAGCAATAAGACAGGAGAAAGAAATAAAAAGGATACATATTAAAAAGGAAGGTGTCAAATTAGTCCTGTTCGCAGATGACATAGAACTGTACATACTCCAAAAGTCTCAATCTCACACCTTCTAAAGGTGATTTATCCTTCATTAAAGTGGCAAGATACAAAATTAATGCACAAGAATCAGTAGCCTTTCTATATGCAAAGGACAAACATACAGAGAAGGAAATCATCAAGCCTGTCCCATTTTCAATAACCACAAAATAATTAAATATGTTGGAATAATACAAATAAAGTATGCAAATAACCAACATGATAAAAAACATAAAAACACTCAAAAAAGAAATTGAGGAGAATTTGAGAATATGGAAAGACCCATCCATACTCTTGGATAGGTAGAACTAATATTATGAGAAAGGCAATTAAACCCAAAGCAATAAACAGATTTAATGCAATACGAATAAAAATTACAGCATCAGTCCTCACAGATAGTAAAAAAATGATCGCAAAATTCATATGGAATAGCAGCAGGCTTCAGATATACAAACACATTCTCAGCAAAAGCAACACCTCTGAAGTATTACTATCCCTGGTCTCAAGTATATTACAATGCCATAGTAACAAAAATAGCATGGTGCTGGCATAAAAACAGGAATGTAGACCAATGGAACAAAATTGAAGATTCCGAGTTTAGGTCAAGTAGCTACTGCTACTTGTTCTGGGAAAGAGGTGCTAATTGCATAGACTGGAGGAAAGACTCACCTGCAACAAATGGTGCTGGACAAATCGGAGATCCACATGTAGAAAAATGAAACTAGACTCACTCATTTTACGGTACACAAAAAATCAACCCTATATTGATTAAGGACCTCAGCATAAATCCTGAAATTCTTCTACTGCTGGAAGAAATAAAATAGGAGGAACTCTCCACAATATAGAAGTGGGGAAGGAACCAGGTCTGAATCCTATGGAGATATGATTATGTTTTCAAAGGTCAATCTCCCGCCTGTCTTTGGCTAAAATGGGAGCTACACCCATCAAACTTGCCTCAGATTGATAACACTTATCCCATTGAATCTGTGCCGATTTCACTCTCCATTGGAGAATCTGTTTCTCTTTTTCAGGAGGTAGTGAGACCTAAGGAGATAAACCACCCATCACATCTCAGTCAAGGCCCAGTAAAACCACAAAGGAATTGGGGAGATGTGCAGGAACACTGCTTCCATGCTGTTCCTGACAAACTACACCAGGGTGGAGGAGACAGAGGCTGAGGATACTCATCACATACCAAAGCAGAGATCCAGAGGCTCTTGAGAGCTTATCACTGAAGTAGACTTATAACACACTCACCACAGCTCAGAGAATTTTGCAGAAGAGGAGGCAGAAAGATTGTAAGAACCACAGATTGGGATGCCATGCCCCTCAATAACAGACTGCTGCTCTCATAATGCATAAATTGCAACCCCATAAGGAATACAAGCAATTCTACTGAGGAGGGGTCCCTGTGGAATGGGGGCAGGGATGAGAGAAAAGAAGGTAGCAACACATGATATATCCATACAAATTATCTTCTTATACAAAATACAGAAACCCATTGACTTGTGTTTTAAATGAACATCCTAACAGATTGATGCATGAGAACCTATTCAAAAGTGAGCTTCTGAAAATGGTTAATTTCATCATATCTGTCCTTGTGAAATAATGATTTAACTTGAAAAGTACTGAAATGCAGTTGTTTTTATGTTGGCATTAGAAGTGTAAGTTAGTACTTCTCAGAGTAGCTTGTATCTTCTAACAATGCACACCTATGGAAATTAAATGAACTGAATAAGAAGAAAAGGGCTAACACTAAATCAGTGGTATATTCTCATTGAGTTGTCAGTACAGATTATGGATATGAATATAGATAGATTAAATGATAGATAGATAATAGGTAGATAGATATATAGATAGGTAACATTAATATATAGATGGTACATACATGATAGATGATAAATAACATACAGATTGATGATGAATTAAGAGATAATGAATAGATAAATAGGCATGGATAGATGATAGGCAGATAGATAGATAGATAGATAGATAGATAGATAGATAGATAGATTATGGATAAGAGATAATAGAGAGGTGATGGATGATGGACTGAGATATGATGGACATACATATAATAGAGATGGACACATATTTATAGATAGAAAATAGAGTGCATTACATATATGTTTATAGATATGTTCCCTTAAGGTACTAGAAACTATGTCACTTAAATAGTAGTTAGACCCCAAAACATTATAGGCCATTGCCGAGGCCCTTAGTTTACCACCACAAATAGATGGTAAGACCCTATTGCTGAACACTCCATATACTTGGGCTGCCAGGCCACTGAGAAATCTTGCTGGCTCTTAGCTGATAACCTTCTTCATGTAGACCACCTGACAGAAAGCTGGAAGAAGCCATTCTGCATGCAGTTCAATGGGAGAAAGAGAAATTACCAGTGAAGATATTCATCAATGGGCACTGCAAGCCTTATAATTGGCTAGCCAGGCCAAATGAGCCAACGGGTGCAATAGTGGCACCTGTTATGTTATGAGGGAAACCAACTGCCCTCTATTTGCACTGGAAGCCTGCTGCATGGAAGGGAATACATCCCTGATACTGAAAACTTAAAACAGAGGTACTCATGAGCCCTAGGGGTGTAACGTCTGCTGTTGTCTGGCCAAATGTACATACTATGCTTATCAAACTGCCCAGTAAGCACTTCTGTTAATGTTCATACCCTTATATTAATGTTACTCTCACTTTTAGTTGACAATCTTCTCTTTTTAGATGGCAGTAACCTTGGGACGACTCAGAAGGTATCATGGTGATGGAAAGAAATGACCACAGTGCTCAGTACTGCAATATCTGTATCACACCTTCCAAGACTCAGGGTCTAATGCGGAAGAGGTGGGGAAAGAATGTAAGAGCCAAAGGAAGGGCAGGACTCCATACAACATGCTCCCTCCAAACACAAAATGGCCTGGATATCCATGGCTTCACAGTGCCTGACACTACCTGAATGAGACCATTATAAGAGGAGGAAAAGATCAAGACATCAAAAGTAAAAGAGAGACTGATTGAGATGGGGAGGGGGTATGATGGAGAGTGGAGTTTCAAAGGGGTAAGTGGGGGAAGGGAGGGTATTACCATGAAGTATTTTTTATAATCATGGAAGTTGTTAATAAAAAAAATAAATAATTTAAAAACATAAAATAAAATAAAAAAATAAAAAACATAAAAAATAGTAGTTAGCATATCTCCTACCTAGAGTAATGTTTCTTAATTATAAAAACAGAATAAGAGATGAAAATCTGCCTGTTATAATAAAATGTCAATGAAAGAATAAAGAATGTAATGCCATAAAAGTCAAGAAGTTGTAACAAAGAATATATGATCCTGTATTCTATCCTGGAGTGAAAGGAGCTGATGAATTCTAGTGAAGTTTGCATAGGAATAAATTATTTTTGTAGTTGCACTGAGGTTATATAAGTTTATATCTTCATTCTTAGGAAATACTCAGTAAAATATTTAGCAGTAGTATAGCTTCATGACTGAGACAAAAATATCCAGAGAATGAGGAAGCAAATATGACAAGATGTTAGTAACTGAAGAATCTGGATAAGATAACTAAACAGAATTTTGATACTATTTCAATTATTTCATATAAGATTAAGTTTAGTTAACATAAGCTATAAAAACAATGGAATGAAATAGGGTAGTATTGAAATCAGTTTTCTGAAATGTGTTTGTTGGTTTTCCCTCACTGTGCATCTGTGAGTATTGAAATATGGTACCCAGAAGTGAAAGGAAAAAAAAAAAAAAAAGAATACCAAGGTCTAGTGTGACTGGAAGGGTGAGATCATTGCCCAGTCCCCTTAATAACTGCCTTTCTCCAGAGACTATTTATACAGGGCAGAAGGGCCAGATGCTACTCTTGGAAAAGGGAATATTAAAAGCAGGCTGGCTCTAAACATTAATTTCTCATCAGCTCACTGCTTCTTAGTGAACTGAGAGTCATGGTAGACTTGGAAGGTACATTACCTGTAAGAAAGTACCATGCTATTCCAGTGTTTCAAATAACATTTTACTGTAAACTGCATTTGGATGTTGTCTTCTATAAAAGGAAGTCACCCTTTTATAATTACACAGTGCAAATTGGGGAAGGTTGAGTCATGTCTTTCTCTGTGAAATCTCAGCATGCAAACATGTGTAGTGGACTCTGAATCTGAGTGTCTACTGCATTTGAGCAACACCAGAACTCTAACATTCCTAATATTAAGAAACTGAAAAAAAAAATAAAAAAAGGACCCATTGGGGCCTCATTGGACAGATGCTATACTATAAGATAAATGAAAAGAATACACTCAGAACTTTGTAGTGCTTGCTATATCAAATGTTTACTTTCCTATGAATTATTGAACATTAATTTATTTTCTTCAGTCTATGCCAATGCTTACCATGGAACTAAATGTAGTGCTCTCTTATCAGTTTGTGAGATAACATTTCACCATCATAGGAACACATGCTTGTCATAGATTTTAGGGAAGAAGTCATGCTGCTTGTCATCTAGCAGGCACTTGAGTCATCTGAAAAATCTGTGCAATCCACCCATGCCTTACCAAGAGCCTGATTCTTGTGTGTGAGATGAATACTCCGTATCAGTGAACAAGGATTGCAATCTAGAGGCACCATAACCATTCAGTGGCTTTGTGAGTACTCAGTTGTATGGATGCTGAAGAAGGTTAAGGTTTATCTATTCTAAACATGACTTTTAATCCCTATGAACAATATCATATACTCCTATCTGGAAGAAATTCTTATAGTAGCATTCCTTTGTGAGAATTCCAGTCAAGCCAGAGTGTACATGAAAATGATGTAGATTCTGAATGTCACATTAGAGGCACCTAGAATAACAGAGGAAAGTGAGCCAAAGTTCCACGTATTCAGAAGCAAAGGACTGTAACTAGACACTAGTGATGAACTCCAATTCATGCTCACCTCTGTGTTCTTTTGCTGTCCACATGTAACATTTGGAGTCAGGAGCTTTGAAGTAACTTCACACTGAGCCCACATAGCTGTGTCCAGCAGACCTTCTTCCATCCCTACCACGGTTCTACATGTGCTGATGAATAATTAATCAAGGTTGTTATTATTTTGGTTTCCTTTCAAAGTGTGAGTTTCACCTCACAGAAGAGCTTTCATAATGCCCTAAGAATTTTCCATTTCCTGAGGCAAAGTACTGTTTCATTCCTCCCTTGACACACATCAGGATTTTCATCCCAAGAGAGGCATATATAGAAGGGGGGGCGCGTAAGAAAGAGAGAGGGAGATGACCAATATGTTGGAATAACATTTAGTTCTGAGTCTACTCTGAATTTTGTCATTCCAACCTTCCTTATAAAATTTGCAAATGAAGGTCATCAATTTTGGGGAATGTGTTGGGTTTTATTTATTTAAAAATAATCTATGCAATAATAATCTTTTATGAGGCTGCAGAAATTGCTCAGTAGTTATGATGATTGCCTAAGGACCCAGATTCAATTCCCCAGTATCCATATAAAGCCACATGCACAAGTTAGCACATGCATCTGGAGTTCTATTGCAGTGCCTAGAGTCCCTGGTGCACCCATTCTCATCCTCTCTCTCTCTCTCATAAATAAAATAAAATAATTTTTATTGATTTGAACTTAATATTAGTTCCTTGATACCACAAGCTATTTCTAATAAATTATAAAATGTTCCTTCATATGCATATTAACATCCATAACAGTGAATTCTATATAACTTTATTCAACCAACTGAAATAAAATATATGTAGAAAAACAAATTGAACCTACACTAATATTTAACTTTTTACTTTTCCAAAATAAATATAACATAGAAACTTAAAAAAATTATCACTTTATTTATTTATTTATTAGAGACAGAGAGACAGAGGAACTGATGGAGAGAGAGAAAGAGCGAAAGACACACACAGAGAGAGAATGGGCACAACAGGGCATCTAACCACGGCAAACAAATTCCAGATGCATTTGCCATGATGTGCATCTGGCTAACACGGGACCTGGAAAATCAAACCTGGGTCTGGAGGTTTAACAGGCAAGTTCCTTAACCCCTAAGCCATCTCTCCACCCGAAACTTAAATTGCTTAAGCATTATAAATAATCATAGGTGATCCAGGGTCCATGAGAGAATGTCTGTAAGCTTTATTCAAATTACGTGAAAATCCTCAGATTTCAGCCTGTGGGGGTACTGGAACCAGTCCTCCAATCAGTGACAAATGGCAATTATTATTTCAACATATTAAGCTCAACGCGAGAGTATTCTATAACAAGTGTATACAAATTTAGATGACGTGCTTGCAAAACATATCAATAGAAAAGTTTTATGTGTAAATTGCATTTCTGTTATTAATTCACAGATGGGGCAGAGAAAATGCAATAGAGAGGCATGTTGATCCTGAGAATTCCTTCTTCATTCCCCTGTATAGCTTCATGCGATCTGTTCACTATCCAGCTAGAAACATTCTTACTCCAATATCCATAACGTATCTTTCAGATTCCATAAAATTTCATCCACCTGAAGTCACTCTGGCCCTGTAGTTTGGTCATCTGAGGCCTCCTCAGTTTCTTCTGTATTGAAGACACGGGCTCTCAAATCAGACTAACTTAAGGCTTGCGTCTAACTCTTCCTACTTACTGTTGTCTAATCGTGGGCTTTAATTCCACCATCCATTTTTTCCTCCTCCTAAGAACAGTGGTAGCTATTCTTATTTTAGGATAAATGAAGTGTTGTGATAAAGAATTTAGTACTACTTCAGAAAACATAAATAAAAAACAATAAATGCCGCTTCTGTTATCACTTATATTACAAGGGGAATGCAAGCTCATAATATTCAAATTCAGGCAACAAGCTCTACATCCTCTTCATAGGATGTTGCCTTAGTTTCTTAGTATACATTTGTCCTAAGTTATATGGTTTTTATAAAATATATGCAGCAGGTTTTCCAACCTCATGACAGTATCTTCTGTGAATGCACCCTTCCCCATCACAAGAAATTGTGACAATTCCTCTTTCAGTCAGTCAGGGTAAAAACTAACCTCTCAACATTATTGCAAAGTGTTGCTAATTGTAGTTGCTTTTTGTGCCTATGTACCTAGTCTATATTAAGTTTTAAGTCCCTACAAATCTCCCATGGCCTTGCATGTAGCTGTTGTACAATAAATACTTTGTTTATTAAATTGTTTGGCTACTAACAAGCTCTCTTATGTCTATCTCTTCTAGTACCCTTTCCTGGGGGCAGTGTCCAATGTTGGAATTCAGAGAAGTTGGAATATCAGGGGTGAAACGTTGGAGTAGTTCAAAGTTGGATTTAATTCTAATATGACTCATATTCTCTGTTTATACTGATTTTAATAAATGATGGTATTCTACTTTGGGAAATATATTTAACATTTTAAGAGAAAGTATTTTTTTTCATTCAACCTCAATATTATACCTAAGGGTTAAATTCTGTTTTCCACTGTAGACAGAAAATAACTTTTATGCTCAGAAACCACTGACTTGACAATGTAGTTTGCTGTTCCAATGTCAGAAAAGGATGCCTAACTGGAAAATAAACAACACGCAACAAAGGAGGAACCAGGGTCTGAGGAAATAGCTCAGTGGATAAAAAGATTGTCACAAAAGGATGAGTACCTGAATTCATATCCAATATCCCATGTAAGTGCCAGACACTGTGGAGAGCATATGCCATCCCAGTGTGACTATGAAAGTAATAAAGAGGCAGGAGAAGCTACTGGAAGCTTGAGGGCTAGTTAGTCTAGTGGGTGGAGGAGTGAAAAGCAAGGGACCTTGCTTCAAACATAGTTGAATGATAAAACTGACCCAAAATCAATCTCTGATTTTCATACATGTGCCATGGCACACATTCACTGCACTCACATACATGAACATACCCATGCATATGCATACATCATACTGACTATTAGAAGAATCTAAAATATTTTGTTGAATTAACTACAAAGTTGATACCAAGTAACATAAAAAATAATTTTTAAGAACAAAATGTCTCATTAGGTTTTCCTTAAGAGAGGATAGAATAAGAGAGAAGGAGAGGGGGGCAGGGACAGGGAAAGGGAGGGTGAGATAGAGACAGAGAGAGACAAACTTAAAAGGCTGTTTGGCAGTATGCTATTTTTTTCCTGCAATGCCATAAAGCTTAATTCAAAACTTTCTTGGAATTTATAGTGCCAGAGGGTAAGCTAAAAATAATTCTGCCTCATTAGATCTTGCAGTTTAACCTCTGAAGTGGAAGGTTTGTGACAGACACATCAAGACTCCAGCTCACAGAGCACCATTCAAAAAGAAAAAGAATAAAAGGAACATTGCTATTAAATGACCCAGAGAGAATCAAAGAGACAAAGAAGCTTCTTTCTGTAGCTTCTCCAACCAAGCATATAAGCTTGCTCAGCTGTTCCATCCAGGTGGATCACTCCTGTAGCTCTGGATGCATCATGTGCTAAATGAGCATGAAAGTCTATATGGGAGCAAAGCAAAGGAAGTTGAACTTCACTAGACAATGACAGGAATCTTGGGAGAAAAAGAGAAGCAGGTTTTACTCAATAACCTTAGAGGAAATTCATCAGTGGTAGCTGTCTCCCCATCTTCCTTCCCATCATGGTCAATGCTTTTGGTATTATGTTTCCGGAGAAGAAAATCCCAGAGCATAAAGACTTGCTTACACTTCAAGCTATTTCTAGAAATCAGAGTTTGAAGGGTCCTGGTTAGTGTAATTCTTGAAATAGAGACCATTAGTTGTTACTTTCTTTTTCTTTCTCTTATTTCATGATACAACAAGGTAAAACAGGCATTATATTACTCAGAAACATGTTCACATAACACACTATGACATTTTTGTAAGCTTTTCCATAATGTTTTTGATCATATCTGTTACAGGGAAGAAAAGAAAAGGAGGACTCAGGTAAGCAGAGCTTATCCATGACACAGATAAAGGACACAACAACGCCTAGAGCATCCACAACTCTAGAAGCCAAAGAGGTGGGAGGAAATTGTTTCTCTGCCTGCTGGGGCCTTGAAATGCCATGCATCTACAGAACCAATGATTTGCAAGAAAACCTGGACACCAAGTCAGAGAGTAAGAACATGTTCTTTCAGTGCCTTCAGCTATGAGGATGTTGAGTCAGTAATAGAAGGTGGCATACTTGAATCCAGGTTCAAAGAAACTACAGGAGAAGTCTGGTGGAAGCTGGAAGACCTGTGTGTTTGAGATGCCACTCACACCAAGGACTGACAGCATGACAGGGATAAAGGTAGTTGAGGTTTGTGGCAGACACTAACCCTGTATCTATGCTCAACTCTGATTAACTGCTGTTGCACTTTTGCTGCTCAAATACCACACAAATTTTGTTAGTACCAACCATATGAATATTATAGATAAAGGAAGTCTGGGAAACAGTTCTAAATTAACAAGGTTGACATAGTTCAAAATTTGTCATAAATGGCCTATTGGTCACCTTTATCCTGAGACATGGCATTAATTTCTTTATCTTGTAGCCTTCCTTGTAAATCAGTCCTCTGAGAACATATTTCATGTTTGAGTAAAGAGTTTCAGGGAACTTAGCTAATTTCCCTAGGATTCCAGAAATTGGAAAGGATATGTTTAATTTTAGATCGAGTATTCTGACTTCAGGTAAGGATTAATTCTTACATTTCCCATATTCACATTCCACTGTCTTCAAGTGAGTACATTTGTACTTGTAGATCTTCCAGATTTCCAGAAGGAAGAACAGGCCACAGTCATACTGAGTTGGTTTAGTAAGGAGGTTGTGAGGAAAGATTTTCAGGTAGAGGCTAGGTAAAACAGCAAAGAGTATTAGGCTTTTCAGTACTGACAAGAGTAGGAAGTCATTCAAGTGTGAGGACAGATGGAAGGAGAAGAAACACTTCCTGATTCCCAAAACATGTACATGAATGGAGTGGGCTTCCCAATGGGAAGCCTTTATAAAAGGCTTTGTAAAAGGAAATGGGAGCCTTTGTAACAGGAATAACCAAAAAGTCAAGAGAGAAAACAACTATGCCAACTACTTTCTCCTCCATCCTCCTTTTCTTTTGCTATCTGTCATGTCACAAAGCATTTCTCCACTTTTCCTCAAGAAATAATTTTCAAAGTTTGATTTTCTGAGAAGCTGATAAAACTATAAGCCAAACTATAAGCCAAAACCTTTCCAGAACTGCAGATTGCAATAAGGATGCTTGGCAAAGGGTGGTGGTGGTTGATGGGCAGAGGAGCAGGCCACAAGTGCATGAGTGGAACATCAAAGCCTTTGCTTCCTTAATAAAATATCAATGGCTGCTTCAGGCTATAGGACATTTCTAAAACTAAAAATTAAGTTCAACTGCAGGTACTTGCAGCAGAAAACAGAGAATTTTGTGACTCCTTTGGACTCTTCCTAGCAAAATTTTCTTTCTCAGCTTCTAAGAATCTATTCCCAGGGATTCTATAATGGGAAGAGATAATTCTAAAGATTAGAAGTTTTGATTTACTTATGTATTGCTTCAGGAAGATGTGCTGAATGCAGAATCAGGGGCAAGGCAATATCTGTCCAAGGGATGTAGTCAGTGATCCTTGCAGTATCAGAGAGAGGGGCCTAGTGTGCATCCCTTACTGAGCTGGTTACAAGGAAGAGGACATGTTTAGCAAAGATGGAAAACATTGCTCCCATTCTAGCACAAGATAGTGTCTATGCTAGAATTTAACCAGGCTATACAATACAAATTATAATTGAAAGAATAAACAATTCAAAAAATTCCAGATTATAGTCCAACTTTTTTTTTAAATCTATGCAACTTTGGGCAAACTACTGAATCCCTTAGAATTTTTGTTTCATTACCTACAAAATTAAAAAAAAATATTGCCACTTTATTGATTCTTATGACTAAGAAAAAGAATAATATATAACACAGATGCCAGGGTATACAGTTTGTAAAAGAACTACAGGGAGATACCAGGAAACAGATTGCATGGGTGTTTTCAACATGCCTCTTTTGGTGATGTAACTGAAGTAACACTACCTTGTGTGTGATGAGCAGCTTCAAGGCCAGCAGGACATTAGGAGAGGAAGGTAAGTATGTCTTTTTGGGTTCAATCATTGCTCATGGAAAGAACACTGATATGAAGAAATTTTTATTAATCTCTCCTTCCTTCCCTCCCTTCCTCCTGAAGAAAAGCCTGTGGATGAAATGTGAAAGTCATCAATATGAAAGCCATAAATTTTAAAATACTTCAAATGATGGCCTAAGGCTCTCATCTGTCTAGAAAGAAAGGTTAGGTCCAGCTTCAATAATTGCTCTTGGAAGACTCTGGGGGTCCCCTCAATCTCTTATGTGAACTTCCTAACATACAGAGCTTCTTTGCTCTGGCCTGCCAAAATATTTCTTCCTATACATATCACCCAAAGACACTTTTCCACAAAAATTCTATAATTTTGCCTTTATGTCTCATTGATGAGATCACTAACATTTATCTGTGTGGCTTTGTAATTACAGTAAGTGCCAAGCCTTATTTTAATGGTTTATTGTTTTATCCAAGTCTTCTATAACTTACTAGAGAAGCGGAAAGCTGAATGATAATACCAGTTCTTCCTGGTGTCCAACATGGCATGGTGATACTATTTCCTTCATAATCTGTGAAATTGCCACCTTTTAACTTATTGTAGAAGCTGTCACTGTAAACAGATCTTATGAAGTTATCTAGGCACATGAAACTACATAGTGAATTCCAGGTCAGTCTGGGCTAGAGTAAGACCCTACCTTGTAAAACAAAAAATAAAAAAAAAATTATCTAGGGGAAGTAATATCACAGCAAAAGAAGACAAAGCCCAATGCAGAGAACATGTTATGCCTATAAGAGCAGATGTCACATGTAACACAGTGTACATGTTATGTGAACTATCAAATGAAATAGCATGCTCATTGAAAAAAAATCAAAGAAGAAAATTTGGGTGGCGCATGCCACATCTTTAATCCCAGTACTTGGAAGGCATGGGTAGGAGAATCACCACGAGTTCAAGGCCACCACAAGACTACATAGTGAAGTACAGGTCAGCCTGGGCTAGAGTGAGACCCTACCTTGAAAAACAAAACCAAACCAAAACAACAACAACAACAAAATAGAAAAGAAAATAAAATTTGGAACTCAAATCTTTTCCAAAATCAGCAAATATGGACCTTACCTTGAAAAACAGAAAAACAAAAACAAAAAATTCAGCAAATATGAAAAGTGATAAAACTAGGGTGGAAGTACCCTATCCAAGGATTTACAGACTGGATGAGCAAAGCACATTTTGAGAAGCTTTTCTTTATGGACTTGCTGTGCAAACCTGGTGTTTCAGTCTGCGTTCTTTTGCCTGCTTGTTAGGAATATAACGGAAGATGTACTTCAACTACCATGCTGATGAAATTGTTACTGTAAATGAATACAGTGACAGTAAAAGGAAAGAACAAAACTAAGACTTCAGAAAATTACTTAGCAGCATCCTTAAAGGCCTTCCGTACCATTGTAAAACATAAAATCTAATAAGATAGTTGAGGGCAGGTCAATCTCCAAAATTAAGCTCACGTTTTAAGGAAATATAAAAAAAAAATTCTTGCACACAGAAGACATTCCCATATCTGAAGCACAAAGTTGGCGACTTTGAAATTGTCCCTTTGCAGGAGGGGCTCAAGCTTCTGACCCATCTATACCTCCACTCCAACACAGCCCCTCCTCATGCTACAATTGAGTTTGTGTTACCCGTGGGAATAATGACCACACATTCTCAAGAGCCAGCAGGGTCTGGAAGGCCTGAGGAAGCTCATTTTTAAATAATGCAATTTAAAAATTGGAAATGGTGAAATGAAAAATTCAATTAAGTGGACAAGAGTTTTGTTTTATTGCCTGATGATGAAGGGCTATGATCAGGGTGAAAGATAAATAAAAGCACATCACTGGCTCTCTCTTTCTGGTATTGGTCAACTGGTCCTTTTTACAGTAGCTGCTCCAGCTGCTCTAACAGTGATTGAAGCCAACAAGAGCTCAACAAAGCCATTCTATCCACACTCTGTTTGGTAGAGCACCCTAAAAGCACAGTTCCTTTCTGCTAGCTCTGCCAAGGAGAAAAGCTGCAGTTTTGGGAGGTAGCCAAGTGACCTTTTATTCAGGAAGACCATGGTCAACTCCCACCTGTTGCCCACCTGGAGGAAGAGTTCAGATTGGGTTTTGCTATGGGAGATATGTAAGCATGTTTGGGGCTGCAGGACCCAGGCCCTGCTCTGAGCTCACATTTAGACCTTAAAGTCTCATATTGCTTAAGATCTGGAGTGTTGTTTTCATCCTTCACAGTGTAAGTTTTGTGCAGTTAAAATGAAATTGTGTTTCCTGGGAAAAGAAAAGAAAGAAAAGCACCAGCCCATCCTTATTTATTGTCATGTGACTTTGGAGAACAGAGGTAGTGTATTTGTCTCCTGTGTGTTGACATGAGAGATGTATGGTAAAACTGTAAAAAATAAGCATTGAAATTCTTTAGAGGCAAGAAATAAGTAAACAAATAAAATAAGAAAGATTTAAAATATTTGGTATACTAAACCCTCATATGTCAAACTATAAGATTAAACAAAATGGAAAACATATGAAACTTCCAAGTAAAATTACAGAATACTAGAAACTGTAAATGAAAAGTTTGAAGTGCCATTTCACAGGTAGATGGAAAATGGAAAAATATAGCAATAGAACTTTCCTTCTTTATGAAAGATGTGGTTGAAATACTGCTAAAATATTATTTCCTTGGCATATCCAAATATTTCTAGATTCTAAGGAAAATTTAGAAGTATACAACCTGCTTCTAGTCTGGAACTTTGCTTGAGCAATGAAAAATAAAAAAAAAAAATAACTGATACAGAAAGTTGCTATCAGAAGTGAGGCTACTGTTGTGATAAACCTGACTATGAGGTTCTCAGTCTTTTGAAATTGGTTTGCAGGAGGAATGTGGAAGATTTGGAACTTTGTACTATGGAAGACTCACAGTGCTATAAGCAGGGTTTAATGTGTCATTCTGGTGGGCAGAGGGTGAATGCTATTTTGGTGAATACCTGCGGCTTGTATGTGCTCATATGCATATACACATGTGGAGGTAGACTTTAGTGAATATGACTAGAATGCTTATTTAGCAAGTGTAGTCCTTGGAAAATAAGAATTCGTAGAAATGAAATAATGTTTATTATCAAACAAATAACTGGGGTTGAGGAAACAACACAGTGGAACTAGCAAGAATCAAGAAGATAAGTAGGTCCTCACAAAATTTATGCATAGAATGCTGATACTGGGAGTCGTTTATTCTCTAAGAACATAACTGGAGACTTAATATTTTGAAAAAAAAATAAGCTTTTTTTTTTCCTTTGGGATATATCCAATGAATGTTGTAAATGAAATAAAGATAAATACCTTTTGGTAAATACAATAATTTCTTAAGAATTAACATACTGTAAGTCAAATTACCAATATATGAGGAGAAATGAAGTACCATGGGATAGCAAAGATCTACATTGAGAAGGAAGAAACAAACAGATTCTGATACTAACAAGGCCAGGAGATAGGTATCAACTATGAAGTCAACACTTTGTAAGGTTTTATGGACCTGGTTATTATAGGTGATTTTATTTTTGAGGTAGGGTCTCACTGTAGCACAAGCCAATGTGGAACTCACTCTATATTCCCAGACTGGAGTTGAACTCACGTAAATATTTCTGCCTGTGAGTAGAAATACCTGCATTTCTACTAGTGAGTGCTGGAATTGAAGGCATGCACCACCACACCCTGCTTACAGGTGAAGTTTAAAAATTATCTCCGGAATTTTGATTCTAAAAATAGTCGCAGCAAAATATGAAGTACCCATTCAAAAAAAAAAAGACATGAGGGATGGGGACATGGATGAGTGGCTAAGGCATTTGCCTATGAAGCCCAAGGATCCTGTTTTGATTCTCCAGGACCCATGTAAGCCAGATGCACAAGGAAGCACATGCATCTGGAGTTCATTTCCAGTTGCTAGAGGCCCTGGCATGCCCATTCTCTTTTTCTTTCTATTTGCCTCTCTCTCATAAATAAATAAATATATAAATAAATTTTAAAAATGTAAGAAGACATGAGAAATTTTCATAGATAATTTTGATTGTCAACTTAATTTGATTATGAAAGACTTAAGGTTTTGGGTGTAGTGCCATATGCCTATAATAATCCCAGTGCTGGAGAGAGTGAGACAGTAGAATTCTCAAGAGTTTCAGATCAATGTATCAACTACACATTGAGTTCCAGGCTATTCTAGGCTATAGAGTGAGACGTCTGAAAAGCACAAACAAACAAATAAGTTAAACAAAGCATTAATTCAAGAGTGAAGAGCTGACCTGAAGGGGGAACTCTTCGGTCCCATAGGCATTAAGCTACTGGAGTGCAGCCTCTAACTATGAGCCAAAAATGTCCTTCCTCTCTGCAGGTCCTTGTGTCAGTCAGGTATTTGGTCACAGGAAAGGGAAAAGTAATTGATATATGGTACTTTTCCTTAACAAGGAGATAAAGAGAATTGTTTTGTTCATTAACTGCATATGCCACAACTGTGGAAAACTATATATTTCAAAATCTAGAAGCATAAATGCTACACAAGCCTAAAAAATTATATATATAATATTATATTATACATTATATACAATATATGTGGCACTCAACAAATTATGAGTTCTAGTTATATAAGAGAATCTGGAAGTAATGGACCAAGCATATTAAACCATGAAAACTGATACCCAACTTCTCAGAGAAGCATAGAACAGTTGCTGAAATGATACAGCCAGGCAAATTCTGCTTGGGACTCAAGATGTCCATAGCAGAGGCCAAAAACAGGAATGTTGTTGCAAGCATAAGCCTTATATATTACTCCTTAGCACTGACTAAAGTGTGGATTTCAGTTCCAAATGCAGCTTTGGTGAGGGAATCTGTGAAGAGTGATTTTCCAGCTGAAAGGAGATGATGGTAAGGTTCTTTCAAGGACTGGCTTCACAAACCAGACAATCCCTCATTAAGTGCCCACATCTTAGGCATTACTGTGACCAAGAGAAAAATCGTGTTCTGAGGAAAGGAGAAGCATCAGTCAGGGTGCCTGGCATTATGCGTGCTAACAATAAGACCTGAAATTCACCCTTCTCCCTTTGTTCTGATGCATGTGATAGGAGGCAGCCAGTTTTGCACAATGGCATTCAGGGAGGCTGGCTGATGTGGCTCTGGTTTGCAGAGGAGAGAATTGCTGGACATTTTCAGAGTGATTCCTCAATGTCTGAATCTGGTAAGTACTCATACCACTTTTCATTGTCTGCTGGCCTTGACTTACACCTGAGATCCCTTAAGTAAAGACAACTTGAAAGTGCACTATGTCAGGACTGAGGAAATTACTCAGGGGTTACAGGTGCTTGCTTACAAAGCCTGCTGGCATGGGTTTGATTCCCCAGTACTCATACAAAGTAGTGTATATGTATGGCAAGCCCCATTCTCCCCACCCTTTGATTCTTAAACAAATAAATAAAATAAAACAATAAATAAATAAATAAATAAACAAAAATAAATAAAAACCTTTTAAAAAGGGAAGTGTGTTAGCCCTGTTCCCAGTGAAGACATGAATATCTCTCTCTGACTTCATATTAGTGACACTTGGCATGTTCTGTCATTAGGGTCATCTCATACTCAATGTGGCATTAAAGGACCAGGGTCACAGAATACAAAGAGAAAGGAAAATGAACAAGGTGAAATATGATGGATGAGAGCCACAAAATATACCAATAATGGTGATGAAACTTACTTCACTGTAAATAATCAGATGCCAGTGTCTGAACATATAAGAATTCACCTTAGGTAGGTCTCCTCAATCTCAATATCCAAATGGTAAATACATTCTGCCAAATTAACATGAGCAATTTCATTTGAATTCACAGATCACTAGAACCATACTATTCTCATAGACAACACTTGTCAAGGCAAGGTATAAATCAGAAGCATTCCCATCTTTTCTTATTCTCCACTTATTAGTAATTAATCACTCCATGGCCTTTATCAATTGTACCTATAAGATTTCAAGAATTTAATTTTATCTGAGATGGGAAATTGATTCATTATAATTTTTTATTGCTACATGATTAGTGGTATGATCATTTGGTGAACTCAGAATTCTTTAACAAATGAGACCATTAAGGATTTTAATTTGTACTAATACAGTTGAGTGTTATTAAAATAGCCATGAATTTTCCATAGTGCTTGTCATAGTTCAACTTCTGAAGAAGCTCTCCAGAACCAAAAAAAAAAAAAAAAAAATCCCCTGAGATGATTGGGCCGAATAACAAGTAGAATATTTTATCTTTCAAATGTAAGTGTAAAATAAGGTAGGATTTTTGAAATATACATATATATATATGAAATGATGTATATAGATTGCATTTTTATCACATGTATTCCACATTCATTCTCCTTATCTCCATCAGTCCCAGCATACTCCTTCTCTGCCATTAGCTCAGCAGGGACAGAAGTGGGATCTCAAGCCCCTCCACTATCTATAACAGAACATTGTCTGGCCCTCTCAGGCATAGCTCCAGTGGTAGTAACCACAACTCTGGTGAATTCATGAGTGCAATGGCCTTGTCATGTCTTGGCAGCAGAGTTTCACATTCCTTCCCATACACTGAAAATTAATATATTCTGTCTCATCTTTTCTGAGCCCTGGAGGGAGTGATGGATATGTCCTGTATAGCCTGACCCCAAAAATATATCACCTCCTGGAGGGTCCAGTTCCCAAATTGCCATAGAAGAACACCTAAGTTTATGGGAAACACCTGAATCAAACCACCACAACCCCCAGCATACCTGAGGGCTGGAGTCCTAGATTAGCCCCCAGTGATATATCTTTTCACCAGTAGGGGTCCACACATTAGAGACTCAAGATTCAAGCCTGAGTTTATTGGGGGACATACATTTAAACCACTACATTCCACCTCAAAGGCTCATGATCATCTCACAGTGTAAACTGTATTCAGTCCAACTTCAAAGGTCCCCATAGTCTTTATTAACTTAAAGACTGTTCCAAAGTCCTAAATCTAATCTGATATTTAAGACTGTCTATTAACTCTGAGTCCTGTAAAATTGAAACAAGTTACATACTTCCAATGCATAATGGCACAGAATAACCATTTTCGTTGCTGTAAGGCATAACAGGGAAAGAGTAGATGACTACAAATCAATAATTGTCAGGAAAACTTCAAATTTATGCTGTTCAAATCTGACATCCATCACCAATGCTAACATCTCTAGATTTTCTATTCTTCCCCTAAAGATGGGCTGATCACAAATGTCCCAAACTAAACCATCAGCTGTCCATGGTAGCAATTGTACAGTCCTGGGATATCCCAAACATCTTCAGGATCCACTGCAAGCCACAGTCCATCTTCACAGCTGCAAATAATGGTGGTGTTAGGACTCCAATACAGGGTTTATTCCATCTTCCAATTGTGGCATATCAGTAGCAACTGGCACGTATCATCTACATACAATGTCCTCACTGGGCTTCTATATATGGACCACACCCTGCTTCATGCTAGCACTCATGCAGCTCCTGGAACCAGTGTAATTTATGATCATTTCCCTGCATTATTCATGCTCCCAAATCTATTACCAAGTATGTGACAATCCAAATGCTTTTATACAAGAGGGAAATAAACTTTGACTTTGAATGCCAGGATAGGCCTTTAGAATTGTTCCTTTAAATCAATTTCTTGTAAAAGAGTTTCCATTCTTACTTACTGTGTCTTTCCTGGGTGGATTTCACCCTTAGACATCTTTTTCATTATCCCACTGCAAATCAGTTGACCCTCCCTTAATGTTGGCAATATATTTAACTACTTCACCTTTAGTAATCTAGAATCAGTCTTTGTGCTAATAACTTTAAACTTGCTTGGATTTTTCATGTTAATAAACAAACAAAAACCATACATTTTATTTTTCTGTTCTATACTTTCTGCCAAGCAGACCAGTCCATTACTTTAAATTTTAACCTAATGAGGGGTGGAGAGATGGCTTAGTGGTTAAGTCATTTGCCCACAAAGCCAAAGGATCCCCATTTGATTCTCCAGGACCCACTTAAGCCAGATGCACAAGAGGGCACATGTATCTGGAGCTTGTTTGCAATAGCTGGAGGTCCTGGTGAACCCATTCTCTTTCTCTCTGTCTCTCATACACACTCTCAATCTCTCTCTCTCAAGTAAATAAATAAACTATATTTAAAAATTTAACCTAATGAAACTCCCTAAGCATGGGTAGAATAATGCAGCCATCTTTTATGTAAATAGCCCAATTTCAACAAAGCTCTCTCTCTTTTGAAAAGTTCATATGCCAAGCATTCATTGTCCAAAATTACTTCTACATTTAACATTTTCAGACTTTCACCAGAGTATCCCATTAAGATCTGCTTACACAGCATTGCAAGTCTTCTCCAATCCAAAGTACTGCATCCTTCCACTTTCCTTCAGGACACAATTACCAAAATATTAAAATCCACATGGTCATATGCATTGCTGTAATAACCCCATTTCCCTGGTACCAAATTAATATCAGAGTCAGTTCCTCTTCTGTAACTAACATTTAGCCTGAAGGAGCCTATGACAGGAACAGATTTGAGATTCACAGATCCATAGAAACAGCATCAGTGGTGGAAGAGGCAGGCTTACTTCTGTAGATCAATAACAAGGAGACACCATCAGTCAGGTAATCCCCACAAGCAAACACCAACAGCCAGACCTCAAACTACTCTCCTCACCCTTTAGGTCTGGGCTCAGGATTCACCCCCAGGGACATACCTCTTCCCCAGTAGGACTTCTAGAGACTCTAGATTCAAGCCTGAATCTGTCAGATCACACCTTTAAACCACTATAGAGACAGAAAAATAAAGGTTGACTTTATTGTAATATTTTGGATTATTCAAAATGTTTGAAAATAAATTTTGTCAACAATTATACAAAAACAAACTCATTTTATAATACTACTATAGAAGAAAATAATTTTAAAGCATACTAGTTTTAAAATTACAAAAATGATATTTTGGATCATGAGGACTCACTCTTCACTGGATACAATCTAGTTTAACTATAGGAAAACTCAATTATTTGCAAGTTGGCTAAATATTGTTTTCAAATGCAAATAAATCCAACAAAACCAAATGTTGCTTTAAATATCCAAGAAATTCTGAATTTTGAGAGACACTAGATTTTTCTTGGTCTACATCAAGCACATGTAGCTATGAGAAATTATAATTAGTAAAGATAATCTTAATCTCACTTGAGAATTAACTAAAGTTCTTTCCAATTATATTAATAAACTGAGTGACTAAATAATGAGAAATGTTTCTTAAACAAGGTGTTACTGGCCTGCCTGTTTCAGATGCTTTATTCATTGTTCCTCTCCCCCATCTGCATCTTTGGTAACTATGGCTGTCAGAAAGTCACCACAGTCACTGACGACCACTGACAGTTCTCATGAATATACCAGTCACACTTCTCACCAGTGAATTTTTTAATTCTGTTTGAAAATTCTTATTTCTCAGGCATGGACTGAAGAACATGGAAGTTTGGCTTTCCAGAACCATATCCATATCCCCTTCTGCTAGTAAATATCATCTTCTTTGCATCTAGAGGGCTCCTAGAAGTGCTTCTAGTCATCATGCACCCCTCCTCTTGACAGTGACTGGCCTTCAGGCAACATGACCAAAGCTGAGCCCGTAGAGCTTGACTTGGGCATCTTATTCTGTTACTTTTCTTTCTGTACGTAGAGTTTGAAGAACCTTGCCTCTGAGTGAAGAAAACCACTGTCCAAGGAGAAGCAAGAACCCAAAAAGAAAAAGAGAAAGATGGCAGATAGTTTTACTTTTAGCAGTCTTTAAAGAACATTAATGCCCTGGATGACAATATTAACTCAGATCTAGTCTTATAGAAACTTGTAGCTCATTTATTTTGTGTAACTAGTCCATCCAGTGATTCTCATGACCAAGCTTTTCTGCATGTGGTAGCCTTTTGAATTAGTTACATACCATGGGATTAATGTATATTTTTGCAAGCTGCCAATTAAGTTACTCTACTAGACTTGCTTTTATTATATAGATTAATATTTGGGCATATCCAGTTATTACCTCATGCTTTTTTTATAGTCATATTCTCTGAAACATTTCTGTAGGAATAATGAAAGACATGATTTTGGAGAAAGGATTTGTTCCTACCTGATTATGTTGTTGATATCTGATATTGACAGCTTTTATGCCACTTTATCAATATTTTCATACTTTTTATTTATATTAATGTTTTCAGAAATTGTATGAAATAATGGATGAAATTGTATGAAATAATTGGATGAAATAATGGTGAATCTCAATTTCCTTATCTGAAGATACTTCCTGAATTTGATTCCCTAATCAATCAGTGGGCAACTTTAAGTAGACACTTGGAGTCCTTTTACCATCCCACAATACTGTTCTAAGATTACTTTCAAGTTAGCTGTCCCATTCTTCCCCGGGACCTCATTTTTATACCCTTGAAAATACATGCACACACACTCATGCTCCCTGCAACATAAGCATCCACCCCATCACACATGTCTAGAGCACTTGGAGTGAATGCTTTTTCCTTCCTCCCCCTTCTCTCTCTCCCTGCCCTTAACAAAATCATCTCACTTTTGATACAGTGGCAGCTCCAGTCATATTCTATTATTTTTATACATTTGACAAATATTCCCCAAACACCAGGGTGCCTGCTGACCTAAGTCAAGATTTGCTTGGAGCCTTTTCACTAGCTTTTGACATATTTTTATATTAGCCTGTGCCATTTGGGGCACTTCTAAAAATCCAAACACTAAGTTTTTATTTATTTATTTTTTTAAATACTTTTTGTTCATTATTTATTTATTTATTTGAGAGCTACAGACACAGAGAGAAAGACAGATAGAGGGAGAGAGAGAGAATGGGGGCGCCAGGGCTTCCAGCCTCTGCAAACGAACTCCAGATGCGTGCGCCCCCTTGTGCGTCTGGCTAACGTGGGACCTGGGGAACTGAGCCTCGAACTGGGGTCCTTAGGCTTCACAGGCAAGCGCTTAACCGCTAAGCCATCTCTCCAGCCCTTATTTATCATCTTCTACACTAAGGAGAAAATAATTGGAATGTAATTTGTTCATGACTATTTTCATTGACTGTGTTCTATGTGACATAAAAGTTTAGAAAGTTTTGAACTCAAGCTTGTTTGTTTGTCTTCTCTTTGGGATGAGAGAAGGGTTTAATTATTCCAAGAGAAAATTAGTATTCCCACATACTGTATAAGAATCTGTTCTCTAGTGAATGAAACCCCATCCAGGAAGAAAACAAAACTAGGAGAGAAAAAGAGCAAATAAGGGGGATGAGTTTTCATTCCAGGTTCCTTTTTGAATGACATATGACATAAAGAAGTGAGGGGCCTGGATATAGAATTGAACAACAACAAAAGCAGAGTAATGCAAAAAAATAAAAAAAAAAGAAAGAAGAAAAAAGAAAAGAAAAGAAATAGTAACTGCACTTGTAAATAGAAAAACAAAAACTAGCAAATATTTATAGATGGACATTTTACTTTTATTTGGTAAAATGTAGATGTAGTTATTAAATATTTCAAATGATGGAAAATTCCTAAAATTTCACTACCATTGTTTAGGGACAATTTTCACTAACTATAGCTTAGCAGTTTCTAATATGTCATTTCAAAAGCCCTTAGTATTTACTAAAATTATGTACATTTAAAGTAATTGATAAAAATACATATTATTCATTATTTTTAACTTTCTTAGCAATATTCTTTAGTACTATTTCAAAAACAGAATAATAAGGAAGGATTTATTATTGTAATGACAGCATAAAACAAGAACAAATTTAAAGAATAATTTCTGTATGCCAAATCACTTTAAAGCGCTTTCCTCATATGAATGTAATCCTAACAGTCCTTGAAACAGCCACTTGAGGTAGGTACAATTATGTTCTCATTTAATAGAGAGAAAGAGTAAAGAGATATAAATAGCATATTCAAGATTGGAATACAAATCTGACTGATGCTTTAACTGAGGGAGTAAGGGAGCCTCTCACTGAATCTTTGAAAATCAAAATTGAAAGACAATTGAAAGAAAATTGTATGTCATTGAAAATTGAAAGACCTGTCTATGAAGAGAGAGAGAGAGAGAGAGAGAGAGAGAGAGAGAGAGAGAGAGAAAGAGAGAGAAAGAGAGAAAGAGAGAAAGAGAGGGAGAGAGAGAGAGAGGGAGAGAAGAAGAGGGAGACAAAGAATAAAAGAGAGAAGAGAGGAGCAAGATTGTGTTTTGAATTATAATTTCTGCATCAAAAAGGATGTGAAAACTAAGCATGGTAGTGCTCATACTTGTCTATATAGGGAGTTGCCAACCAGCCAGCCAGAGCTACATAGTGAGACCCAATTCCACCATAGCAAAAATATTAACAAAAAACAAAACAAACAAACCAACAACAACAATAAAACAGGCAAACAAACAGAAAACAGAAAAAACTGTGTGAGAGTGTTCATGTATTTCTTTAGAATTTAAATAAACATACACAAAAAAATTTGAATTACTATATTATGGTACTAATTAACAATATTTTAAAAAATATAGATATTTGCACTGGAGAGATGGCTTAGTGGTTAAACACTTGCCTGTGAAGCCTAAGGATCATAGTTCAAGGCTCTATTCCCCAAGACTCACATTAGCCAGGTGCACAAGGGCGTGCATACGTCTGGAGTTCTTTGCAGTGGCTGGAGGCCCTGATGCACTCATTCTCTCTCTTCCTCTGCCTCTTTGTCTGTCACTCTCAAACAAATAAATAAAAATAAAAATATATTAAGAATATATACATATTTACTTATTTGCAAGCAGAGAGAGAGAAAAAAAAAGTATGGATGCCCCAGGGCATCCTGCTACTGCAAACAAAACCAGATGCATGTGTCACTTCATACATCTGGTGTGACATGGGTACTGGGAAATCAAACCCAGGTTATCAGGCTTTTCAAGTTAGTCTTTTAACTGCTGAGCCATCTTCCTAGCCCCTATAAAGCAATCTTAATGAGAACTTTTGAAACCATCATTGATATTTACACATCATTTTGAAATGTTTGAAGATAGGAACCCTCATTCACTGTTGGTAGGAATGTAAGATGGTACAACCACTTTGGAAAGCAATATGGAGACTCCTAAAATGACTGACTATAGAGTTACCAACAGACCCAGTTACTCCCTTACTGGGCACTTGTCCTAAAAGCTCCACATCTCAGTTCAAAGAGATTTTCTAAACCATGCTTATAACTGCTCAATTTATAATAGCTAAGAAGTGGAATCAACCCAGATATCCATTATTTGACAAATGGATAACCAAGGTATGCTACACCTACATGATGGAATCCTACACAGCAGGAAGGAAAAAATGACACAATGAAATTTGAAGAAAAATGGTTGAACCTGGAACAGATCATACTCATCGAACTCACCCAGTTACAGAAAGATAATCATCATATAGTCTCACTCATCTATGGCTCCTAACCTGAATTTACCCAAGATGTTGACACACCTAATAAGCATCTCAAGGACTGGACCATAGGGTGGGAGGAGAGGGTAAGGGTGGGGGTGGGGGACACAAAACTGGGCCATATGTCAATGGTACAATAAAATTCTATATCCTAAAAGACAGACTAAACAGTGAACTTTCATCAGGCCCTTAGAGGGAACACTTGGATCACAATGCCCTGGAGAGGGTATGATTAAGACTGAGCTTAGTGTTCTCCTGTTTCTCTCTAATCTAACAAAAAATAAAGACATATATTTTCTGATTGTTTTTGAATTCATTGTGACCAAACTGAGCATCTACAAAATGTAAGTTGCATGATGAGGAGTCAAATGTGGTCCAGTTATGCTAGTTCATGTAGCCGTACTTAGGAGAGCCAAATTCCTATAAACAAGGTAGGATGCTTATAAATCATTAGAGGTTATTTCAAAGATGTCTTGCAGTACTTGTGATACTAAGTAAATATTTTGTTAGAAAAACTGCCCACAATAAATATAGTACATTTTCTTAAAAGCAAGATTGCTAGTGTTTTAGCTCAGGCTACTTTGTTTGCTAAGAACTGATTATCCTTGGCTTGTTTTTCTTACTATCTGAACCCAAATCACATGAAGATGGTATCTGCCTTGTACTGTCAGCCATGATGTATTGTTCCTGAACTGACCAAAATAATGTAATTCCAGAGACCTGGGGAGATGGTGCAGTGGCTAGGAGTACTCGCCATATGTGCATGAGGGCTTGAGAAAGCCTGATTTGCCACGAGTTTAATTCCCCACTACTCACAGAAGCAGCTGGGCATAGCTATGTGTGCCTAAAGCCCTAGTCCTGTGGGAAACACAGACCAAAGCATAACTGAGGTGCACTGGTAAGCCAGTCTGGGGGAGGATCCAAAACAAATAGACCAGCATGGCAGCTGTGGATTCAGTGACAGACGTGTCCAGCACCACGTTCATGAATAAGAAAGGAAAATGCTTGATGTTCTTCTCTTCTGGTCTCCACACATGCACACATAGAGGACATGCTAATGCACACATGCATACATATGCCACATGTCTACACTACGCCATACATAGCAGACATATGCATGCCAAATACTATACAAAAGTGTACATAATTGTATTACAAACTATTATCTTGGTTCAGAGCACCAAGGGCAGTCATGAAACATCAAAACAAAATGAAACCTTAGTCTTTGAAGAAGTAAACAGCTAACAGGAGCCTGATAGAATGAGGAGCATATAACCTATGTAGTTGACAATAAATGCGAATTAAAATAAATTGACAAGGGCTGAAGGGATGGCTTAGTGGTTAAGCACTTGCCTGTAAAGTGTAAAGACCCTGATTCAAGGCTTGATTCCCCAGTACCCACATAAGCCAGCATCACAAGGTGGCACATTAATCTACAGTTTGTTTGCAGTGGTTGAAGGCCCTGGTGCACCCATTCTCTCTTACTCTCTCTCTCTCTTTCCCTCTTTCTCTCTCTGTCATTCTCAAATAAATACATAAAAATAAACAAAATTTTAAAAAGAATAGATTAACAGAGAAGAATGATTCTGTTCATAATAACAATAAGCAAGGAATGTCTCACATGGAAATACTGTCCACACTGGGATCTTCAAGAAACAGGCTTCCTTCAAATCAAAAGGCTGGAGGTTTTAAAAATTATTTATTTCTGTGTGTTCCAGGGCATTTGGCTGCTGAATATGAACTCAAGACATGTGTTATTTTGTGTATCTGGCTTTACATGAGTACTAGAAAATTTAACCCCAGGCCAGCAGGCTTTGCAAGCAAGTGCCTTTGGTCATTGAACTGTCTTCCCAGCCCCAACACTGGAATTTTTAAACAACTGTACAATAAGCTCCCTGTAGCCTCTAGAAGGATGTGCCAATGAAATCTGGACTGAGGGTGCTTTTTTTAAGAATCTCAGTGTTTGTATGTTTTATTATGCAAGAATCTTACTAACTGCCCCGTGGTTGATCTCCTTGATGATTCTACAATTTCTTTCTTCCAGTAGTAAATGGTTTCTTGCTTTGTACTCCAAGTCTTATTTTACCCTCGCTATTTCTGAAGCATTTCATGAACAAATGATACATTGAAAACATTTACATAACTAAGAAGTCATTTTAAGTTTCAAACTATTAAGCTTTCCAACCATGCCTGGTATAAGAAAGATTGACTAATAATTCTTGCTGGGATTCTGATGAAATTCTTAAATAATTCAAGTAAGAGGTTATTTAAAGTGAGGCTGCTGAGAGGAGGAGGCTGGGTAAATGACTTGTTGATTCATTAGCCTGTAGTTTCTTATTGCTGTATATGGAAGTAATGAAATAGGAATGATACCACTTTCTAGTCTCTGTGAGAGATTCTTTTATAGGAGTTGTCACCTGAATGCATTATCACCCATAGCACTTTGTCCTTTTATGTTTTTGGATTGCCTTGTGATAATTTCATTGTGAAAGAAGCAAGTAATCACTCAATATATATATATATATTTTCCTGTGAGGAATTACATGAAAGCTTGTGAATTTGTGTCTCTGTAGAAGCTCCAGAAAGCCTGGTTTTCACATTTTCAGAGCCCATGTCATGTGTAAAGTTAGTATCTCTTTGAAAATTATGAATTGCTCTCTTCCCATGAAATGCGTATTAGCCATTTTTAAAGAAATTTCATGAGCATTATCCAGTTTGGTCTGCCTGACTTCTCAAAATATGGATCTATGGCTTCAGTTTCCTGATACCTTTATAAAGGAAACCACAGGAATTTCAACTATTTTCTCCAGCTAGTCAAAGGTGACCTTTACTTTCCACTGGAAGGTGAGGTTCTTATTTGATTATACACACACACACACACACACACACACATATATATATATATATACATATGTGTGTGTGTATATATATATATATATTGTAAACTGTATTTATGTATTTGATATAATATATAATATATATATACATAATATATATATATAGTAAACTGTATTTATCACAAGTTTTGCTATGATAAACTTTTTAATGGTCATAGTAAAACACTACTAAATGCCCAGAGAATTAAACTTTATAAACACATGTACTGGGCACATATCTTTTACAGACAGTATGCTAGTACCTTAAGAAATACCATTTTATTAAGCCATTCAGAAATCGCACAAGTAGACTTTGAAGATGGTTCAGAGGTAAAGTGTTTGCCATACAAGTATACAGACCTAAATTAGATCACCAGCACTCACATAAACATGCCAGGAATTCTGGGTGTGGTGGTGCACACCTTTAATTCCAGCACTTGGTAGGCTGAGGTAGGAGGATCACCGTGAGTGAGAGGCCATCCTGAGACTACATAGTGTATTCCAGGTTAGCCTGGGCTAGAGTGAAACCCTACTTCAAAAATAAAACAAAATAAGATGAACAAAACAAAATACATGTAGCATATAAACATGAGCCTGAAATAGAAATTTCTGGGAGGCAAAATAGGGAACCCCTGGAGCTCACTAGCAAATAGAGAGGTCAAGAGTCAGTGATATATCTTATTTTAGAACTATGGTGAAGAGTGATTGAGAAAGCTATCTGGTCTTTACATATCTCGACATACACTCATGTGCATCTGCACCTGCACATATACCTACATATACACAAAAATGCACACTCATGTGCAACCAGCACACACACACACACACACACACACACACACACACAGATACAATCATATGAGAAAGACATCATTGTCATCTTTATTTTAAGGTAAGAATAGTGATGTTCAAAACCAAGTATCATGTTCTGTTAAGAGATTGCTATGATTTTTACTTCACATTCCCAGATTCCAACACACACTCTCCAGCTAGTGGCACCATTTTGGAAACTGTGGAACCTGGAGGAGGTAGGGCCCAGCTGGCAAAAGTGATTCACTCGAGATGGCCTCTAGAGATTACACCCAGCCCCACTTCCTGACTCCCACCCTGTTTCTTGGCACCATAACATGAACAGATGCTCATACAAGTTTCTGCTGCCACACCTTTTCCTCAATGGACTTAAATACTCATTTACATTGTTTCTGTGAGTCATTTTTTGTCACAATGTTGTGAAAGTAACTCAAACAGAAGCAATCCAGGAATTATAAAAATAGCCTCTAACATTTATACTGTAACAACAAGAAACAATGGAAGGAAGCTGGTCTTTTAAGGGGACTAGAGAGATGACTCAATAGTTAAGGCACTTGCCTGTAAGACCTAATTACCCAGGTTCATTTCCCCAATACCCCCATAAAACCAGATGTACAGGGTGGCAAATGCATCTAGAGCTGGTTTGCAGTGGCTAAAAGCCCAGGTGTGCCTATTATCTTTCTATCTCCCTTTTTCTTCTCTGTGACTTCTCTTTCTTCTTGAAAACAAACAAATAAAAATATTAAAAAAGAATATATTTAGGAGGCCCAAAGTGAGGTCAGAGGAAGAGATTGAGTAAAGGAAAGGTGGAGGGAGGGCTAATCAAAATCTAAGAGGATGCAAATAAATCATATGGAATCCTCCAGTTTCGGACAATGGAACACTCAGGAGCCATAGATCATTGTTAGAAAATTTTCAGTGCCAGGGTTGGGATACCTCCAGTGAGTTGTTGGCCAGGGAGGTCCTCAAAACCCCCAAAACATTACAGGCCATTGCCGAGGTCCTTGGTTTCCCACCAGGAATAGATGGTAAGACCCTATTGCTGAAGATTCCACATACTTGGGCTGCAAGGCCACGGAGAAATCCTGCTGGAACTGAGATGATAACCTCCTCCATGTAGACCAGCTGACAGAAAGCTGGAAGAAGCCATTCTATGTGTAGTTCAATGGGAGAAAGAGTTACCACCAGTGAAGATATTCAACACTGGACACTGAAAGCTTTATGATTGGCCAGTCAGGCTAAATGAGCCAATGGGTGCAATAGTGGCAGGTCTGTCATGGCAGAAACCAACTGCCCTCCAATTGGATGGGAGGCCCACTCCATGGGGGGGATACATCCCTGATACTGAAAACTTAAAACAGGGGTAGTCAGGAGCCCTAGGGGTGTAACATCTGCTGATGTCTGGAAAAATGTATATACTATGCTTATCAAAGTGCTCAGTAAGCACTTCTCTTAATATTTGTACCCTTATATTAACACTAATCTCACTTTGGATAGAGAATCTTCTCTTTTCATATGGCAGTGACCTTGGGATGACTCGGAATGTATCTCCCTGGAAAGAAGTGACTGGAGTACTGTGTAACATCTCGATCACACCTTCCAAGGCTCAAGGTCTAACGTGGAAGAGGTGGCAGAAAGAATGTAAGAGGTGAAGGAAGGGTAGGACTCCTTACAATGTGCTCCCTCCAGATATAAGATGGCCTGGATATCCATGACCTCATAGTGCCTGACACTGAAAGGATAAAAGTTGCCCTATTTCTGCTGCCCTGTTTTCTAGTTGCTCTGCTAACCTGCCTTTTTAAGCTTCTGTAATATGGCTTGCTTGCTGCTGCACTGAATCACAGAACCGCCATTTTGCAACTGCCTCCATTTTGTAAAAAGCACACCACGAGGAACCTGACCTTTTGTACGCCTTACACAATGCCTAAATTCCTGGAACTCGAGCTGAACAAACAACTCCTAGTTCCTCATTAAGATAACTCCCCATCTGGACACAACCAATCAACGGTCAACACATATCTGAAGCCCCCAGACACGAGCCCACCCCATGGGCCCCACCCAATCAGAGGCACCCATGGCGGGAAAGCCCCTATGACTCTGCATACCTGTGGTTTTAGCCTATATAAGCTGACCAAACCCATTGCTAGGGGCTCTTCACCCCTCCTGCGAGAGGAATCTGTGTTGAGCCCCAATGCATCGGATTCAATAAACCTCGTGCGGTTTGCATTGAGAGCATCCTGCATGAGTGTTCTTGGGGTCGCGTAGACAGCCCTGAGCAGGGACCCCTCTGGGGAACCCCACAACACTACCTACACAAGACCGTCATAAGAGGAGGAAAAATCATGACATCAAAAGTAAAAGAGAGACTGATTGAGATGGGGAGGTGGTATGATGGAGAGTGGAGTTTCAAAGGGGTAAGTGGGGGAAGGGAGGGTATCACCATGGGGTATTTTTTATAATCATGAAAGTTGTTAATAAAAATTTTAAAAGAATATATTTAAGGAGAAATGGTTTTTCTGACAATGAAAATTCTCCTATGTGTGTTGGGGGGGATAGTGAATGTATTTGTCTTATATTTTTTTGCTCAGTATGTGATCTCATTTCTTCGTCTCTTCCCATTGCTGGGGGGAAAAGAAATCCAGGGCTTTTCACTTGCTCAGCAGATACTCTATTTTTACAGGATCTGTAGGGAGTCCAGGAAAGTCTTTGAATCACAAACCATATTTCACATCTGCTTTTAAATAAATAACTCGATAAAAGAAAACTGAGAAGAATAATTGTTAGATTATCATATTTATGTAGGGAAGTACAAAACCAGGGGAAGGAACATGAATACACCCATATGATTTGACAGCAAGAAACATGAAAAGAGATTAAGAGAGAATAAAAGAGAAAGTAAAGAAAGCTCTTGTCATGTGGAAGGCAAGAGTGAGTAAAGAACCCATGTGGGAGTAAGGGAGGATTTTCTCCTCATCTCTGCAAACTGGGCCAAGACAAGGGAAACTTACCAGAACCTGAAAATTCAGGAGTGGGCCAAGAGAGCTTGTCCTCCCCTGATAAAAGTACTTATAACCTTATGGTGGCAGACCCTACCTTCCTGCTCAGGTGATCCAGAGAGACAGTTAATTGGTCTGGGCTAGTGTCTGGGTCAAGAAGAGGCTATCCATGACATTAAGTTCTAGGGGCTGAATTTGACCAGCCACAATATCAGGATTAGATTTGAATTCTATGACAGGAGATCAGATTGCTTGTGGAAAAACAGATCTAGGGAAGAGATAAGAATTCAGATCATATTTTGATCTCTAGCCAACTGCAAGGATGGGCCCAAAGACATTCTGGCTTTTAACTTTCATGGGCACAGTCACCTTAAACTACCTAACAAAGCTACCTCACTCCCTCTTACTACCACTGCACTAGATCTCAAAACACAGAAATTGATTATTTCCACTGAAGATATCAGCTTTGCTCAAAGAATCAGGCATGTTGATGCATGCATATATTCCCAGCATTTGTGAGGCCAGCATAGAGTACATAGTGATTTCCAACCTGGGCTAGAATATATAGGGAGACCTTATTTAAAAAATAAAACAATACAAAATAAAATTTTAACAAAAGAAAAAAATGCCAATATGCCAGAAGTTTAGTTATGAAAGTTTAATAATAGCAGTAGGCAAATGGGATATCCATCCATTTCACCAACATTCCAAGGAAAAGAATAGTGAGTCAATTGGCTTTAAGTACTTCAGTATTGTTAAGAAGACTACCCACGTTTTAGAGATGGCTTTATTAAACTACGTAGACACACTACTGGTTAAAATTCTATTTATTTACTATTATTTATTCACATATATGTATTATAGTAATTTGTTTTTAAAGAGATAAAATAATGTCACACATACTTCAAATTAATAAGCAAATATTTTAAGTAGAAACATTAAAATTGATACTTATTTCATAATTAGTGTTGTATAAGATTAATATAATTTTTCCTGTAAAGTTTATCTTCTTAGTTTAGCTTGTTGATCTAGTGTATTTGAAGATAAATGCTGAAAATAAAAAAAAATTCCACCAACATATAAAGAAGCTTACTGAAAGCATGTACTCTAACAGAAACTTATTTTACACAGTAATATTTCAACACCTAATAGGTTCCATACTTGTGCCTACGTAAATCTTGTATGAATCCTAATTGAAGTGTATTCTAATATGTACTTTGCCAATGAAGGGTTTGAACACCATAAATAACCAGAAGGCTAATATTCTATTATTTAATATACAACTCTTGAGGGTACATCAACTGTCTACTTGGATTTAACTATATTTGAATCACTTCAATGTCCCCTAGTTCTGCTCCTTCAAACTAAAGCATCTGCTGACCCATGAGCCCTTCACAAACCGCTGTCTATTGATGTATGATGGGTCTTCCTTATGGTTCCTGAAGCCACTGTTCCAAGCATGAAAATGTTTCAAGAACAGATAATAGATCCCTCAAATGGATTATCACATAATCTTCAATGTTAGGATTATATACATTATCAAAATATTAATTACATATTGATAGAGTGACTTAAATTCCCTCAAGAAAAGAAATGGTAGCTGAATGATTCTGTATTAGTCAGGGTTCTCCAGATGAACAGAACTGATAAAATGAATTGTCTTAAAAGGGAATTCATTGGATTAGTTTATGATGGTCCAAAAATAGCAGATTACAGGTGTGAGAGTCAAGGAACCTGGTAGCTGCTCAGCCCACATGACTGGATGCTTCAGTAGTCCCAAGCTGACACTGAAGGCCCAGAGGTGTCCTGGAGAGACACTGATCTTCAGTCCACGCTGGTCTTCAATCCACACTGGAAAGCAGCAAAAAGCTAGTAGCAACTAGCACTGGTAGCCAGGTGGGAGGGGAGGAGGATACTATTTTTTACAGAGCTTTTTTAGATAAAGCCTCCCTTCCAGCAGGGGCCTCCCACTCTGGGTGAAGAGCTCACCCTGGGGGAAGGATTCCTCCTTTAGTTAATCCTTCCTAGAAGGTACCTCAGAGACTCACTTATGAGGAATGTCTGTGGATTCCTAAACAGGTCAAGTTGACACAAAATTAACCATCACAGATTCATTTAAAAAAATCATTGACACAGGGAAGGAACAGCTCTTGGGAAGCATTTGGCCATCCTCAATTATTAATTTGTCATATGACACTTCCCTAACTAAATGCATATCAACTTCTCAGTTTTCAATATGAATCACATTATTTAATGTGCTTCAAGGACTAGATTTAAAATAGAATAAAAGATAAATAAAAGAGAATAACATATATATATATATATATATATATATATATATATATATATATATAATTTTAAAATCATACACACACACACACACACACATGGAATAATAAACCAAGGGAATAGAGTTTGGAATTGTTACCACAATTTCAAAGAATCTGTCAACAATCAGAAGCTGGAAAAAGGAATTACAGTCCTCAGGAAGAACTACAAGCTCCACCTCCCAGTAGCTGAATTTAAGATTTATGGCCAAGAACACTAGGAAAGAGTAAATTGATATTCTTTTAAGTCATTAAACTTATGACCTTATTTTATACACCCTGTGATGGTTAAATTCTATTGTCAACTTGATCAGATTAGGAATAAAATATGTAGGAAAATATGTGAGTGTACTCCCAGGAAGAACTGGTTGAATGAGGAAGACCTTCACCCAGAGTGGCAGCCCTTCTTATGGTGAACTATGTCTAAAGAGGTTCCAGTAGAACTCAGTGCCTTTTGCCTGGTTTCCCTAAGTGCTTGTTGGTGCATACATCTTCCATATTGCTGCTATCCTTTTCAGACATTGAAACCTAGCTCATAAGCCTTCCAACTTGGACTGAAGACCAGTGGCTCTGAAGGAATTCCCTAAACCTTCAGTGCCAGATCAGAACCGCTGAAGCATCTAAACTTATGGACTAAGAATAGGTCCCCCAACTCTCTAGCATACAGACAGCTATTGTTGGACTGTACACCCTATATCCAGTAAGCTCATCTAATATATCCATTTCATAATACATATTCATTCTATTGGCATTGTTCCTTTAGTGACCAATATATAGACTAATACACAACCCCAAGGAACTGACAATAAATTACCCATCACTTTACCTGATGTACAGTAGATATTTATCAGTAGATATATAAAATGAGGAGGATGGTGATTAAGATGATTACAGTAATTCCTTTCTTATAAATGAACAGATTTAGTATTCATTCAACAAGCATGGCTACATAGGAGATCTGTTTTTAGATTGTTTTGACAGGTTCACAAGATGCAATTTTAAAACATTTACATGAATGTTCATTCCAATTCTGTTGGCAACTTGGCTTGAGATGTTTTTATCTATACATATATACCACACTACATTATGTTATAAATTTACTTTGCCTATTTTCAGTAAAACGTCAAGAGATAGAGACCAGGATTAAATATTTAGTAATGACAATATTTATCAGACATATTTAGAATGTGAATAGCTGGGACACTGATATGGGCAAAGCCATGGATCAAGTTTTCATATAAAACTACATGAGTCAGAGGAGGCACTGGTTATTTCAAACCCAAGAGCTAATCATAAACATAATTAGAATTGTGTTCCTTGGTCTCACAGAAAATCTCACGGTTGACATTCATAAAATTTCCAATGAGAAACAAGCTAGATGAGATGTTACCAAGGCCATTGACATTCTCATTAGACTTGAAGAATTATTTGTGTGGATAAACATACTTGGGGTTTATAAGTAAAATTTCTAAGCAAGGCTGTAACCATTAGAATTCTAAATTCAAATTTTATGTAATAAAGTCTTGTTTTAAACATATTGTTGGTTACATGCTGTTGTTGAGATGATCAATTGGGAATAAGGTAACAAACTCATCTCATGGGCAGTTCTATGAGGGTATTTCCAAGAAGGATTGATGGGAGGAGAAAGAACTTCTCCCAGAGTGGACAGCCCTTCTGGTGACAGATTATAATGAAGCTCTGAGGAAGCACAGCCTTTTGACTGGCTGCCCATGCCACTCTGCAGTGTGTATGTACAGCATTATTGCCAGCCTTTGTGAACATGGGAACCAGGTGCACTAGCCTCCCAATGTGGAAAGAAGACTAGCACCTCTTCAGGACTCCTGCAGGCCTTCATTCCAGACTTCGAGACATCCACAGACCTGCAGACTGAGCAGCTACCATCATTTCTGACTGCAGCCTACAGTAAGTCATTGTTGGACTTCCCAGCAGGTATCCTTAAGCTAATCTAATTAATTCCCTTCATAGTACAGATTCATTTTATTGGTTTTATTCCTGCAGATAATCTTGAATAATTTACATAATATTCACATATCAGGGAGAATGAAATGAATGTTTTGCTTTCTTGTGGGGACATGTGTATTGTATGGGGGAACAAGTACATGTGCATATGTGCAAGTGCTTATGGAAGTCAGATGACATACTTGAGTGTCATTCCTCTCATTCCTCAGGAATGCCATCCGTCTTTCTTATTCCTTTTCATTTCTTCTTCTTTACTTGTTTCATTTTTATTGCTTTGTTTCTGGAGGACAGGGTCTCTCTTTGGACTAAAGTTGACCAAGCATGCTAGTTTGGCTGGCCAGTGAGCCAGAGGAATACACATGTCTCTACTTTCCCAGTGCTGGGATAAAACAAATGTTTGGCTTTATACCCAGTTATTTTGCTGTTGTTTTTGCTTTGTTTTGTTTGTGCTTAGGTTTTAGAGACCAAAATCAGGTCCTCATGCTCATATTGATATAGGTATTGGGGGTCTAGAAGGGGTCTCTCAAACTTCCAAATCCGAATCTGGGGTCCTTATCCTATTTTAACAAAGACATAAGAAAAACAAACTTAATGATAAATTTTGAATTATTGAATTTATTTAGGAAGAAGTTACAAATTGTGGAGTTTATATAAAGGGAAACTGGGGTTTAGGAAAAGGGTGGAACAGAGTTACAAGCATTTGGAAGATAGGCAACAACACTTGTGTGGAAGGCACAGCAGAGTTCATAAGGTTCATTGAAGAGAAAAGGAGGTCTAGGAAGAGGCTGGAACAAAGCCACAATCACGATCTAGGAGCTTATGTAGGGAAATTTAGAAGAATCACACACTGATGTGGAAGGGGAAACACTGGCTCTGAGCTTCCTAATGGAAGAAAGTTAATAGAGTAAGTGTTGAACAATTAAAGAAGACTATCAAAGGGAATATACCAGAGCAGAGATCAGGAAATTCAAATGAGAAATGGATAAGCAAAGAGAGTTATACCCATGGTTACTCTGGGTTTAGAGAAATTGCACATGTCGCAGGCCCAGAGTTTAGAAGTTCCCACATGGTAGATCTAGAGTATAAATGAAAGACACATGATAGACTCAAAGATTAGAGAAAAGTCATACATGTAAAGTAAAAAGTTACCCCAAAACATAAAACAGACAGAAGGCAAGCAGAAAATTGTCAGACTTAACACATTCACAAAGAGATCACAGGGCAGAAAGAAGGGCAGAGGCCAGCATGGGAAAGCCATTATAGTAAATTGAAATGTATTGTTTCATCCGACTCAGGTATATAAAGTCAAGACCTGATTGATTTGCAGATACAAACGTTTGACCCCAAAGGCCAGCACACCTACATTGTGAGTTAGACTGGAGGCATCAGGGGATGCTGCAGCCGTGGTGGATGAAATGGAGTCAGACACAAGGTCCATTCCTGCCAAGACAAGGTGGCAACTTCTGGTTCTCTCTTTGGGCTGTTGTCTCTGACTGAAACTGGCTAAAAGAAGTTACCTTTCTTCTGATTCTCCATATATATACATACACATAGATTGATCTCCTCTGCCTTACTTATTACTTTTCAATAAATAAAGGCTTTGGAGATTTTGTATAACATTTTATATTTAGTTTATTTTCAGCTAGAATTGAGGTACTTTTGAAGAATGTCAGTCATTGATATTGCTTAATGGAAAACATTTATTATCTTACATTAGGAATGGGATTATCTATAAACTAAAAATCTTATAAGAATAGTTAATCTTAAAAATTTTCAATAGTTGGCCCCACATAACCCACCCTCACAGAATCTACATAAAGAAATAACATTTAACAAGAGGAGATTTTAGCTTTGTGATTTCTGTTGGGAAGACTGGAGCACCTTTAACTACTTAAATTTGTGATTCTTTTTGATTAGTTATTTGATTAGCTAGTGGAGTAGTTAAAGAGGGGAGAGATATAAAGTCATTTCAGCAATTGGTTCATGGTTGAGTTAAGAAAGAACTCATCCTAATGGAGAAATCAGAAACAATGATCTCATTTCATGTTGAACTGAAGACTTGGAGAAAATGAGGTAACAATCTCAAACTGCAATTGGAGAATACACTCAGAATGTTACAATGGCTTTTACCTATGTAACCCAAAAGATAGTTAGTAAAAAATAAAACTGGCTCACATCTCTGCTATTGTGTCACAACCAATATAAGTTTGGTGCAACAGGACATATGACATTCTTTCTCATGCTGTGGTAGGTGACAAATGAAGTTACTTTCTCATTGCTGGGACAAAGCATCTGACCAAAAGCAGCTGATGGGAGGAAAGTTTTTATTTCGACTTGCAGTCTTGAGAAGCTTCATGATGGCAGAGGAAAGCATGGCATGGACCGAGGCTAGACATTACCTCAGTCACAGTATCTGGAAAATAACAATAGGATAGCGAACAACTTCTGGGAAGGAGGAGATGACAATAACAAACTTATGTCCATCCCTAGCAGTGTGCCTTCCCCAGCAAGGCTTTACCTTCCAAATTGCCACCAGCTGGGAATTAAGTATTCAGAGTACATGGGTTCATGCTGGTACATATGCTTCAAACACCATAGTGACTAAGAGCATCTAAAATCAGTGGACGCTCCTGAAAATCTGTGGTGGGCTTGGTTAAGCTGCTTCTTCAGTTGGACTGAAACAAACACAATAAGTATATCACTTATTTGCCAACGACACTGTAGCATTTGCCACAGCCCTGTAGTATTTGTCAAAGACAATCATTCTCAATAAATGTGGACAAAGAGTTTGCTATTAAACATCTTTAGAAATCCCACAGGACTGGCTATGGTTAAGAAACACAAAGAAATGGGCCCTACAATGACCATAGACTATTTCTCAGGGGTATTTAGATTAGATCTATGTCTATGAAGATATGTGAAGTACCACTAAGTTGCTATTTGGGGAATCTCCAAAATATTCTCCCAAATTTTTGCATGTTTTGTGAGGACTTATGTAAGGAACCAACATGAAGAACTGGTGAAATTTAAGTAATTAATGCTAATTTGACCTCCTTTATAACTGTGAGACTAGAAAAAAAAATCTGGAAACTAAATAAAACATGGTTACTTGTTTTATAATAAAATATGCAACTGCTAAAACTAATTGTCAGAATTGATTTTTATATAAAGACCTTTATAGATGCATAAAGAACTATCTGTAGTGGTGTCCAATTTTGTGTTTATTATTCTACAAGGCTAAGGGTGAAATCAATTAAACAAATATGATGCTGATGACCTAAAATCTATTCAGAATACACAAATCCATGAAATTACTTTTGAATGATTAAACATAGCACCTCAATCATTTTCTTATTTTCTTTGATTCTATGACACTAATATTTTAATATAATAATAATTAGGTTCAAGATATAAATTTATTTAATTACATTTTTATTTTTTTGTTTTGTTTTTGTTTTCTTTGAGGTAGGGTCTCACTCTAGCCCAGGCTGACTGTGATTCACTATGGAGTTTCAGGGTGGCCTCAAACTCATGGCGATCCTCCTACCCCTGCCTCCCGAGTGCTGGGATTAAAGGCATGCACCACCACGCCCAGCTACATTTTCATTTTTTAAATTTATTTTTATTTATTGGCACATTTGTGTGCATACATGTGGCAGGACCTCTTGACATTGCAAGCAAACACCAGATGCTTGTGCCATGTTTTTGCATCCAGTTCACATAGGTGCCTTGTGAACTGAACCCAGGCTGGCAGGCCTTGCATGCAAGTGTTTTCATAATGAGCCACCCTCCCATCCCCTATTTTATTTTATTTATTTATTTTGTTTGTATGTATGTGTATATATATATATATGTACTATATATATGTGTGTGTGTGTGTGTGTGTGTGAGAGAGAGAGAGAGTGTGTGTGTGTACTGGCTTGCTAGGATCTCTTGCGACAGAAAGTGGAACACCAGATGCTTATACTACTTTTGCCTCAGGCATTGGATGTGTGGCTGGTAATTGAACCTCAACATGTAGTCTTTATAAGAAAGCACCTTTGAGCTGGAGAGATGGCTTAGCGGTTAAGCGCTTGCCTGTGAAGCCTAAGGACCCCAGTTCGAGGCTCGGTTCCCCAGGTCCCATGTTAGCCAGATGCACAAGGGGGCGCACGCGTCTGGAGTTCGTTTGCAGAGGCTGGAAGCCCTGGCGCGCCCCTTCTCTCTCTCTCCCTCTATCTGTCTTTCTCTCTGTGTCTGTCGCTCTCAAATAAATAAATAAATAAATAAATAAATAAATAAAAGGAAGCACCTTTAACTGACAAACCACCTCCCTAGTCCTTATTTAGTTAAAAAATATTTTATTTATTGATTGTGTGTGTGTGTGTGTTCATAAACGATGTTCTAGAGTCTCTTTCTCTATAAACAAAATGCTAGAAATTTTTATTTGTTCATCAGGCTGTTAGTCAGTGGAGAATTGAACCCAGGTCAATAGGCTTGGCAAACAAGTACCTGTATCACCTGGGCATCTCCCCAGTCCCTTTACTCACTTTCAGTGAGACATTTTGGTGGTAGCTAGGTAATTTTAATGTTAGTTAATTTCATAAAATAATTCATATATTCCAAAAATGTATATTAAATATTTTAATGAAAAATGGTAATGGTCATTGCTAGAAGGTAAGTAGTAAAAGATGGTGTCAGTGGGGGAGGGGAATAAAAAAATAAAAATTTAAAAATTAAAAAAAAAAAGAAAACAGAATGTTGTAGTACCATTCTTTGGGCCCTCTGCTGGAAAAGTAGAATCAAGTCTCAAATAATGTCTTTTAAATTGTATCCTTTAGTATTATAGATATAGGACAGTACTGTATCATCCCTCTGTGAATGTAGAATGTCTTGTACTTGCTTTGTGATGTGTAGTAGTGACTGTGCTTCATCAGAGCTGTGTGTAATGATGTTACTGTAGAATGTTTTCTTTCCAGGTGATAAAGGGGAAACTTAAAAAAAAAAAAACAACAACAAAAAAAGCAAATAAGTTTTATTTTCCAGTTCCTTTTACTTCTTAGTCATAAGAACCAAAGAAATGCAAGATTTGAGATTTTGAAACTCTGAAAGAAATTTTAAAAGAAACCAGACCTCTTTAAGAACAACACACATCTACATTAAAATGTTTATTCAGAATAACAACAACAAAAAAGTTAAATTTACTAAATTTTAATAAAAAATGGCTGCATATATGTTCTTAGGAAAAAGAAGATGTTAAGACGTTTTTATGAAAGCCTGCCACCTATGGTGGTTGATTTGGGTGTCCTCCATAAATGTTGGTATTCTGAATGCTAGATTCCCAGCTGATGGAGATTTGGGAATTAACACCTCCTGGAAGTGTGTATTTGGGGTGGGTTTATGGGTATTATAGCCAGTTTCCCCTTGCCAGTGTTTGGCATACTCTTCTGTTGCTATTGTCCACCTCATATTGGCCAGGAGGCAATGACCGTCCTCTGCTCATGCCATCATTTTTCCCTGCCATGGAGGAGCTTCCCCTCGAGTCTATAAGCCAAAATAAATCCCTCGTTCCCAAAATCATTTAAAAAAAGGATGTTTTTATGAGATGTGACCCTTCAAAATTTAAGAATCATTCTAAAGTACACTAAAGGTCAATATGAGAAATGTTTAAACAGAAAAGCTTGTCACTTGTCTTCCAAGGTCTTATGAAAAGTCTCGGGGGTAAGTGGTGTGATTGACAGGCAAACATACACTTCACTTTGGAGCAACACGTTTTTGTTTCAATGAAGTATTCTTTAACATCTTTAAATTGTTTTTAAATTTATTTCTTTGCAATGAGAGGGAAAGAGAGAGAGAAAATGGATGTACCAAGGCCTCCAGCCACTGCAAACTAACTCTAGATACATGCACCACTCTGTACGTGGCTTTACATGGGTAATGAAGAATTGAACCCAGGTTAATAGGCTTTGCAAGCAAGCACCTTAACCACTGAGCCATGTCTCCAGCCCAATCCTTAAAATTTTTTATTAGTACTTTTTAACTTTTTGTTGACAAATTTCATAACTATAGACAATAAACCATAATATTTCCCTCTTCACCCCCATTCTCTCCCAATCAAATCCATACTCCATTAAATCCCCCCCCCATTCCAATCAGTTTCTCTTACTTTGATGTCATCATTTTTTCCTCCTATTATGAAGGTCTTGTGTAGGTGGTGGCAGGCACTGAGAGGTCATGAATATCAAGACAATTTTGTGTGTACATTGTAAGTAGTCCTACCCGTTCTTTGGCTCTTACCTTCTTGCTACCACCTCTTCTGCAATGCATCCTGACTCTTGGAAGGTGTGATAGAGATGTTTCAGTGCTTAACACACTACTATAAATTCTTTTCAGCACTATGGTGACTTATGAGTCATCCCAATAGCCACTGCCAACTAAAAAGTGAAGTGTCTCTAACCAAACTTGAGAGTAGCTTTAATATATGGGTATAAACATTTTTAAAAGTGCATACAGGGAAGTTTGGTTGGCATAACATATGCATTAAGCCAGATATTAGTAGGCATTACTTCCCTAGAGCTCATGACCTCCCCAGCAATAGGCTTTTGATTAGGTTTTCAATACCACATGTGCATTCCCTCTGTGAAGTGGACCTACAGACCATTTAGAGAGTGGTTAGTTTCCCATGTAACAGACATGCCATTATTTCACCAGTTGGCCTGGCTGGTCAATCTCAAGGCTCGCAAGGTCCACTCACATTTACCAATATTGCTGAATTCTTTCTCTCCTATAGGGCTACATGCAGCAATGCTTTTTCCAGCTTTCTTTCTGGGGGTCATTAGAGAGGGTTCCAGCTTGATTTCTCAGTGATCCAGGTACAAGCTTGTGGAACCTTCAGCAATAGGATCTTACCTTCAAGTTCTGCTGAGAAACCAAGAGCCTTGGCAATGCTCTGTATTATTTTAGGGTTATCAGAGAACTCCCTGGTCAACAACTCATTGGGAGGAATCCCACCCCTGACACTGACATTTTTCTAGTAAGAATCTTTGGCTTCTGGGTAGGCCATTATCAGAAACAATAGTTTTCCATATGACTTATTAATAACATCTTGAATTTTGATTAATCCTTCTCCCACCCTTACTTTTTTATATTTATTTATTTGAGAGAGCAAAAGAGGGGGAGAGAGAGATAAAGAGAGAGAGAATGGGCATTCCAGGGCCTCCAGCCACTGCAAATGAACTCCAGACACATGTGCCACCTTGTGCATCTGGCTTATGTGAGTACTAGGGAATCAAATCAAGGTCCATTGACTTTGCTTAACTGCTAAGCCAACTCTCTAGCCCCCACCCTTTCTTTAATGAATCCCCTCCCCTGACCTCACTCACTTAGGCCATTGCACCCCCAGTAACCTGTTCAACTACTTATATATAGACAATGCTGTCCCCTTGAAACCTCCCATCTCCTTACTGCCCCTTTCAAGCTTCCTGGCCTCTGCTACTGACTTCTACTTCAACTCACACACAAATCTCAACATTTGTAGCTAGGATCTATATATAGACAGAACATGCAATGATTGACTTTTTGAGATGATGTTTCCTCACTTAATAAGTATAATACTGTCCAGTTCCAACCATTTCTTTTCAAATTTCATAATTTCATCTTCTTTACTGCTGAATAGAACTCCATTATGTAAATGTACCACATTTTCTTTAGCCATCAGATGAAGCATATCTAAGCTGATTCCATTTCCTAGCTATTGTGAATAAAGCAGCAATAAACATGGATGAGCAAGTACCTCTAAGGTAGTAAATAGAGTTCTTAGGCTATATGCCTAGGAATATAGCTGGGTCATATGGTAAATATATTTTTACCTGTTTTAGGAACCTCCACACTGATTTCCACAATGGCTCTACATGTTTACTTTCCCAGCAACAATGTTCCTCTTTTTCCATATTCTCAACAACATTTATTGTCATTTGTTTCTTGATGATAGCCATTCTGACTGGAGTGAGATAGAATATCAGAGTAGTTTTTATTTGTATTTCTCTGATGACTATAGATGTAGACCATTTTTATATGCTTATTGACCATCTTTATTTCTTTCTCTGAGAATTCTCTCTTCAGTTCCATAGCTCATTTTTAACTGGGTTGTTTGATTTCTTATTGTTTAGTATTTTTTGAATGCTTTGTATATCCTAGATTTTAATCCTTTGTCAGATTTATAGATGTCAAAGACTTTCTCCAATTCTGTAGGTTGCCTCTTTGATCTAGTTGCAGTGTCTTTTGTTGTAGAAAAGCTTTTTTTTTATATTAATCTTTATGAGGTTTCAATGGTTAATTAGTGGTATTAGTTACTGAGAAACTTGGGTTATATTCAAAAAGTTTTGCCTAGGCCAATATATTGAAGTGTTTCCCCTATGTTTTCCTCTAGCATTTTCTTTTTCAGGTCTGATGTTCAGGTCTTTGATCCATTTACACATTATTCCAGTGCATGGAGAGAAAAAGGGGTCTATTTTTATCCTTCTAAATGAAGTGTTTGGGTTTGCTGAGAGCCAGTCGTTGCACACTTTATTAGTACACCACTGCTTACAAATGGCAACAGTAGCTCATCCTGGGATTGGGTTCAAACTCTAGCATGATGTAACATGAGACTTCGGATCTGGAAAGGCAGGCCATAAACAGAGAGTCATTTAGGACAGATGTGACATAAAGTAGCTTCAAACAAAAATTGCAAATTTCATGTGCTAAACCTTTAACTTAACTTTGTTTTCTGCCAGCAGTGTTAATATCTAACGTAAAAACATGAGCCTAAAAATGTAAGCTGTATCTATGTACTATTTTATTATGATCTTTTATTAACTAGCCAAGGCCACAGAAATCCTTGCTGGAAGTAGCCCATTAAGGAGGGATAGGGATGGGAGAAACCCCAAAGGAACATTTATCTCTCCATGCCTCATCACTTTGAAGCACTTACTGATGAGTGCCATATTTGTCATTGTTAGTGATAAGGGACCTTTTCCATTCCACCTCTCAGGCAATGGCTTATAATTAAGTTGCTTTTTAAGAGACAATTGACCATATTGTTTTCCACAGTGACAGATCACTTGGAGTAAATCACATATCACCTGTTGAATAACAATTCTGGCATGAAACAATGTTAGTTACAAAGTAGAAAAAAATATTGTTTGGACTTAATCATTATAATTATAAAATATTATTGTAAATCTGACTGTTTCTATGAAGAATTCCAGATGGCTAATAAGTGTTATAAGTAATGTTGGATAATGCATATTTTCTGAGGTTAAATGAAAAGATTAAAATTATATGTGTTCCAATCATCTTGTTATTAACTTAGATAAAAAAGTAATAACTGTAAGCATTTTTTTTTTTTTTGAGGTAGGGTCCCACTGTAGCCCAGGCTGACCTGGAATTCACTACGGAGTCTCAAAGTAGCCTTGAACTCATGGTGATCCTCCAACTCTGCCTCCCAAGTGCTGGGATTAAAGGTGTGTGCCACCATGCCAGGCTAATTTTAAATGTTTCAGGTGAAATATTTTTGTTTCTGGGACATTGTAGTCAGTGAAGCTGGATTTGTCTTCTTGACATAGTCAAATACAAAATGAGTCTACCTATAATACCTAACTTGTCAAGCAGTGGATAACTGACAGCATACCACTCAGATCTGTAGAAGGGACATGGTCCAGTGAGCCTCAGGGTCACTTTGGACTGAAGAAAGTTTCATGATTCTCCTATAGCATTTAAATACTAGCTGGAGAGAAAGTTGCATAAGACACAGATTAGAGTGCAGAGAATAAAAATAATTAAACTTATCAAGGCAGAACACCCAAAGGGCAAAATATATGCAGAGAAAGACTCTGAAATTTAGTGTGGGAATTCACATGTTGTTGGCCTTGTACAGACCTGAACCACTATAGAAGGATTCTACGAGACAATTAGTATTAGACCTCTATAGGAAGGTGCTACCAGAGAGTTATCACTACAGCTCCATAGGAGGAGACTGCCAGAGATGTAGCCAAAAGCAACTGCTGTAATATTATGATTGGAATGAACATGAGGAAGGTTAATCAGCTTAGTGTTTGGGGGGTGGACGCTATCCAGTAGAAGTGAAGATCCCTTATGTCTCCATCAGTACTGTTAGCATCCTATCCTAGTCCAGATATCAGAATTGCTTTAGGAATTATTCCCCAAGTACTCTCTCCATAAGACAAATGTTACATTATGATAAGATTCACAGGGTAATAGAGAATGGAGACGGCAAATCCTATCAAGTTAGAGAACATCTTGAGGTTTTTCAAAACTATTCAAGTGGAAGGTAAACATTTATTGATTGGATTACTATTAGAACATGTCAATGTTCTTCAGAGAAAGACTGTGTTTCTGGACTCTTAAGTGTGTAATATGTAATATACAACATGTAATCAACAATATCAAATAATTAATTAAACAGAAAAAATCTAGCACATATTTTCAAAGTGCAACCAATATAAAATTAGAATTTAATGTCATAATAGCATGACATTGGTATGAGTATTATGAGCATATTTTAAATATGTAAGTTTACCAGTTATAAAGTATATTTTAATAGATAGATTGATAGATAGCTAAGGCCATACAGAGATGGGGAAAAAGGAACTCTTGAATACTGTTGATGGAAATGTAGATCCTTGCAGCCATTTAGGGAGGTAGTATAGGGAGCCTCAAAAAAAATGAATCAGTGGAACTATGGGGCTGGGGAGATGGCTCAGTGGATAAAAAATGAGTACTGAGTTTAGATGCCTTGAGCCCACAAAAAATCCAGACACAGTGGCCTCCATTGTCTATGTAGAATCCTTTGTTAGATTTATATGTGTGTGTGTGTGTGTGTGTGTGTGTGTGTGTGTGTGTGTGTGTGTTTGGAGACCTTAGAATTATTTTTAAAAAGTCCTGCAAAGGCAACAGAGGCAATGTTTTCATGGTGTGCCTAGGGTTATACAGACATTCTTTTTGCAGCTTGTTTAACGAAGGGAGAATCATGCTAAGGAAAAGATGCTCAGCCAGTGTTGTCATCTCACCCATTCTTGTGCCTGGACAAGATGTTGTGCTCTGACTTAGTTCAGTGCTTCCTCTTGAAATTATCTCAGGTTTTAGACTTTTAGTTCAATAAAAAACTTGTATTGCACTTTGTACCATTTTATTTTATTCAGTATAGACAAGTTTTTTAAAATAATATTTCTACTTACACTAAATCTTATTTTTAATATAGATGTGCTAAATCTCCAAGTAAAACTTTAGTGAGTTCAAATATGCCTCAAAGTTTTATTTAATCCACTAAAAATTAGAATATGTATTAGAACAATGTCTGTATATGTGTGTACACACACACACACACACACACACACACACACACACACACACACACACACACATATATATATATATATATATATATATATATATATATATATATATATATATATATATATTCATGTATATACAGGCTTTTCCTGCATTTATGTGCACACACAGTGTCCCTGTGTACCCAAGTCTCTTGTGTTGGATTAAAGACCAAACTAATAGGATTCACTTGAACTTAGTGTAATCTCCTTAAAGGCTGTATCTGTAAATAAAAACATGGACCAGGGCCCATTCGGGTGACCTCACTTAAGTTTACCTCTTTAATATCCTACATGAGCATTCATCCTATAAACATCATCTTCACCATCATCTTTGAATTTCTGCTTTTTGATTTACTCAGCAAAGAAGGTCATATAGTCACACAAATATAATCAGATATACCAACTTCATTAAGACATAATAATCTATGTATAGTGATTCCAATATGCACTTTAAGAAACACTAGAAAAGTGTTTTTTTTTTTTTTTGGCTTTCCAAGAGATGTTATCTGTCATTAACCCTAAATCTGAATGATTTAACACATTGATTAGTCTTCTTGATAATTCTAAGATTTTTCTATTTATCATTTTAATCTTTTTGTATTTACATAAGATATATTTGGAAAGTCTACGATAAGAATTACTTGTAGCTTAGGGCTACTGTATATGCTGTAAATGTACCATTACATGTAACTCACAAATCATGGCTTCAAATTTCTGTGTTGTTAATATCTTTGCACTTTTTCTGTCAATCACTTGACAGAATAATCCTTCAGTAATCTTCATTCTACCTTTACATCAGCAACAACATTCTTTTATTTGTGAAATCCTTATTTGGGAATTGGGAACACACATGTAATTCCAGTGCTTGGAAGGCTGAGACAGGAATATGATGAGTTTAAGACCACCCTGGGATACATGATCAGATCCTTTCTCAAAAAGAAACAAAACAAACAAAACAAAAGATATACTGACACACTTTTGCTCAAAAATATATTTATAAAGACCATAAAAGTAACCAAGCGGACAAATCAAGCTTACTTTTGTTGACATTTAAAGTACCTCTGATATCTAACAATTTCTTCAAATATTTATGTCCTTGATCTAACCAGATCTGATTCTTTTATTACTTAGCCATTTTTTCATTGATTAAAATTTTGGGATTCCTATCTTTTCTGCTTCTACTTAAACCAGTGATTCTCCAAGCATGATGCACTATTACCTAGAGGTTCCCAGACACTTTCTGTAATGTGTTCAAGGCTTCATTTGTATTGACAATAAGAGTAAGATGTCATTTGCATTACGTCATTCTCCAATGTATAAAATATATTTCTCAGTATAAAATATAATTTTCCTGAGACCATATTATATATAGTATTACAACTGACTGAGTATAGGATGAGATAAAAATACAGCTGCTATCTAAATAACCATATGAAGATAGACATGAAGGAGACTTACAGAAACTTGCAAGCAACATCAATCTTTTCACTAAATTCCTGTTTTTTTAAAAATATGATTTTTATGAAGCATATTGCTTACCTCAGCATATACCAGATTTAATATTTTTCATCTAATTTTATTTTTACCATTTTATATATGCTTATTATATTTTGATTTTATTTTCACCATTAACCTCTCTTAACACCACCCAGTCCATCTAAATCTTTTTTTCTTCCCACATAATCTCTTTCAGACTTAGCTGGCCAAAATGTAGAAAATAAACCCCTACCTATGCACATATAAGCAACTCTAACTTGACTCAGTGGATCCTAAAATAGACATCATTTTATTAAAATAAATTAGGAAACATTTTGAATTGCATCAGTAATATTCCTTTATATGAATATATATGTTTGTATCTATCTATCTATCTATCTGCCTACCTACTTACCTATCTATCTAATCTGTCATCTAACTATCTACTACTTCAGTGCTAATTGTTTAAGAGTTTCTGAGGCCTAAAAGTTTAAGGATCTCTTACTGAGGCTTTCAACCTCCCTGAAATGCCTTTCTTTCACTTGTTGCTAAAATTCTCTCTATACTCTCAGTGATCAAACCAAATATTTCTGTATTAACACTCTTCTCAATGCTAAAATTCTTGTTCTCTGTCCATTGACATTATTTCTCAGCTGTAATGTCCACATGTAGTGATTTCAGGATTGTTAACCCACATGTTAATGAGAAACACCTTTTCTACCAGGGTAAAAAGAATGCATTCCTTTGTCTTATGGGCTTGACTCTTTTTCAGAATTCCTCATTCTAATATCTTTTTTACCACCCTATTGAAGATGCTTCTTTATGTATTTATGATAGCAGAATTATTTTGTTACAATGTGTACTCCATCCTGGATTCTTTATTATTTTACACATTTTTCTTTTTAATTTTAAAAAATTACTTGTATATTCATTTATTTGCAAGCAGAGTGAGAAACACACACACACACACACATAGAATTGGTGTGCATGGGACTTCTAGCCAATGCAAGTGAATGCCAGATGCATGTGCTACTTTGTATATCTGGATTTATCAGGGTACTGAGCAATCAAAACCGAGGTTTTAGGCTTTGTTGCAGGTAAACACTATAACTACTGAGCCATCTCTCCAATCCTTTCAATAATTTTTCTAAAGTTGTTTACATTTAAAACTCTCTTCATTCTGTAAAAACATGTTCTATAAAGTTATTAAAGATACTAAACAAAATGACTAGAATCTGAGATATTTGGCTTGTTTAAAATAAGGAAAACTGCGGTTGATAGATGGCTGCTATGATAAGCTCATATTGCTTTTATTGCTTTCATTTCAAATGCAATTTAGTACTTTTATAATCTTATAACTCAGTTTTTGTGGACTTAAAGATTAATATAAAATTCATGTAACTTAAAATATTATATAAAACATCGAGATAAATGCTCTTGAGTATAAGTGTCTAACCTGATTTTTATGGAATTTGGATCAGTAGAGCATCAAATAAGGTGTAATTGGGTTCAAATGTTATGTAAATCATTTTTTGATGATATAAAAATGAACCAACCTTAGATTTTTGAAGCTTTTACTTATTATATGAATATCTCACCATTAATACTTGAACTTCAGTACTAAGATGTTGATCATACTATTGCACAATTCTTATATGATAAGAATCTGGGACTTATTTAAGGAAATAAGCAGAAACATCTTTTCCTCATAAAATTGTTATTTAATGTCAAACAATTATTTAGGATTTGACCCAATCAAATGCTATGAAAGAAAAAATGGTTGAGCATGGTGGCACATGCCTGTAATCCCAGCACTTGGGAGGCAGAGGTAGGAGGATCTCCATGAGTTTGAAGTCACCCTGAGATTACAGAGTGAATTCTAGTTCAGCCTGGGCTAGAGTGAAACCCTACCTCAAAAAAATAAAAAATAATAAAAAAAAATTAAAAAAAGAAAATAAAAAAATAATGGACAATTACTACAAAGTCATTCAACATGGGACCAGTCTGACCAACGTTTCACATCAAAGGATACCTTCATTTTCCATGTCTTCAAGTTAGATCCCTCAATGTCTTGAGGTTTCTATGTGTTCTTCCTCTTGCTTACTTAGTGAGCATATATATACAAAATACTGTGTAACTATAGAAGGTGTTGAGTGTATGCTTATTTTAAACAATGTAACTAAATACTTGTCTTGTTTCCTTTCTTTTTACTGTGAATCCCATATTTGTTTATCAGGAGAGAGGAAAAACAGTATACTCCATCACATTTTATCTTTGCCATAATACTTTTGGTTGTCACAGGGACAAGAATGCAGTCATGCTATGTTGCTTATGTTCTTGAGAAAGTTATGTAACCTATTATAATTCATTTTTCTCAATGTTATAAGGTGGATAATGAAGTTAAATAAGTTTTAGGGAGATGTAAAAAAGATGACTAGCACCTGATAATCATCTAATGGCTAGTTTCCCTCGTCTTTAATTTGATAGGAAAGTGTCAAATGTCAGGTATTTATCAAGACTCCTCTCATCAACTTTGCTCTTCCCCAATATAGTTAGGATGAGGAAACAATGTATTTACATGGTTAATTTCTTAGGTGAAAAGAAGTACTGAAAACACTCTGAGAAATACTATCCCAAGAGGAAAAAAAAAAAAAACTGCTTAGATGATTTCATAGAGGAATTTCATCAGTTTTAAGATTTGGCAAATTCCAGTGGCATTATCTAGCCCATAAGAGCCAAAGAAGAATATGGTCTGGAGACTTAAAAGAAGTATTTAAAAAGTATCTACAGTGAATAAGACATCACTACCAAATTGTGACAGATTGTGATTAGAAAGAAAATTTTGGGCCTAATTTACATATAACCTTTAATTTAAATATGAAAATGAAATATTAAAAAAATATAATACAGCTATTCATTTAAAAGCTAAGGCATGCTCAAATTCTCCTCTAGTAAGAATACATCATTGGGCAGGTGAAATGGCTCAGAAGTTAAGGCATTTGCTTACAAACCCTAATGACCCTGGTTCAATTCCCAAGTGCCCATATGAAGCAGGATGCAAGTGGCACATGCATGTCGTGTGAACCAGCTGATGGTCCTGGTGCCCCCATTCTCTCTGTCTGTCTCTGTTCTCTCTATCTCTTTGTGCTGGCAAATAAATAAATTTATCAAAAATAGAATACAGCATTGAGTCCATTTCAAATTACACATTAATGTAGTGCATTTTATAAACCAGTAAAATAAAATAGTCTGATTCATGTCTCTATGTTAAAAAGTCATGCATAGTTAAAACAGAAATATAGATGAATGGAAGAGAATCAAGGACCCAAACTTTGGGTCAAGTAACTACAGCTACTTGATATTCAACAAAGGCTCTAACAATCTAGACTGAAAAAAGCATCTTCAACAGATGGTGCTGGACAACCTGGATAACGATATGTATAAAAATGAAACTCGATCCACACATTGTACAATGCACAAAAATCAAGTCCATACGGATCAAAGACTTCAATATAAGACCAGGAAGTCTGCTACTTCTGGAGAAAAAAATAGGGGGAATGTTCCATGGTATAGGAGTAAGCAAAGACTTCTTGAACAATACCCTAGGAGCTCAGGAAATTAAACAGTCACTCAACCATTGGAATCTCAGAAAGCTGAAAAGCCTTTTCAAAGACAAACATACAATAAGCAGAGCCAATAGATCAACCACAGAATAGGAGAAAATTTTTGCTGGATACACATCAGAGAGAAGCCTAGTTTCTAGAATCTACAAAGAACTCAAAAACCTAAACAATAAAAAGTCAAACAACCCACTCACAAAACAGAAAGAGAACTGCATAGGGAGTTCCCAGAGGAAGAAATGCAAGTGGCAAACACACACTTAAAAAAATGTTCAACTTCCCTAATCATAAGGGAAATGCAAATTAAAACAATTACCAAATTCCACCTTACCCCAGTAAGGATAGCAAACATTAAAAAAAAAAAAAAATCTAATGACAGAAATGCTAGTGAGGTTGTGGAGAAATAGGAACCCTCATTCACTGTTGGTGGAAATGTAAACTGGTATAACCACTATGGAAAGCAATATGGAGACTCCTAAAAAGGATGACTATAGAAGTACCAACAGACCCAGTTATTCCCTTACTGGACATCCACCTTAAAAGCTCCAAACCTCAGCTCAGAGATATTTGCTCAACCATGTTTATAGCTGCTCAATTCATAATAGTTAAGAGCTGGAATCAACCCAGATGTCATTCTTTAGATGAATGGAGAACTAAGATGAGGTATATCTACATGATGGAATTCTACACAGCAGTAAGGAAAAATGACACAATGAAATCTGAAGAAAAATGGTCAAACTTGGAACAGACCATTCTCAGCAAACTCACCCTGTGGTGGTTTGATTCAGGTGTCCCCCATAAACTTAGGTGTTCTGACTGCTAGGTTCCCAGCTGATGGATATTTGGGAATTAATGCCTCCTGGAGGGAGTGTATTGTTGGGGGTGGGCTTATGGGCTTTATAGCCAGTTTCCCCATCCGAGTGTTTGGCACACCCTTCTGTTGCTGTGGTCCATCTTATGTTGGCCAGGGGGTGATGTCCACCCTCTGCTCATGCCACCATTTTCCCCTGCCATTGTGGAGCCTCCCCTCGAGCCTGTAAGCCAAAATAAATCTCTTTTTCCCAGAAGCTACTCTTGTTGGGTGATTTCTAACAGCAATGCGAACCGGACTGCAACAGAAAAGTGGTACCGAGGAGTGGGATTGCTGCTAGACACCTGACTATGTGGCTTCGGCCTTTTGGAGCTAATTTTCAAGAGGAATGTGGAAGGAGTTGAAATCTTGGCCTAAGAGATGCCTTGCAGTGCTGTAAGTACAGCTTAAAGGACTATTCTGGTCTGAGCTCCAAGACCTGAATGCAGTAAGAACTATGGACTGTGAGGTTTGGCTTATGAGGGTAAGAAAGAGCTGTGCCTGGACTGGGCTAGCAGTTTGTGTGAGAAGCTTGCTCTTGTGCCCATGTCCTGAGAAGTTGTGCAGGGTTGCTTTTCGTAGAAATGAACTGGTGTGTGCAGAGGGATATGGCACAGAAAGGAAAATCTTTGGGTGAACTGCTGCCCGTTCAGCTGCAACTGAGAGATTACAACCTTTGAGACTGGGCTAGCTGACCTGCACTGGGGCAACGGAAAGAATGTCAACTCTTTTGAAAGGGCCTGAGTGCTCAAGGAGTCCTGTTCTTCAAAGTCTGCTTTATTCCCCCCTGGATTAACAAATTGGCACCCTACCTGGTATTGTGGAGTATAAGAAATGCTGGAAAGAGGGTCATTGAGTTTGCAACATGGTCTTGTGTTTTGGAAATGGCCATGGGCAGTGTGAAGCGGGTTTGCTGGTTGCCTGCATAGAGACCCCATGGGGCCATGAGGATGAACCGTGGCTTGCAGTGGAGACCCAGTGGAGATGCCGGGACCATGAGATGGCTGCCGAGGAGCTGCCGGCCCCGATGAAGTTTCCCAGGACTGTGAGTAGCCTAGCTGGAGGGGCGGAATTGGAATGCCAGAGACTTGTTGCTGGTTAGAATTATCGGACTTGAAGACTTGTCACTGGCTAGAGTTGCTGGACTTGAAGCTACAGAGTTTGATGTTTGCCCTGGTTGTTTTAAATCTTGTATTGGTTGAATGTTTCTTTGCTATGCCCAATGTCATCTTTTGCAGTGTGAATATTTATTCTGTGCCATTATGGGTTTTTTGAGGTTATATTTTGGTATTATGGCTCAGTTAAAAGATCTTAAACTATGGGGATGTATGAACATCATTGAGATTGATAAAAACTATGGGGACTTTTAAAGTCAGACTGAATGTATTGTATTTTACATTATGTATGGATATCAGTTTATGGGGGCCAGGGGCGGAATGTGGTGGTTTGATTCAGGTGTCCCCCATAAATTTAGGTGTTCTGACTGCTAGGTTCCCAGCTGATGGATATTTGGGAATTAATGCCTCCTGGAGGGAGTGTATTGTTGGGGGTGGGTTTATGGGCTTTATAGCCAGTTTCCCCATCCGAGTGTTTGGCACACCCTTCTGTTGCTGTGGTCCATCTTATGTTGGCCAGGGGGTGATGTCCACCCTCTGCTCATACCATTGTTTTCCCCTGCCATCGTGGAGCTTCCCCTCGAGCCTGTAAGCCAAAATAAATCTCTTTTTCCCAGAAGCTGCTCTTGGTTGGGTGATTTCTACCAGCAATGCGAACCGGACTGCAACACACCCAATCACAGAAAGATAATTGTCACATGGTCTCACTCATCTGTGGCTCCCAACCTGAATCTGCCTGAGATGCTGACATACCTAAAAAGATCTTGAGGTCTGGAGAATAGGGACGGTGGGGTGGGACAGAAGGGTAAGGGTATGTGTGGCGGAAGCAACAAAAACTAGACCCAAATGGAAATGTACCATAAAATCCTACATCCTGAAAGACATACTAAAAAGTCAAACCTTCACCAGATGCTTAGGGAGAATACCTGCTTCACAGGAATCTGAGGAGGGTATGATAGACTATCCCCAATATTCTCCTTCTTCTCTCTCTCTCTCTCTCTCTCTCTCTCTCTCTTTTATATTACCTATATTTTTCTTCCTTCTTTTCCCTTGACACTGACCTGTAACTCCCAGTACCAGCACATGAGTAACATCCACAATGAGCAGTTGATCAGAGAGACCTACAAGGTTTCCCAAAATAAGACAGAATTCTGTCAGAGTACTTGATGACCCACCAAAGGTTAATGGTAAGACCCTACTGCCAAAGATACCATATGCTGTTGGGTCACAACATGGAGTGACCCTGCTGGAAACTGGAAGAGAGTCAATCACCAGACAGGTAGCTTGTCTAGTGCCAGAAGGTGTTACATGAGCAACTGGGGAAAAATGACCAACAGCTGTCTAAGCAACTCGTGGTTTAAGCTACCCAACGCCAATCAACCTGATGTGGTGCTCACATAAGTGCAACAGTGGCACACAGCCATGGTGGGTTATCAACTGCTCTTGATTTGGCTAACAGATCCACTCAGTGAAAGAGAATCCATACCTGGAACTGGGAAACAAGTCAGAACCATATCACAAAACGAAGCCACTCTCCAAAATCACGCTCCCACCAATAGTAGGCTACAAGCAGGCCTATACCTATTAAATTCTCTCTAAAATAATAATGGGTATCTATGTATCTTGCACTGACCTCACTCTCCTTTGGAGAATTTGCTTCTCTTTTTCAGATGGAAGCAGAACCTGAGGAGAGAATCAGCCCATAACACCTCACCAGGGCACAAGCTGAAGCATAGAGTTAGTGGGGAAATGAGCAAGAGATGCTTTCTCAGTGAACCTGGTATCAGTACAAGGGTGAAGGAGATAGACACAGAGAACACTCAACTCATACCAAATCAGATATTCAGAGACACAGAGACTCCCAAGACCTCATCACTGAAATAGACCTAAAATGAACCCAACATGGCTCAGAGAAATTCACAGAAGAGGGGGTGGAAAGATTATTAGAGCCATAATTTGTGTCATTATGCAGAGACATTGCCTCTCCCCCATAACTTATGGTCACTCCCACAATGCAAGATCCACAATCCTCATGGGGGAATTATAGGGAGAAGGCTAACAATGGTACCATCATGGTCGTATACACACTATTTACATAACTAATAAAAAAGAAAACAAATAATTCAGATAACATAATTTTTGCAATTATGTAGTACAATGTGTTGTCACAAAATTTTTGAAAACACTCTTGAACCATTAATTTTAATCCAATAAATATATTTAAAATAAAAAAAAGCATGCATAATTTTTTACCATTCTTACTTTTTAAAAATATTTTATTTTTATTTAACAGAGAAAAGGGAGAGAGAGAGAGAATGGGCATGCCAGGGCCTACAGCCACTGCAGATGAACTCCAGACACTTGCACCCCCTTGTGCATCTGGCTCATATGGGTCCTAGGGAATCAAACTGGTCATTAGGCTTTACAGGCAAACACCTTAACCACGAAGCAATCCCTCTAGCCCAATTCTTACTTTTTAAAGTCTCAAAATGTAAGCATTCTCTGATAATTTCTCAGGATAATATGCCATAGAAATGAGTAACAAAACAGTACATCCTAATGTTCAAGAAAGGAAGACTCAAACAAGAACAGCCTCTGTATGTTGTCCACCTCTCTCACACTGACACTGCATTAGGGCATTAACCAACAAAACTTTATGTGAAAAGTGAGCTAGAGGTACAAGAATTGCAAGATGAAATGATCATGATTTTTAGATGGAAAGTTTGTTCATTTTAGAACAGGAATTAGTTGAAAAATCAGTTTAGGAAGATATATGAATTCATGGTTTATGAAGACTTAACTTTTCCATTATATCTCTCACTGAATTTTGAAAATGCTCCTGGTTTTACAACCAGGGGTATCAAATGTTGCTGATGTGAACTGTCAGCTCCTTTGCTGGCCTAACCTCAGTTAGTATCCAACAGAAAAATGGTCTTACTCTGAGTAAGAGACACTAAGATATGAAGGTGCTGGAACCACAAGTAGATAGACCTTCATATCAAATTCCTTTTCATTTTCCATTTAGAGAAACTTTAATACAGCATTTGGGAGCCTTCTTTGAGATTTTACTTTAAATTAATGTTTTTCTAAGATAAAATCATAGTGCAATTATTAATAGAGTATCCCATAATTTCCATAGAGTTCTTGAAGGTGAAGAGGAGATATTAGATAGTGAAATATGTATGGGATCAGGTGGCAAGATGCTCTGTCCCTGTAGTAAGTTTTTGAGCGAGGCTAAACTAGGTTCAGGAGCTTTGAATAAGGAAGCTTTTCTTGATTTTCTCTCTATCAGGTTGAATCAGGAAAGCTTACTGTAGTGATGAAATTCTTCATGAACTAAATTGTATAAAATTGGGAGAAGATGGGGTAAGGCTATCTCCTGCAAATTCTACTTCAGGATGGCATTATGAATAAATATGAAATTACTCAGAGTGCTAAAATAAAAACAACTAAAACTGCAAAACAAAACAATATGTTCCTTAAAATTTTGAAAAGATTGCTTGGAAAGTAAATCAGCATGTCCTCAGAATATACAGAGATTGATCAAGGAGCTTTTTGTTGTTGTTCTGAAATTTCAGCATTGGAATTGTAGTTAGGAATAAGACTAGCAATCCCTTTGTCTGCTTTGACAAATGTGCTCTATGTAGAATCAGATCTAGATTTTATTACACCTCAAACAGATATAATTTGCAAGTCAAGTTTTGATAAAAGGGGTGCATATTTGCACAGACAAAATAAATCTAAAATTAATTATTGATGAGCAATAAAAAGGCATAATGAAGTTCTGTGGACAAAGAAACTCTGGTCTTCTAGGAGTCTGGCAGTTTATGTTCCTTAGATTAAAAAAAAAAAAAAAACGAGGTAGCTCCCTAACCCAATATTCTTGCAAATGATAGAAATCGTATGACTGAAGGAGGCAGGAGCAAGGGGACACACTGAAGCTCGTACGTTACCAAGCTGATCAAAATCTGGTTCAATCCTAAATCATCCAGGCTTATTAACTAGCTGAGAAATAGCAAATTCAGCCCTTAATGGATTCACATGTTTTTCTACAATTTTTCACACTGAATCAAAATATAAAGCAAGGGGCTGGTGAGATGGCTCACTGGTTAAGACACCTTTTGCAATAACTGATGGATGTTTGATTCTCTGGTGCCCATATAAAACCGGATGCACAAAGTGGTGCATGCATCTGGAGTTCATTTTCAGTTGCAAGAGACCCTGGCATGCCTATTCTCTATCTCCCTTTCTCCCTTTCTTTCTATCTATCTTTCTATCTGTGCATCTATTCTTGTGTTTGTACACGCAAATAAATATTGAAAAATTAAAGCAAATGTTACTTCACTGCTTAGTAATTTTATTCTTCTGGAGAAGTGGATCTCAACATTAGCAACATGTCAGCGAGATCCAAGCTGCTGTTAACACATGCAATTCTGGGCTGGAGAGATGGCTTAGCAGTTAAGGCACTTGCTTGTGAAGTATAAGACCCAGGTTTTATTCTCCAGGTCCCACATAAGCCAGATGCACATTGTGACACATGCATATGGAGTTTGTTTGCAATGGCTAGAAGCCCTGGCGCACCCAATCTCACTCTCTCTAATCAATTAATAAAATTAATCTTTTAAAATAAACATGCAATTCTTGAATCTTACCTCAAAAATTCTGATACAAATTGTCTTTATTGTGTTTGAACATCAGTATCTTTTAAAAGTTCCTAAAGTAATTCTATGTATAGTCAGGGCCAGAAATTGTTGCCTATAAAGTTGAAAATTTCTATTTTTTATATTTGTCTAACAAATTTATATTCTGACTAGAGATTGGAAAGTATGCAGTGCATTCAAGTCTTGATTTCAGCTTACTGGAAGGGTAAAGGTATAGACTATGAAATGTTTAAGAATATCCAAAACATAAATAAATAAATTATTTAATTAAAAGAATATCCAAAGCAATGTAGCAGAAACAGCTCAGAAGTTAAGGTGCTTGCCTGCAAAGCCTAAGGATTCGGGTTCAATTCCCCAGTACCCATGTAAAGCCAAATGAACAAAGTGGGGCATGGGTCTGGAATTTGTTTGCACTGGCTAGAGGCTCTGGCATGTCCATTCTCTGTATATTTACTTCCCTCTCTCAAGTAAAAACAAAACTTTCCTTTGGGGCTGGAGAGTTTGCTAAGTGGTTATAGTTAAGGCTTTTTCGTGAACAGCTTAAGGACCCTCTTTCAATTTCCCAATACCCACGTAAAGCCAGATGCACAAGGCAGGGCATGAGTCTCGAGTTCATTTGCAATGGCTACAGGCCCTGCTCATTCTCTCTCTCTTTCTATCTCTTACTACCTCCCTCTATTAAATAAATAAATAAATAAATAATACATTTAAAAAAGAATATCTAAAGCAGTGAACAAAAGGAGATCAAAAAAGGAACACAGGAAATAACAATTATTTCTGTTCCTAGATAAAAAAAAAAAACAACAAAACAAAAAGGTATTGTTAACAGATTTCTCAACTATGAAAATAAACCAAGGAAAGCACACATAAAAAAAAGCAAAAGAAAATAATTGAGCATGGTAATGCAGTGTGACTACATGTTAAATATTCCTAGATGATTCAAAATTGCTAGGTGTAGCACCTCTGTAGGTGGGGACTTTTTTTTTAGACATCAAATTAAAGGTTCTGACAGTTTGACATGTTATGACATGATAAGCTCTGTCAGTTTGATTTTTCTCTCTTCCTTCCCTATTGATATTACTTAATAGCAAACATGAATTTCTTGGACACTCTTGTAGCAATTATCATTCAGTCACTCAATCTATAATGTGAAGACAAAATGGCAAAATAAATAAATTAAATTAAGCTGCCAAAATAAGGAGAGAAAAAAAATCATTTGACTCAATTTAAATAAAAATAGAAAGTGTCAGTTTGGAAAGAATTTTTAAAATCTCATGTTTTATTATTCAATAAGATTCAATTTAGCTCCAAAGTTGGCAAGTGCTGAAAGAAAATATGACATCTATACAGATCAAATTAAGTTAAGAGCTGGGAAAATGACCTAATTTAGATGTTTTCTATTTTTTCTTTTAGCTCTACAATCCTTTTTCTTCCAGCAAAGGCTTATTCAAAAGCTGAATATGGAGACAGAAATAGCAGACGTGCCCTGGGTAAGGCGCAGCTTGGGGAGCTCCGAGCGTGCACTGGCGGGGTGCTGAGGAAGGCCCTCATGCGATTGAGCTTACACATTCACACTTCCAGCAGCCTGCCTTGAACATTCCCAGAGAAGAACAACGTGGGAAACGTGCAAAGAAGCCACTAGCTCTGGAAACCACATCCCAAAATCTGCTGCCAACAAACAGATTTGTCCTCACTTTTTATTTTTTGAAGAGATTTCTTCCACTAATATTATCTAAGCAAATAGCACGTTATTCTCAGCTTTTATAATGTATAGACTCTTGTAGTATTGAAAGAAGCCCCTGGAATATGGAATGTAGAGGAAATGCTAAAAGAGGTTGCAGGTATATCAATGGGTAAGGAAAATGATAAAAACACATGTGACAAGACGGAGAATACTCTTTTGGCCAACTTCATTTATGAGTTGTTTACACTGTTCTAGGTACTTAGGAAGCTTTAAGACCAACATTGTCAATTGTCCTTTGTTTCAGTTGTGCCCCTTTTGAAGTAACTGAAACTAAGGACAATTGGTGAAACAAGCAAGGGTGATGCTTTCCTGTGAACCGGATACCAGCACAAAGGGGAAGGAGACCAACGCAGAGAAAAAGCAACTCCTACCAAATCAGAGAGCCAGAGCCTCAGATGCCCCCAACACCTCAGCACTGAAGCAGACCAAAAATGAACCCAACATGGCTCAGGGAAATTTTGCGGAAGAGGGGGCAGAAAGAATGTCAGAGTTACATGTTGGGTCATGATTTGCAGAGACATTTAGCATACCAATAACTGGGGACTAACTCTACAATGCACGACCCATTTACATCAACAAGGAGGGTCTAATGGGAGGGGGTATATCATAGATGAGCCTAAACAATGGTACCAAACTGCCTGTATTTGATGAAAAGAAAACTAATAAATCAAATTAAAAAAAAAAAAAGACCAACATTGCCAGTACAAAAGTCTTTCAAGATCTCATACTCCAGAAGGCTAAGATAGACTATGATTAAGAAACACTAAAAATGCACAATGTGGAAATGTGACATGGACTAATAAAAGGGCATTTCAAATCCCAGAGGTAAAATTACAGTTTCTAATAGGTCTTACCGATAAGTTAACATGTAGAAAAACTTGAAAAGTGGACTAGGGAGATGTATTAATGGTAAGGCACTTGCTGGTAAAGCCAAAGACCCAGGATCAATTCCCCAGTACCCACATAAACCCAGATACACAAGGATGTTCATGTGTGTAGAGTTTGTTTGCAGTAACTGGAGACCCTGGCATGCCTATTTTCTCTCTCTCTCTCTCTCCATATACATAGTCTGATTCTCTCTCTCCTTTCTATCTCACAAATAAATAAATACATAAATAATAAATAAATAAATAAATTAGAAAAGAAAAACTTGAAAAGTAAGTGAAGTAATAAACCAAGAGGGCAGTACTACAGTACTACCCAGGGGTGTCAGTACATAGTCAGTTATAATAGTGGGAAGAATGTCAGGGCAGCTTGTGTGACTTAACAGTGATATTATTCAGACCTGAGGTTAGAGGTAAAGAGATGACAGGTAACATGGCAAATAATACAGATGTGGAAGACAGTTATAATGTAATCAATTCTCCCCTGAACACAATAATGATCCAATACAAAGAGCAGAGCAGTAGTATGACATGTTTTGGCCAATCTCCTTTATCATCTTTTTATTTATTGTGGTTGTACGAAAAAATATATAATTTTTATTAGTTTTGTACTCACTGTATACAGTCAAATTGGTACCATTGTACCCCCCTCCTTGGGAACCCTCCTTGTTGGGGAATATGGGCCATGCATTGTGGAGTTAGCCATCAGTTATGGGTAGGAGGCAATATCTCTGTATATCATGGCCCAACATGTGGCTTTGACGTTCTTTCTAACCCCTTTTCCACAAATTTCCCTGAGCCATGTTGGGTTCATATTAGGTCTGCTTCGGTATATTTTTTTTAAAAAATAATACAATAAAGAAGTCTATTTTAAATTTATTTGCAATACAATAAGTGGTAGTGGTTTGTAAAAGTGAGCTGAGGAGAATTAGAAATATAGATTTTGAGGCTGGTGATGTCAGAATTTCCTGGATAATGAGATGTTCAGGTAGTATGAAAGAAAGTGAAGGAGGAACAAGCATTTCTCTGTGTTTTGAAGCATGGGATAATAAAATAATGAACTTGGCATGAACTATTATTTGATGATCAACTATTAGGAAAATATTCAGTCTGGAATATGTTAGGCTGGGATATCTAATGATCCATCAAGTGGACAAACCACTAGTTGGATAAATGCATTGAACAGTCAAAGACAAAATGGTGTGGAGTAGGGATATCTGTTAGGTGTCATTGTCTAAAACAGATGATATTTAAAGTCCTAAGTCCATCAAGATATTAAAAAAGTGACTCTAAGAAGAACAAGAAAGAACTTCCTCCAGGGTCATATTAAGATACTTGAGGGCTGAAGAGATTGCTTAGGGCTGGAGAGATTGCTTAGCGGTTAAGCGCTTGCCTGTGAAGCCGAAGGACCCAGGTTTGAGGCACGATTCCACAGGACCCATGTTAGCCAGATGCGCGAGGGGGCGCATGAGTCTGTAGTTCATTTGCAGTGGCTGGAAGCCCTGGCATGCCCATTCTCTCTCTCTCTCTCTCTGCCTCTTTCTCTCTCTCTCTGTCTGTCACTCTAAAATAAATAAATAAAAATACAAAACAAAATTTTAAAAAATCAGGTGGCTTATATTAAAAAAAGATACTTGAAAGTTTAATGGAAAGATGACATGTTAGATGGATCATTATTGAAAGTTTTATCAGCAAACATGTCAAGACAAAAGTTTGTTTATTAAAATTTGTTTTCAAAATGGAATATATGCCTACCATAGTGAGGTACCAATTATCTCATTTCATCACTGTATAAGTATTAGCTATGAACATTTTGATGGGATGCTACTGATATAATCTTGATGTGTTCAGTCCAGTTGTTTGGGAGTCTACTGCTGATCAAGCTGTGTGTGTGTGTGTGTGTGTGTGTGTGTGTGTGTGTGTGTGTGTATGTACATAAGCATATATGCATGTTCAGTCTAGGTTTCAATTAGTAACATATTATTTAGTAATCTCCATGTAAAAGTTTCTTGTTTTCTGGTATAAGAACTTCCTTCTTAAATGCTTAGCCAGACTCCAATTTGCATTGTCATGTATGTGCTCAGTTTGCAAGACACATATGAGCCTAGTTCTTCTCTCTCAGTTCTCCATTCCTGTGAACTTTTATTCTAATGAAACTAAACTCTTACTTTTCATTTCTCCCACTCCATCCACTGTTTAACCTCTCACTACTTTTGTTCCTATTATGATTTCTGCACTGGATACTGTCAAATGTCTCTATTTCCAAATCCATTTAATTGTTCATAGCATAGCTATTATACAACTTACTTCCAGTTCTTTTAGTGATCTCCTTGAGAGGAAAAGAGTGTCAGGTTGTTTTTTTTTTTCTTTTTGATTGGCTACAGTATTTCTTTCCCTCTGTTTCTTTCATTGTCATTAAAGTCAACCTCATGCTGAACTGATATGATAATGGGTAGCCTCCTACTAGAATGCTAGTGTCTTCAGAAGAGAAATTAAGAATTAATAGCAATGTGCATAGGTCCAGACATAAAAGATATTCCAAAAAGACTAATACAATAATTTTCAAAATGTATTATGGTAGTTAAATTTTAGCTTTTTCATATCATTTATGAGTTATGACTTTTCCACTGAAATTATAATAGAATTCAGATGAAGTGGAGGATAAGCATTAGTTAATAGGGCCAATGATGTAAAAGAGAAGAGATTGATATGGAGGGAATTTTAATTTTGAGAGGAAAGTGTAATCATGGGAAGTGAAGCAAAACCCACTTTATTGAATACTTACTGCCATGTGTCACATGCTACATTATATCTGCTTAATGCTTAAAATGATGTAGACAGTATTCAGTCAATATTTTCATGTTATAGATGAAGTTCAAAAAGGTAAAATAATCTTCCAAAATTAACACTAGTATTATCAATGGACTCCAGCACTTTGATGCTCAAATCTATGACTTTTATATTTATGTCACACTTTCCTCCTCAGATCTTTAACTTTGACTTCTATGAAACAAATCTAATGGAAGTGTTCAGATATGTGTGTTATTTAAAATGAATTTACAGAAAGTTCAAAGTCAAGTAAATATCTGTACTATCCAGGGCCGAGAGTAACTGAAGGTCATGTCAGAGCCTGATGTGAAGGGCACCTGGGTAAGAAACAAGGAAGCAAATTCCACGTTACCTGGAAAACACTGAAAGTTGTTGAATGAGCTGTTTTGATCTGCAAAGAAAGTCACCACAACTTTAAGGCAAAACTACTCTTAATTACAAGTAATAAAATGATCTTTAAGCAGCATAACTTGATCTTACGCTTCCTTCTAGGAAATACCTCTAGAAGTACTAGAACTTTGTTAATTCTGCTCATGTTAATTTAATAAAGCTACTTTTTTGTGTATTTGCAGAACCATGAGTTCTGAGAGATGGAGGCTGCTCTACCAGAGCTCTGAGATTCAAAACAAAAAAGCAGTACACTGATAATTCAGAGAAGGTATAAAAATAGAAGAATGGATCTCTCCCAGGCATTAACATGACATTTATTTCCAAAGTAAGAAAACAACTTTCTATTACTTCCTTGCCTTTCTATCAGAAGTTGAGGTCAAAAGAACATATACATTTCAAGTTAGCATAGGAGTGGCCCAAAATTGTCCACTATTTTGCCTTTATTTGGTTTCAGGTTAGAGCTAGTATTAGATGTAGAGCCCTGGAAGCCCACTCGTTTCTGAATACTCAAACAAAAGGAGCAGTTAGAGTATACTGTGTGGTAAGCTCAGTGAGGCAGATGATCATAGTGCAGAGATGAATGGAAATGCCATGCACATTTATAAAAGGCTGAGCTATTAGATAAAGTTGAGATACAGCAGAGATGGATTGTGGGGACAGAGAACATAGAGTGGGGATTCAGGCCACCTGTGTTATATAACACCAGGCAGTACAGTATGAGAATGTTTAACCTAGTCCCAGAGTACAAGGAAGTCACTGAATTCTCAACACATTTACCAAATGCATACATGGCTATTTGAACTTCCCACCTGCAGTGGTTCATCGTGCTGGACCTGCCATCCTGCAGCAATGGAGACCAGTGCATTCAACCCTAACCTGTCATAGAATCATGGATGTAGAAACAGGCAATGTTGTCCAGACTTCTATGCTGTTAAAACGCTTCAAGGCTATGCTAATATTAGGTAGTAAAACACTCAAGTTTAGTGGGAGGTATAAAGAAATTGGAGGAAAGGAAAAGAAAAGAAGAGAGTAGGGAAAGATGGGCAAAAAGAAGTGAATGAAGGTTCTAGCTTTGGAAACAATGAAGATTGTTTTAGTGCCATACTCATTTGTATAGAGTCATCATGCCAAGCAGATATGGTCTCTTGTTAAAGTTAAGTTAATTCTGTGTGGTGATCTGACACACACACACTGTTATAACTGTTCTCTTTAATGTGAGAATTTATACTAGGTTGTCTAGTCTATCAATTTGATCATATAAATTCTTCCTTCCCACATATATACACACATACCACACGTATGTATTTGTCTATCTCTAGAAAGAAAATGAACCCACTTCTTATAATATACTATGCCTTGCTGGATCACACCATGTCTCTGCAGCCTTGGTCCTGACTACACATCATGTGCACTTTGCACTGCACACACCAACGTTGCCTGAACACCCTGGCTCAGATTCGAGACTATTGCATGTTATGAATAGCAGTGTTTTTACTGTACATATGTTTTCTGCTCTTAAAGACATATAATAATTTAGTTTACAGAAAACAAAGACAGTATTTTCTTATATCATTTTTCAGTATGTATTTTAGTATATCGTTGGATTGTATTGTGTTAGAATGTTTGACTTAAAAATGATGTATTGGGATAAAAATCAACAGAAAAAAAATTTAAAAAAATATATACTATGCCTTAACATTCTGAGGGAGAGATTAATTGAAGACCTCAGCTCTAGATCAGGCTTTCTGTACATTAGACTATCAGACAGTGCAGTTTCTGAAACAATACACTTGGAGTATGGTAATGTAACCAATACTTAGCACTGGAATCCTCCTACCAAGGGCTTCACATCTGGAATCTACAAGGAGAGAAAGGAAAAGGCAGAGCTTTTATCTCACATGTGTGGCCAGTGTGGTGAAGCTGATGGCCATGTCTATCAGTAGGCACCAGGTTCCTCTTTGCCAGACTGTTAGTGTTCAGTGCCCATCATTGAGCTGCCAGCTGCCCTTAGCTCCTACCATTAGGTAAGTATGAGGCTCAGCCTACTGTAAAACTAGAAATGGAGCACTCTTCTTCCAATATATCCCTGCTCTCTTCCATTAGAGCCAGTTTCTGGTGTTTACACCCAAATAGATCCACACAGTATGTATAATGTTTCTTCAATTAGCATATTTTGGCAAAAAATATTTAGGACTATATACTCATAGTCTAAATAATAAAGAAAACCTGGTCTCTAAGCCATATTTGGCTGGCTGAGCCCTAATTTATTTCCATTATCAGTCTCTGACACTGCTTACTTGTGCCCTACAGATGGAGAACTTCTGTCATATCCAAGTCCAAAAGCACTTCTGACATTCTTTTCTGGCATGAGCTGTGATTCTGACCTCAATTACAGCAGACCTCTGAATTTCCCTCCACATTTCACCTGCCTCACTTACCTGACTTTGTGACAGATAAAATGAGATCATTTATGACTTCTACATGAAAAACACAGTAAGAGATAGGCTATAGTGTGTGTCACATCTTTGCAGGCTAACTGTCAAACTAGTATCTTTCATAGCATACATCTTTCTGTGAATTTCCTGAGCTAGCTCATGGCAACTATCCTCAGCCCAGAGAAGAACAATACACTCAAGATTTGCAAATGTTTGGGTGTAGGGTTTAGCATTTTGTTATTTGGCCAAGGAATTACCTTTGGGTACAATTCTTTAAAATGAAATGTTACAAAGAAGATTATTTCACAAGTGCCAGAAAACCTACTTAAACCAGCTAAATTGACAAGAATTTTAAACTTACATGGACTTTAGAGGAAGCAAGAGTTAAAAATGAAGATTCTCTTGCATCCGATTTCTGTCTTTAGTTTGTAGCTTTTCTATGATTTTTAAACCTTTTTTATTAATTAATTTAGAGAGAGAGAGAGAGAGAGAGAGAGAGAGAGAATGGAATGCCAGGGCCTCTGGCCAATGCAAACAAACTCCAGGTGAATGTGCTACCTTGTGCATCTGACTTTACATGGGTAATGGGGAATAGAACCTGAGTCCTTTGGCTTTGCCAGAAAGTTATCTTTGTGTTACCAGCAGAAAACACTGGACAACAGAAAACAGCAGCTTGTGGGATGAAAGGGTTTATTTTGGCTTATAAGCTTGAAGGGAAGTTCCATGATGTCAGTGAACAAAATGTAGCATGAGCAGAAGCTGGAACTTACTTTCTGGCCCACATCAAGCGGGCAGTAGCAGCAGGAGAGTGATCCAAATGTTGTCAAGGCTGAAGCTATCAATAACACCCATAAGTCCGCCCGAAACAACACACCTCCTCCAACAAGGCTCCAATTCCCAAATTACCATGAGCTGAGGCCCAAGCATTCTGAAGACATAAGTTTATGGGGGACATCTGAATTAAACCACCATGAGGCCTGAGCTCAAAAGAGCTAAAGAGTAGAGAATGAAGCCTCTAAACCAAAGTTGATTATATAAGGTGTTTTGTTAGAGAAATGGAAAGCTAACCCATGCCTCAATAATATATAGGTAGAGTTTTCAGCACAATGCATGACACTTGGATATAACTGAGTTATTTTCACCATGGTGTTACCTTATGCAAGCTTACTGTTTAAGTTTACTCTGTATTAGAATCCTAGCAATTCACATCAAAGGTAAGAAAACGTGCCAATTTTATGCTGCAATCCTAAAAATAATATCTTCAATATATGATGTGTGGAGAGAAAAGGTAAAAGATCTGTGACTAAAAATGATAGTCCATAGGATTTTTTCTTTTGACATTTCTTCTGAGGTAAGTGTCTCCTCACTGGAGCTGGTAAATTCAGAAGGACCTTGGGTTTCCTACCTACAGGGCTGAATCTTTCTATACCAATTAGTATTCAATCTTAGCAACTAGGAAATGCCAAGGGAAGAGATATAGGCCATACTGTTTGACTTACATGTTTTAAGAAAACATCACTGGGGCTTCTATGCTGCCATAGAATATAAGGATGGATGCCTATTTTCAGCAATACATGCATGAATTTGGAACATCTTCTGGTCCTTTCATTCATACTGCAGGTTTAGGGGTATGTCTTTTTTACACAAATTTCCAATCCACATCATGTTCTATGAGTACAACACCCAAAAAGATGGCTTCACCCCTCCCACAGCCAGATTGGATTTATATACCAAACACAGGACTGAAAGGGACTCTTTCTACCTGACTCTAGGTTTCAGTTTAAATGTCCTCAGGTATCCTGCAGCCTCCATCATGAGTGGAGTCAAGACTAGGGTCCTGGCTGCATCTATTTGATCCCAGCCTAGGAACTAAAGCAGATAGAACAAGTAGTGTCCACTCAGTTATATTTCCTGAAACATAGAACTGATAAAAAAGACTCTTCACTAACTGAACTGAGGTTTTGCTAGCAGAAGACATAAGTAAAATATACGCTCAGGCTACCAGAACAGAGCACGACATACCAGGTAAATTTCTCACACTTCTGGAGAACTGAACATTAAGATAAAGTTCCAGCAGTGTTGGTCTCTGATGAAGACCAAGGATGACCATTACCCCACTCAGACCTCAGCTGGTCTTTCTTGTGCACAGACAGTGAGAACGCATGAATGCCAGTGTCTCCCCTTATAGAATTAGTCCTGTAAAATAACAGTGATACCTTTATGCTCTTTATCATTTCTTCCTTATGGGACTCTACAAGTCTAATCACAATGGGTATCAAGGCTTCAACATATAAATAGAGAAGAAGATTTAGCTCTTAATGATTAATAACAAAGATACTGATGCCACTCAAATATCTTGGTTATGAATTATTCCTGTGATTCTTGATGTCTTTCTCTCTGTGTCTCCTTCTATTTTTCCCTGTCTCCTTGCCACTTTGTTTCCTCACTATCACTCTTATTTTGGTACTAGAAATTGAACTCAGAACCTTGTATATTCTACACAAGCACTTTACCACTGAACTAATTATTAACTATTATTATTAACTATTATTAAAAGTAATGATAGCCGGGCGTGGTGGCACATGCCTTTAATCCCAGAGCTCAGGAGGCAGAGGTAGGAGGATCACTGTGAGTTCAAGGACACCGTGAGACTACATAGTGAATTCTAGGGAGGCCTGGGCTAGAAGGAGACCCTACCTTGAAAAAACAAAACACAACAAAAAAAAAAAAAGTAATAATGACAGGAGTCAATGTTTTGCTAAACTTCCCAGGAAAACTTGCTGTGATGCTAAGTCAGGCCACAGATTTCCAATTGTCCTGCCTTGCACTCCAAAATATCTGGGGCTATAGGTATGTGCCACTGTCCTCAGATCTTTGCTTTAATTTAGTGAAATATGACCACCAATACAAATATTATTGACGCAGAAAAGACAACTTAATTAAATGTGTGATGATACTCCTTTGTTTTCATGATATCCGAAAGTTCCTCATAAAAGAAAGCTTAGATGTGTGTGTAGATATAGACATATGTATAGCTATACAGACATAGATAGAGAGTCTTTATAAAACAATTCTTCATCAGGAGTCCCTAAAGTCTTCTTACCAAGAGCCCAAAACCAGGGTCACTATCAGCATGGCTATGATACGCTTTCCACTCTGCTTCTTAGCTGGTGCTTTCTAGTGCTGAATTCTTCATTAAATGAATGCAATTTCTTAATCTCACTTTCTTTCCTCTCCTCCTTCCTAACAACTGCTCCATAATGCCATATTTATTTTTTTAGTTGACCAAAAGTAAGCACCTTCTAAATTAATCCTTCTCTTTTTGTTTGGATAATCATCTTTACTTTTAGATTATCTAAATTGTTTATAGAAACAATCTGTATGTTTGTGCTTAATGTAGGGTTGGCTATTTAGAGGTAGGCTATGAAATATCACATGGTTAACCCTCCTCTTAATGGGACCTTGAGTTTCATAAAATATTATGAAACAATACCCTGGAAAGACTTTTAGTCTTAAGATGTGAAGAAAAATTCAACAGATCTTAAGCATATCTGACTTTTTTTCTCAGAATCTATTCACTAGTAGTCACATATCAAAACACGAATTTAGACTTCTTTGATCTCCTACTACATGCCAGTTGCTATTAAAAGTACAATAGAGCCAGGCGTGGTGGCACATGCCTTTAATACCAGCACTCCGGGAAGTAGAGGTAGGAGGATTGCTGTGAGCTTGAGGCCACCCTGAGACTACATAGTGAATTCCAGGTCAGCCTGGGCTAGAGTGAGAACCTACCTCAAAAAAAAAAAAAAAAAAAAAAAAAAAAAAACACAAAAAAGTACAATAGGATAAACTATCTATCTGAAGTCACAGTCTAGCAGAGCAGAATACGAAAGTATTTTCTGGTCTGTATCAGATGGGGTGAAAACCAGAAAGGACTCCTGGGTTTCTCATTACAGAACATATGAGAAGCAAAAATAGAAGAAAACATCCTGAAGGATATTAGTAATTCTAACATCAGCAAATAATAATAATAATAACCTGTTGAGTTAATATATTATGGTTGACATAAAGCATAAATGAGATTTCTAAAATCACACTGAGTGTTAAAATATAAAATGTTAACTAATATTTCCATGGACATATGTAAATATTTAATTATATAAATTTTTAGAGATAGAAGAGATCTTGTTCCACATATATATGCAACATATGCACTTAAAATATTACGTAATTTAACATTTTATTGTAGCTTTCACCACATCATTTCATACTTTACTAAAGCAGTCTTGACACATATTAAACATACCACTACCTAAAATCATTTTTAACTATGTCAATACAGGTTTCTTAGTATTATCTATGGATGGAATGTTCCCAGCTGTTGAGATTACATGACTGTCTCAAGCTGTTTCAGTGAATGATGCCACCAAGGTGTCTGGTGGTATCTGGTACCAAGGTCCTTTAGAATATGTCAGTTCATTTCCATGGCATTTTGTTAAATGAGCTTTATTTTTATGTGGGGTGTGTGTGTGTGTGTGTGTGTGTGTGTGTGTGTGTGTGTGTGTGCATGTACATTTGTGTATGTTTGTGTGTGCACACGCTTGCTTCTGGAGGACAGGGGTTGATATCGAGTGTTATCTCAGTTTGTTCTCCACCTAATTTGTAAGACAGGGCTTCTCTTGAACCCAGAACTCACTTATTTGGCTAGTCTATCTGGCTAGCTTGATCCTCCTGGCTTTGGATTTATTAATGTTTTCCTATAAAAGCTGGAAAACTTCAGGTTTTATTTCACCCCCTTTTTTAATTTGAGAGAGAAGAGCAGATAGAGAAAATGGGCATGTCATGGCCTATAGCCATTGCAAACAAACTTCAGATGCTTATGACACCTTGTGCATCTGGCTTACATGGGTACTAGGCAATTGAACCTGAGTCCTTAGGTTTTGCAGGCAAAAACCTTAACTGCTAAGCCATCTCTCCAGCCCAATTTTGCCCTCTTTGATCCATTCCTTTTTCTCTCACTGCTTATAGCATTATAAACAAGACCCTCTACTTTTCTGTACTTATGATCCTCATTTTAATAATAAGGTTAATATGGTTATATTTAGATTAATTTAATTATATTAGTTTTATGTTTCTAAATAACAGGTTTGTCAAGTATTTAGTACCTGCCAAAACATCCAGTATAGCTCTGCCTACCACATTGAGCTGAAAACATACAGAAAATTTACCATACACACAAGCACCTAATTTTTGACCAATTTCATTATTATATACATAGGACAGTCAATATGGAACACTAGTCAACATACAGAATTAATGATATATACTAAAACGAAGCCACATTATATTTTCATTATTTACACATGGAAAATTCTGAATGAAATCTAAACTACTGAGGTAGAGTTCAGCAAGGCATAAGAAGATATTGTCTAAAAGGCAACTTTAAGAGAATCCAAGGCCACTTGGATTATCTCAACCATGTGCCTCTTCTGCCTTCTTCTGGTGTTTTGGAGCATGACATGAAAATGTGTTTTTTCCTTTTTTTTTTTTTTTTTTTTTTTTAGGGCAGAAAGCTAAAATTGAACTGATTGTGTGGACTTTTCTGAATCTTTGGCTATTTTGGTCTGAGTATTCAGCTGAGAAATTTCAGTATCAGCAGCCACATTCCTCCCAGATGCTGTCCTTAAAAGAAGACATAAGACTATTCATTATGCAGTTATCATGAATGTAAAGTTCTGTAGCTTTGGGACCTACCTCATTAATCCAAGCTGACTTTACATACTCCTTGGTTCTTATTATAAGGCACGAGGTTTCATAAGCAACCCAGCAGAGTGGGTGCTGACCACATAGTAGGGCCACAAGTCTGTAAGCGTCCAATAGGTTTACCCTGAGGTTGTGGAAAGTTATATTTTCCTGAGAGAGATGCAGATACTTCATGTGAGGAAATAATATTTAAGCTTCTTGGACAGTAAATATTTATGATATGATGTTTTCTCTAATAACTTTCCTGCATTTAGGTGAACTTAGATAGCTATTTGCATAACTGTTCTGCCATCATCCATTCATAACAATTCTACTTGATATAGTGAATTTTATTTTGCTCATTGATTTATGTGTTGAGTTATTCTGTTCTTTCTGAAACAAAGGTGTCAAAAGGGAATAAGAGGTAGTCAAGTGTGAAACAAATGTGAGTGACTACAGCCTAGGAACTCTGATTTAAATTGCCCTATATGACATGTTCCAGTATGAATCTGGTTACCTGAACTTTTATAATGACAGAAAAAAAAAAAGAAAAAAAAACAATCATGAATCAGTGCATTTACCAAACTCACGGTAGAAGCAGCAGGTAGGTAGATGGGAACAGCAAAGGAACACTCTGCGATAGGTTTCAGAGCATATCTGATGATGACATTCTTAACTTTTGTGTTGATGAAAGTGAGTGGACTACTAAGAATATATTCTAAATAGTTTACTTGATAGTCAAAAGAATGTTAGGTCTGTCCTAGAGGTGAGTGATCAATGACTATTTAAAGGAATATGAATCTCCATAGATAATTTTAGCTCTGGGAATGGAACATTGCAACTCTCTACAATCACAAATCACCCTTCAATCAGTCTCCAAGAAGCTTTAATATTGGTGTGGCTTTTCTTTTCTGGAAAAATCAGTGTACATTTCATTTCCTTCTCAGACAAAGCATAACCACTGTATGAGAAGCAGCTAGCTAATGCTTCTTAAATGAGTTAACTCCTTGCTTTAAAGAGAAAATATAGTAAAAGGGCTCCTGTGGATATATCATCATCACAATATTATAGTGTAGGAAAAGATCAAGGGAATCATAACCAGAAATGAGAAACCAGATTCCAAAACTCAGGATAGCAAATACAGGTTTTGCAGAAATATGCTAAAGCATTTGTCCCTAGTAATTTCCCCAGGTTCTGGTGGGTACTTTTTTTTTTTTTTATTTGAGGGTAAATGACATTATACTGATACTATCTCTATAGATTCTCATTCATTGCATGATTTTATTTAAACTTGGGAACATTTAATTGAGAATTCATAGAAATTCAAGATAGATGATTCGTCCTGCTTGCTTACAAGCTAGTTTGGTAGACAAGGCCCAGAACTGAAAAGTCAACTCCAAGTATCAGGAAGCCAATAAATGTAAACTCAGAGAAAAGAGATATGTGTGTGGGATTAGAGAGAAAAACTTTAAGGGATAATTCCAGGATAATCCTTTCCTCTGGAACTGAGTCTCTGACAAACAGTTGTCGCCTTGTACTATGACCATATTTTAATTTATCCTGGAGAAGAGTGTACCTCCTTAAGCAATATCACTTTGTTACACATCTTAGTTTCGCCAGCCAACAGATTTTCTCCCAGTAATGATTTCCTCACAGCAATGTGAGGAAATGGCTTAGTTGTTAAAGTGTTTTCCTGCTAAGCCTAAGGACCCATGTTAAATTCTCCAGGACATACATAAGCCAGATGCACAAGGGGGCACATGCCTCTGGAGTTTGTTTGCAGTGACTAGAGCCCCTGGCATTCCCATTCTTTCTGTCTCTCTATCTGCCTCTCTCTCTCTCTCTCTTTCTCTCAAATAAGCAAAATATTGATAAAAAGGTAATGTGAATTCAATAGCATATAAGCAATGAATATGAATCTCCAGTTCTGTGTATTAAATGCAATGTGAGATAGATGTGTGGCAAGTAGGATTTGATCTCCCATAATGTTTAACCTCCTCCTGTTATGTCTGTAAGTTTTTTTCTTGCATGTATAAAACGAGAAGGAATTTTCAAATGGATCCTTAAACACTGAAGGAGGTAGAAAAAGAAAAGAAAGGGGAGAAGAGAGAAGGGAGACAAAGAAGAAAAAATGACTCAAAACATGGCAGAGACTTCCTCCATCTATGCTGGCTTTGAAGACACAGATGCAGAGTCAATGAAAGCTGCAGTTTCTAGAAGATGAGATGGTCCCAATATGGCACTGTGGAAGAAACAGGAACCTCAGCTCTGCAACTGCAGAGGGCTGAATTCTGTGACAATATAAGTGATCATAAAAATGGGCTGTCTTCTAGAACCTCTAGAAAAGGAAACAGCTGCACAGACATGTTCAGTTTACCCTCTGAGACAAGGGTACAGCTCGCAGACCTATACAACTGTGGTGTTCTTACCTGGGGAGATGAGCCAAGCTGTTGTGAAGTGTGCTAAACTGCAGTGGAGAACTGATCTACTTGCTTTCAGTGATTCCTTACAAGAGGAAGAACTGAGTTATTTTCAGCATCACAGTCCCTGAGTGCACACTTTTTCTTGATTCAAATTGGTACCAATCATAGCTGGCCACACAAAGTGAGCATGATGATTTAATCTCTGAGAAACTCTGACCATTTTATCTGCTTCCTGAGATGTTCTAATCAAAGCATCATTCTCATACAATAGAGAAGGATAGACCTGTTTCCTAAGATGCATAGCAGATTATCATTTTGTTTCTCTTGCATCTGTGTTCCATGATCAGTCTGTGCCAACTCTTTTCTTGTTGATTCTAACAGCTGGTCTGAAGCTTATCTAGGAAACTTCCCTCTACTCTCAAGGTCAAAACAAGTTTAAAAGAAGCATTTGGGGCTGGAGAGATGGCTTAGCGGTTAAGCGCTTGCCTGTGAAGCCTAAGGACCCCGGTTCCAGGATCGGTTCCCCAGGTCCCACGTTAGCCAGATGCACAAGGGGGCGCACACGTCTGGAGTTTGTTTGCAGAGGCTGGAAGCCCTGGCGCGCCCATTCTCTCTCTCTTCCTCTATCTGTCTTTCTCTCTGTGTCTGTCGCTCTCAAATAAATAAATAAAAACTTAAAAAAAAGAGAAGCATTTGTATCTCCTCTTGTGAAAAACAATTCTGGAAAAATAAACAATACTCCACTTGGGTAGAGTAAAAATATCAAGTATAGTCTAAATTCAGAAAGAAAACAAATTCTTTAATGAAATGGAAAATGCAAGAAAAGTCTGCTGCAGATAAATATTGTAAAGATACACATAGTATATTCATTTGTTCAATTATTTGAGCATCCATATAATGTTACAACCCTTAGATTCTTCTCATTGTTCCTATTCATCTATCCTTCCTGTCTCCAAAAGCCTCAATAATTCATAATCTTTTTACATTCCACATCATATTTTCCTTTTTCAAAAAGTCATACAGTTAATTAGTATCATCAGTACATAGCTTTTTCAGTATGGTTTATCTCACTGCTTTTCACTATAAATTTAAAGAGATTCCATGTTTTCATGGATTATCAGCTCATTTCTTGTTATCAGTATGTAACATTGCATACTGTTGAATGTTTATTCACTCATTTATTGAAGAAATTAAAGTAGCTTCTACTTTATATCTATGATGAATAAAGCTGTTAAAATATTTTAAGGCAAGATTTTGGGTAGGCAGTCCTTTATTTTTCATGGACAGGAATGTATTATTGAGAGAAAACATGGTTTTTAACCAGTATAGACTTCTGGCTTCTCTTCAATCCTTCTAGCCTTCAGACTCTGAGAAGAAGAGAATCATCTGGTGGTTGAGTATGTGACAGAAGTCATTGTACTTCCCTTTTCTTCCTCAGCAGTGAGTGTCTTCTGCATCTCAAGCCCACCATGGTCGACACACGTTCAGCCATGATTTCAAACCTTGCTTCTAATTAACCAGGATGGTAACATTATTATTGCCTCAATATTTGTATGCAGTTATTTTTAAAACGTCTCAAACCCAAGAGGGAATTGTGTAGTCGAATTGGCATCCCAGGAGCCTCAGGAAACAAAGCAGAAGTGGAGCACAGAGGCCATGCCATGTATGCAGTGCCACACAGGTACCAACAAGTGGAGCCAAACGTTTAAATGTTTTTAAAAACACTTTTTAAACTAGTGTTTTTATTTTATTTTATTTTTATTCCTGAGCATTTATCACTAATATTAGGGATAATAAGGATCTTTGGATTTAGATGGACTTTGAAAATTGGATCAGATGAGGCTACACTGGTTGATTTCAGCATGTTCATGCTACAAAGCAGACACTGGCATGTCTCCTATGTTTATGTGCCCTAGTATCATTTAAAGATGGGAAGAGGTTTTAGTTTCTGAAATTGTGAATGAGTGTATAATAAATAGCCTTTTTCCATTTTACAAGACACTCTTCTGTGCATATCACCATCTTGGGATATTTGGGTTCCCTCATTTCCAAGAACACTTGGCAGCAGCATTCCACAGGGAGTACTTCCATGAAAATTGGCAATGCGCATGTAGGAAAGAAAGTCCCTGTGGTGGGGGAAAGAAGAGTTAAATCAAATAAAAACTAAGGGGATTTCTGTATTGTAGGGCTTTCTTTATTACAGAGATTTTATTTTATCCCACAATTTTAATTTCCTAAAAAAAAAGCATGGAATAAAAATTTTTCATCAAGGTTTTCAACAGGAATTTTATTTTCTTCTTATCAAATTATCTAACAGGCTGTCAAAAACAATTTAGAAATTATTGCTTTAGAGCAAATTATCATCTCTCCTAGTAGCACCTTATTTTTATCTCTTTGCAAAAGATACATGAATTAAAACTCTTAGTTGTAATGGTTGTTTAAATGTGCAATAAAAGACACTTGGGCCTTGATTGCAGATAGCCCTGGATTTAAAATGTATGCCTCTTACAGAACCTCTTTGGAACTGGAAAGTGGTTCTGCCACTTCGGATGTGATTAAATGAGTTTCTATGAACGCCTGTATTGCCAGGTATCACTAAGAGCAGAAATTTGGTGGGGGATACTTGACCACAGCCAATTTTTTTCCTTTTTTCTTTCTTTCTTTCTTTCCTTTTTTTTTTTTTTTTTAAGAAGCTGTTATAACTGTGAGTTCATGAGAAGGGAAATAAAGACATCATGAACAATGCTGCTGATGTATTCAAGTCTTCCTTCATGTTGCTCCTTGCCTATGTGAATTACAAAATTCATTTAGAGAAGCTATTGGGCACTTCACAAGGTATTTTACTGCTTGCCAATATCACTGTCCATTTCTTGTAACTAGAATCTAGAAGCTGGTTTGATAAAGACCAGCATCAGTTCTCTTTCAAGTTAATGCATTCAAGTGTATCTGTATTGAACAAAGGAATCTGAGTCTTGTAAAAATGCTTTTCTTCCTTTTTAAATAAAAACCGCCCATGGAATATGACAGATTTCCTTAAACACAAAGCCCAACTTGAAGCAGATAAGAGCCAGATAGAGAATTATTGGGACTTAGACTGAGATATCCATCTTTAATACTTCACAGGCATGTTTATTTTCAATTTATAGTATAGGACATGCATTGTCAAAATCAATCATCTCAAGTGATAGATACCAAAAGTCCTTGGTGTTCTGTAGTCTCTGAATAAATATCCCTGCTCACATATTTCTCCCACATCATGACTGGAACTTCTGAAATTTACGTTCAAAAGTAAATGTGACTTTGCTGATGTGATTAAGTTAAGGATCTGACATGGGGGATTGCACTGGATTATCAGGTTGAGCTCAGTGAAATCCTAGGGTTCTTACAAGAGGGAGTCAGGAGAACAGTTAGAGGAGAAGGTACTGCATGGGTGGAAGAAAAGATTGTGGGCTGATGCACTTTGCTGCCCTAGCTCAGAACAGGCCACTTCTAGAAGTGGGAAGATTGGGAAAGAATGCCCCATGCCCCACACCACACAAGTAGACTCCAAATTCATCGACTCTGGCTACACTTGGGCCTTTTGTTGGGTGAAACTGATTTCAAAATTTGAATGATGGATTAATAAGAGATAAGAAAAGTAACTTTAAGCCACTGAGTTTGTGTTAATTTGTTACAACACAACAAGAAACCAATTCCAGTATGAAAACAACCCCTTATGTGGATAGTCCCCAGAATCACACAGCTGGGAGGAGTTCATACTGCGAGGTCTGGAGGCTCTGCCATTACCCCTCACTTTCACTTGCCATTGTCTATAATATTTCAGAATTTATATGAACCTTAGTCAAATATGTTTTAAGATTAATGTGCTGTAAATGTGAAGTATTTTGTACTAGATTTAATAGGGTAAGGACTCAAATATTTATCATCACTGTGAAGATGTTGTGAATAAACACTTCATAAGGGAAGCCCCAAATCACCTGCCCAGACTTTCTGTTTCTCTCTCTGAGCTCTTCAATTGGTGCTCCATGTATCAGCCAGAATGCCACCGAGAACATAGAACACAAAGTCATTCTCTTATTTAAAAACCTGAATATGGTCATCAATTCCTTTTATATGGAGCCCAAGCTCTGTAAAAGATTTCCCTTCCTCCTCACAATCCACTGGCTATGTTATGATAGTCTAAAAGGGAGCAAATTATTTTTGATGAATGGACTCAAAGAAGGCCACTGATCAATAGCAGGATGTTGGTATATCCTTTCGATCTTTAAAGAAAGACATAATCCTATGCACAATTCATTTGACATATAACCATTGCAATGACTAATTGATATTTCCAAGCCTACATTAAACATTCTGGTGAGAAAAGACAATCAAGTTGATAAATATAAAGACAAGGTACTTCAGGGAGTATCAAAACAGAGACAAAGTAAAGCCATGACAAAAAGCAGTCACTGAATGCCAGGAAGTCTGGGAAGGCAACACCCTGATGAACTTAGACCTGAAGGCTGAGAAGGCTCAGCCATCCGCAGAGACAGAGAACTAGGCCAGTGGTGTGGGCTAGCAGGAGTGATGGGTGCATATGTGTGAAGGACTGGAAAAACTCAGTGTGGCTGCAGTAGAGTGAAGTAACTTGTAATTTGTAAGAGTACAGGAAGCCTCTGGATTATGAAGAGAAATACAGATAAGTTTACAGACTTGGTTTTTTTTTTATGAATAGTAATACATTTCAGAAACTTTTAGCCAAAAGAATGGCATTACTTGTATCTTATTTCAAACCCCCATGCTAGTAAAATATATTGAACATGGGCTTTCAAGGGTAAAAGGAGAATGAGGGAGTAGTTTAGTTCTGAGTCCATCCTATGAGTGGATAATTTTTGGCTTGCATAGACGTGAGAGAAATGAAAATGGAAACCAATGGAAAGTTTCGCAGTGGGGTTTGGTGCTAAAATTAACATATTTTCAGTGGATGGAGGAAATTCAAGAAGCAAACAGTGATTCATTGATAAATGCGTGAGGCAATGATGGAAGTATTATTTTCACTTCTGGCATGACAAATGTCTGAGAAGCTTGTGATTTTGGACATGAAAATAAATCTCTGTTTGTCTGGGTTATATTATTATTCTTAGATAATAAGATGATGTGATTTGGAAAGTTGCCTTTCAATTACTATGCAATGAAGATGTTGTTTCTCTTGTATATTATGTGGTGGTGATGTGGTAACATTCTCCAAAATAATGCGGATTCCTGAAGGAAAAAAAAAAAAAAAAATCAGAAAAAGACAGCAAAGAGTTATTATTTAATTACTACTGCCCCCTAGTGGTACCAGTGAAATGTAGCTAGAAGATAAAGTGGCTGGAATCAAAGAGAGAGTCAGTGGAAATTCAGAGAGCAACCCTGCCCGGTTTTACAGGCCAGAAGGAACCTCCACAACAGGGCAGTGGCTTGAATCTCCCAGCTGCTATGATGCAGGTCCTTTTCTCCTCAATTCTACTTCAGCAATGTCTAAACTTATTTCCATCGAGCTTTATTCAAATGAACCATTTATTTATTTTTTTCCAGATTATACTGAAAAACATACAGCTTTTAAATCAATACTTAGAGATACCTTATAGACTATTTTGATAGGACTTCAAAATTACCACAAATTCTCTCCACTCTTAAAGCCCAAAAGTATGTGATTTGATTGATGCTATGAGAGGATGCATTGAGAAAATGAATACACAAAAAATTAACACAGAGACTTTTTTAATATATATGTCATCATTCCAGCAATATCTTACTGAACATGTCAGGTGAAAAAGAGGAATTATGACTGAAAAACCTTAGAGGCTATGAATAATAAGCTGTGTACACATGATCTGGAACCAATACACCTGGAATTTGAATAATAGGTACTGGCTACTGTCATGTAACCTTGAATAAGTTACTGAACCTGCCTATATGTGTGGCTTTCTTATTTCTATAAAAGCCAACTATATATTGTCATAGTAAGATGTTTTAGGTTATTTTTTAAAATTTATTGAAATGTGTGTTTGATTTTTAAAAAAGTGTTGCCATTTTCAATTATGGTAAGGGCCATAGATCAGGAGACTACTGATATTGGGAAGATGACTCAATATTTTTAGAGATCACAAGAGGGAAGGATATGGCAGTCCATAGGGGAGTCCTCATGCAGAAGGAAAGTATAGTCAAAAGACAGAGACAGAAAGATGAAGAGGTGAGCTTCATCCTCCATTCTGGCTTCCTGGATAGGAACAAGCAAAGTGGGGTCAGCAGGTGCAGGGTGAGTCATGAGCTAGTTGGAGTAATTATTACATGTCTTGGGACAGGGGGGGTTGCCTCTAGTTCTCTCATGCCTGGACTTTCAGTACTAAAGTCAGAGAAGTAGTTGGAAAAGGAGGAGATATGTAGTGAAAGAGTAGAAGGAAGATTAAAGAAATAGAAGATATGGAATTGGAGAAATGGAATAGATGCCCAAGGAGGTACATGCATCTGGAATTCATTTGCATTGGCTAGAGGCCCTGGTGTACCCATTCTCACTCTCTTTCTCATAAATAGATAAAAAATAAAATATTTTTTAAAAGAAAGAAGAAAATGAAACAGCAAAATGAGGATGCAGAGTGGAGAGAGAAAGGCTATAGCTGTGTGTAGGAAATTTCTTCAACCAAATATTGGAGACAGGTAAAGTACAATGAGGGAAATGAAGCAACTACTTTTCAGAACAGAAGTGTCTTAGAAGGGGGTTTCTACAGTATGAAAACTTGAGAACCTTTGGTTTCCAAGATAGAACATGGAATTGAGCCTTATGACCTCATAAATGTTATAGACGAAGACTCAAGTTTATATACTGATCATTTCAGGACTCGAACAAAAAAAGAGACTACTAATAGATGTAAAAACAGTTTCTGAAACAGTTTCTACAGTGGAGGAATTAATAGTCCTTTTTTTTTTTCTCTATGTGGATCACTTTTACAATTAACCCTCAAATTTCAATGTAATGAGAAAGGAACTGAGGGTAATTGTGTGGCAATTAAAATATAACAGCAAGTCAATACAAAAAGATATGATTTTTCTCTCTGGCCTTGTAGATCCTAACTTGTCCTCTCTTTGTGTGCAAGAGATGTGTGTGTGTACTTATTTCTGCATTTCTCTATATGTACAACAGAGCTTCAATTTGAATAAATGTGTGCTTAATGCACAGATGAGAACATATAGGTAAGTACACATAGCTAGGTAACAAGGCATACTTAGAAAGAAATTAGGCTATAATATCAGCCAATATGCATGTCTTGGATGTAAGACTGGTATAGATTTTAGAAAGGTAGAACTATATTAACCGTGGCTCCCTAATATCCTCACATTGGTAATATTAAATTCAAAGAAGCACAATGCAGGTTATAACCAATTTGAACCTATACTGATTTCCCTCCATTGGATAATCTGTTCTTTTTCAGAAGGCAGTTAGAACCAAGGACAACCAAAACCTACCAAGAAGACAAGAAAAGATAGCTGACTCCCTTTTGGGAAATGACCCACCCCTTGCACATCAGCTAGGGCCCACAGTAAATCAAGAGGAACTAGTGAGATGTGCAAGAGTGCTGCCTCCATGGTGATCCTAACAACCTGTGTCAGGGTGATGGAGAGAGATACTGAGGATATTCAAATTGTACCAAAGCAGAAATCCAGAGATTCTGAGAGCTCAATTCTAAAGTTGACTTAAAATACGCACTCCAAGGATCAAGAAATTTTTTAGAAGAGGGGGCAGAAAGATTTTAAGAACCACAAGGTGGAAGGGAATATCCAGAGGCATTGCCTCTGGCACAATGACTGACTGCCGCTCTCAGAACACATAACCCGCAGCCCCGTGGTGTGTGAATGCCAGCAGTCCCGCTGAGGAGGGCCCTCGGTGGAATGGTGGCAGAGAGGAGGGAAATAGTGATACCAGCCCATGATGTGCCCATACAAAGTTTCTACTCAATAAAAGAACAATAAAAAAGCAGTCCAGATGCAACTGGTACTTAAGGGCAGTCTGTGTCTACTGCCATCTTTGATAAATGGTTAAAGCGCAGTTACCTATTCCAAGTTAGCATAGTAAAAAGTCCTCTGTCTCCTCTTGCTCCTCACACTAGTCCTTAGTGCACCTTGATGAGTATCTCTTTCTTCCAACTTACACAAACTTCATAGCAACTAAGTGAGTAATTCACTTTCTTCCTTTCTACAGTTTTGAAACTCTATGTTTGTCCTCAGAAGTAGCCTATGGGAAATAGATCTCTCTTCCTCTCTCACTTTCTCTCTCTCTTCCCTTCCCTCCTTCATTCCTCTAATAAGGATCAAACCCCAGAACCTGGCATGTTAGGTTTAGCTCAACTACTGATAAACACCCTCAACCATTACTTTCTAAAAATAGTGTCTGACTATATACCTTGGGCTGACTTTGAATTAGCTTTGTATCTCAGGTTGGCTTAGAAATGGAGATCTTCCTACTTCTGCCTCCCAAGTGCTAAGATTACACACTGCACACCATTTCTATCTTTGATAACTTTTTATGCTACTTTTTATAGGCAGTGCTAATGAATAAAAGCAGATTATTATGGTAGGTAAATTTAATTACTAAAAATAATTATGAGTTTTGTAATCGGCTTAAGAAGCAAATATTCCTCCACTCATGCATGCTAAATAGTCATTCATTTTACAAATATTTTGACATCTGCTATACGGCAGGTAGAGCAGAGATTTTTTCCTTCCTCTTTTTTTTTTTTTTTTTTTGGTTTTTCGAGGTAGGGTCTCACTCTGGTCCAGGCTGACCTGGAATTAACTCTGTAGTCTCAGGGTGGCCTTGAACTCATGGTGATCCTCCTGCCTCTGCCTCCCGAGTGCTGGGATTAAAGGTTTGCGCCACCACGCCCGGCCCTCTTTCTTTTTTTTCTTTCTTTCTTTCTATCTATCTTTCTTTCTTTCTTTCTTTCTTTCTTTCTTCCTTCCTTCCTTCCTTCCTTCCTTCCTTCCTTCCTTCCTTCCTTCCTTCCTTCCTTCCTTCCTTCCCTCTTTCCTTCCTTCCCTCCTTCCCTCCTTCCTTCCTTCATTCTTGAGATCTGGTCTTGTAATGTTTCTCAGGCAAATCTTAAACTTTTAAACCCAAGTGGTCCTCCCACCTCAGCCTCTTGAGTGCTGGTTTTCAAGTGTGTGCTACCATGTTTGGCAGGAGACATATTTCTAAGCACTGAGAATATTCTGCTGAGTAAAATAGATGTAACATATGACCTCATTTGATGTTACTAAGTTAGAAAGTTGGTACAGGGAGCTGGAGAGATCAGTTAATTGTTAAGGTGTTTGCCTGCAAAGCCTAAGGACTCATGTTTGACTCTTCAGGTCCCACATAAGCCAGACGCACAGGGACACAAGCATACAAGGTCACATATATGCACAAGGGGGTGCATGCGCCTGGAGTTTGATTTCAGTAGACGGAGTCCCTGGCCCACAGTTCTCTCTCTCTCAATTGTTCTCTCACTCATGTGGAAAAAGACAATCTGTTGGGCTTGCCTCAAAAGAAAAAAGAAAAAAGGGCAGGTGGTACAATAAGTGCTAAATGCATGTCAAACACTTTTACCAGCCTGCCTATGTTAGTTTTACTGTCACTTACAGAGAAGCCTTGTGCTTCTGGCACTTAAGTGTGTCTGTCCATTGTGGAATGGGCTATGCAATTACACAATGGAAGTGTAAGGCTTGATTGATCACCCAACAATAAAAGGAATGTTTGAAATGTATATGGGCATGTACAACCTTATACTTGCACATGTGTAACCTTATGTGTGTAGCTTATGTGAGGTCTGGGGAGTTGAACATAAGTCCTTAGCCTTCACAGGGAAGTGCCTTAACTGCCAAACTGTCTCTACAACCCCATGGTCATGATTTGAACCTCAGTGTTTATGTATTTTTCTCCAACCCCCTTTATCTGTATGGCTACAGCTCTGAAGAGATAAACGTGCATTTCACCAGAACTATGATATTAATAGGAGAAGGAAACTAGTATTTATAACAAAATAGTTAATATATATAGCACTGACCATGAGGATGAACTAAAATTAAAACTGAGGTAAGAAGAGAATAAAGGCACTGAGAGAATGAAGAAATGTGGTACCATGTACACATTTTACAGAAGAAGCTCCCTGAGTATTTAGTCTCACTTGCACTAAAGCAAGGGGGACTTTATTCTTTCATTCCATGGATACTCTTTGAGTAGCTTTTATAGGGTACACTATACCAAATTCTGAAAATGCTAAGTAAATGTTTGCTTTTGTGTGGGTGGGTGGGTGTGTATCTGTGTATTTGTATGGTTGTGGGCACAAGTGTGTTCATGCCACTGCATGTAGAGGTGAGAGGCTGACCCCAGGTCAACCTCTTGATCACTTGCCACTTTATTTACTGTGGTAGGGTCTTTAACTTGAAACCAGAGTGTATCAATGTGATTATTGGAGCCACCCAACTTTCACCAAGGGCCCCTACCTCTGCTTTCCTAGAATTGGGATCACAAGTAGGCTAACCTGCATTTATGTAGGTGTCAGAGATACAAACTCTGATCTTTACCTGGCACATCATGAATTTGCTGCACAGGCTTAATTTCAGTTCTGCAGAAAGAATTTGAGAGACATGTATCTTGTTTTGGAGAAGCTTCTCTTTTAATAGCTTAGATGCAGAATATTTAAATATCTCTTCCAGGGTCATACAGGAAAAAATCTCTTGAATTTCTTTCTTGCACTTATCAGGGCTTTATAGAGGACCAGAGCCAATGGAATGCACATGCCATTGTAAGAGGAGATTTGTTGCATGGGTGTGCATGACTGGAGGCTGCATATTCCAACAGTGGCTCTCTTTCAGGCCAGAGAGCCAGGAAAACCAGTAGCTTCTCAATCAAGAATCTGGGAACCCTGGAAAAAGGACTCAGTCAAAGTCTAGAATCTGGGAAGAGTGGTTAACTCTGCATCCAAAAGCTGAAAAATATGGATGTACATGTCTGCATGTGGTGGCACCTGCTCAGAAATCCTGAGGCAGTAAACGTGGTGTATGCTTTATGCCCTATCTTTTGCCCTTGCTTCCTTCAAGTCCTCTGTCTTTTGGAATGTGTTATCTCCTCTCAGGCCTGGCTCCTCTTACAGCTATTGAGCCTTATGCCCATTGCCTGTGGGACACACTTATAGAGACAGGCCCAGAGTATGATTTATTATTTTCCCAGGAATATTTCACCTCAGTGTCATGGATAACCACAATTAACCAGCACATTTTCTATCCTTTCAAATTCAAGTTTAGCACTCTTTTTTCCTCGAGGTAGGGTCATATTTTAGTCCAGACTGACCTGGGATTTGTTGTGTAGTCTCACACTGGCCTCAAACTCATAGAAATCTTACCTCAGCTTCTTGAGTTCTAGCATTAAATGTTTGTGCTACCATGCCCAGCCCAAGTTTACTGCTCTGTAACTAGAACTCTTAAATCTTCTATTCCTAAAAGCTCTACAAAATAAATTTTCTTTTTTTTCTTCTAAGACAAGGTTTTTCTGGCTTAAATAGCTATCATTTATCAACTAAAATTTATTCTCTCTATTCTGAGACCTGATTTGTGGTATTAAAAGTCCATGGGGAAAAGAAAAAGAAAAAAAAAACAAAGTCCATGGGATGGTCTGAAGAGGTCTGATTCCATATTGTGTCTTTTGATATTAAACATATTTTAATGCAACAATGTTTTCAATATTTGTCAAAACTAGACAATAAGCACATCAGACAAAATAAGTAGAAACAATGGAATTTTATACTGTGAATAGCTCTTCATAGTATTGGTCTCCATTAAAGCTGGAGGGATGGCTCAGTGGTTAAAAGTACTTATTTACCAAGCCCTCTGACCCTGTTTGAATTCCTCAGCACCCATAAAAATCCAAATCAAAATGTAGTGCAAACATCTAGCATTCATTTACAGAGGCAAGGACCCTGTTGCAACCACAAACACACACACACACACACACACACACACACACACACACACACACACAGACATCAAAAGGGTTTCACAAAAGAATTGGAGGCTGGAGAGATTGCCCAATTGTTAAAGGTAATTGCTTGCTAAGCCTGCAATCCAGAGTTCAGTTTCACAGCCCCCATCCATATAAAACTTGCTAAGCATTTATTTGCAGTGGCAAGAGACGCTGACACATGTGTGCACATCTGCATGGACACACATTTCATAAATACCTTGGCATAACACTAAAGAAGGATATGAAAAACCTATACAATAAAAGCATTCAAGAAAGAAATTGTGGAGGACCTGAGAAGATGGAAAGACCTCCCATGCTCCTGGATAGGTAGAATTAATATTGTGAACATGGCGATTCTACCAATAACATCACACAGACTTAATGCAATGCCAATAAATTACCAGCATTAGGCCTCAGATATCCAAACATATCCTTAGCCAAAGAAAAACTTCTGGAGGTATCACCATACCTGATCTAAAGCTATATTACAAAACCGTACTAACAAAAGCAGCATGGTATTGACATGAGAACAGAAACATATACCAATGAAACAACACTGAAGGTCAAGTAACTATAGCTACCTGATCTTTGACAAAGGCGCTGATAAAGTAGATTGGAGAGAAGACAGCATTTTTTTTATCAAATGGTGCTGGTCACATTGGATAACCACACGTATAAAAATGAAACTAGACCCACTCATCTCACCATACACAAAACTCAACCCCAAATTGATTAAAATCTCAATGTAAGATCTGATACTTTTCTCCTACTGGAAGAAAAAATAGAGGAACTCTCCACAATATAGAAGTGGGGAAGAACTTCCTGAACAATACCCCAGTAGCCCATGAAATTAAACAATCTCTCAATAAATGGAATATCATGAGGCTAAAAAGCTTTTGCACAGACAAATATACCCTAAGTATAGCCCATAGATCACCCTCAGAATGGGAGGTAACACCACTGACAGACGCCCACAATAAGCTATTGGTCAGAGAGACCTACAAGGTCCACAAAACAAGACAGGCTTCTGTCAAAGCACTTGATTACCCACCTGAGGTAAATGATAAGACCCTACTGCTAAAGACACCATATACTGCTGGCATGGAACTCAGAGAGACCTGTCTGGAATCCACAAAAGAGCCAGATCCCAGATAGACTTTCTGGAAAGCCATACATGAGCTAGTGGGGAAATATGGCCAAAAATAGTCTGAGTAACCAAAGGTCTAAGCTACCCTGCCACAATATACATGCCAGTGCAATAGTGGCACACAGTTTCAGGGGGAACCAATAGCTTTCTTATTGGCTAAGATATATGTTCAGTGGAAAGGAACCCATCTCAGGAATTGGGAACCAGGTCAGAATCCTAAGGAAACAATGATTATGCTCTCCATTGTCAAGCTCCCATTAATCTTGGGCTAAAAGGGATGACAACCATAAAATTCTCTCTAAATTAATAGTGCCTATCCCATTTAACCTGTGCTGACTCCACTCTCTGTTGGAGAATCTGCTTTACTTTTTCAGATTGTAGTGAGACATGAAGGTATAAACTACACCTCACACATCAGCCAAGCCATAGTTGAAACCACAGAGGAACTGGGGAGATGAGTAATAAAGCACCTTCCAGGTTAGCCTGACAATCAGTGTCAGGTAAAGAAGATATATGCTAAGGACACGCAACACCCAGCAAAGCAGAAATCCAGAGGCTCTCCTTGCCCTCATAAACTGATATCCATACATAATGTAAAATGCGTTGCATTCATCCAATTTTAAAAATCCCCATAGTTTCTATCAATTCCAGTGATGTTCAAGCATTTCCATAGTTCAAGGTCTGTTAACTGAGCCATAATACAAAACAAAAAACAAACAAACAAAAAAACAAATATCCCAAAGAACATAATGCCACAGATCAACTCTGTGGGTCTAAGCACAATAACACTAGTCAGTGACAAGTCTCCAAGCCTATTAATTGTAACCAATGACTAGTTCCAATTACTCTGCCCCCCACCACCACCAATTTAGGCTACTCACAGTTCCAGAAAATGACATCTAGTACCAGCAACTCTCTGGGAGCCATCCCATATTCCTGGCATTTCCACTGGGTCTCCAACTAAAACCTGTGGTTTATCTTCATGGCTCCATTGGGCCTTCATACAGGTAACCCAACCAGCTTGCTTCACACTGTCCATGGCCATTTCCAAAAAGAAAACCATGTTGCAAATTCAATGACCCTCTCTTTCTTGCACTTGTTATACTTTATGGTACCAGGTGGGTTACTGACTTGATAATTAAGGGGGAGTAAAGCAGTATTTGACGAACGGGACACTCTTTCAGCATTCAGTCCCCTTCAAAATATTCTGCATTCTTCCTGTTGTCCCAATCTCAATAGTTGTAATCTCTCAAAGAATTGCAGCTGAATGGACAGCAGTTTGGGCCCAAAGATTTCACTTTTTTTTTTTTTTTCTGTGCTATATCCCTTTCCTCCCACCAGTCCATTTCTGTGCAATGCAACCTTGCGCAAGTTCTCAGGACATGGGCATACCATTAATCCTGATGTTATATATCTTCCTCAATTCACCTTGCTTTTTTTTTTTTTTTTTTTTTTAAGCAAGACCTCACACTGAACCCAGAGCTAGACTAGATAGTCAGTCAGCCCTCGGATTCCCCATCTCTCCACCTCTACATGTTGGAATTATATAGGCATGCCCCTGCACTTGGCTTTTACATGGGGGATGACGTTCTAAACTTAGGCCTTCCAGTGTCATTCAGCAAACAGTTTAGCAACTGAGCCATTTCCATGATTCTCTACCTTAAATTTTTTTAATTAATTATTTATTTATTTGAGAGCAACAAACATAGAGAGAAAGACAGAGGGAGAGAGAGAGAATGGGCGTGCCAGGGCTTCCAGCCTCTGCAAACGAACTCCAGACGCGTGCGCCCCCTTGTGCATCTGGCTAACGTGGGTACCTGGGAAACCGAGCCTCAAAGCGGGGTCCTTAGGCTTCACAGGCAAGTGCTTAACCACTAAACCATCTCTCCAGCCCTACCTTAAAATTTTAATTAATTAAATAAGATGTTAAAATGTGAAAAAAAAAATCCAGGTGTGGTGGTGCATGCCTTTTTTTTTTTAAATTATTTATTTATTTATTTGAGAGAGACAAACACAGAGAGAAAGACAGATTGAGGGAGAGAGAGAGAATGGGCGCACCAGGGCTTCCAGCCTCTGCAAACGAACTCCAGACGTGTGCGCCCCCTTGTGCATCTGGCTAACGTGGGACCTGGGGAACCGAGCCTCGAACCGGGGTCCTTAGGCTTCACAGGCAAGCGCTTAACCGCTAAACCATCTCTCCAGCCCAGGTGCATGCCTTTAATTCCAGCACTCAGGAGCCTGAAGTAGAAGGATCACTGTGAGCCTGAGGCCAGCCTGAGACTACAGATTGAGTTCCAGGTCAGCCTGGGAATCTGTCTGCAAAACAGGTGTGAAATAATTAAAACATAGGTTATTCTCGGGTTTTACCATTATCTTTCCTCAAAAATTTACACTTGCATTTATTATAAAGATATTAATATTTTTTCTACCAGGTTTTAGCAATACAGCCTACTTGCTTAAAATTCCCTTATTAAAATTAGTGTAATACTTAATATATTTTAAAAATAATTTAATTGCCAGGGCAATTAATATTGCTACACACTGGCTTGGGGAGATCAAGAGAATTTTTATGAAAAAATAGTACAATTGTTATACTAGTGGCTAACAGATAGGTTTTTCTCCAACCTATAAAGAATTAGGAGGCAGTAATACAGGTGTATCAAGTAGGATGTTCATGTTGTTTGACAGAAATCTTCCCATTGGACATAGGAAGGTACCTTGACCAGGTTGCCATTGAGTATACAAAAAAAAAAAAAAAATCTGGGTTGCTTTTATTTTTGATTGTGACTTCACTTCCCTTTCCTATTCTTGGACTGGTCCTCAGGAGTGGAGATTCTGTTCCCACACTGTTTTTTCTGGGCTTGTGATTGGATTGTTTGTCTTGGTCCACGCATCTAAGACATGGACCTGTTTTCTTGGAGAGATGGAAACCAAGCAAGGCAGGTGGGGAAGGATGGGATAAGATGCTATCCTGGGGAAGAGCTGAGTCTGGGATCTGGGGACTTAATGCTATCCTGGAACTGGAAACTATGTAAAGAGATATCAGAACCTGTGAGCTGAGACCCAGTGTCATCCAGGAACTGAAAACTGACATGGGAATTTGAGATGTCCTTGGATTGATGGAACTCTTCAGTGTACAATATCTCAGGTTAGAGGTTTTGAAGGAGAGGGATATGAAGTGGACAATTCACTCCTGATGTCCAGTGCCTGGGTTGCATCAAGATTTCTGGGAAACGTTAATCTTAAAATCTTGAAATCTCTCCAAGATAGGGGAAACTCCTTTAGAGGAGAAGAGATAATAATAAGCCAGACCAAATAACATTTCTGACCTCTAACATAAAGTGGAATGATTCCCCCATAAGACAGAGAGAAGGATAGCTCAGTTTCTCCCTTATAGGCCCAATGATATTTCATGTCTTCAGCAACTTACAGTTTTTATTTATTTATTTTTGATAATGTTACCCCTAAACTATCTCACAACCATGCAAAAGCCTGGAAACTGTTGCCCAGTGTAGTCAGGAACTTGACTGGGGGAAATGTGAACCTGAGAGCTGGGGCCTGTTGTTGCCTTGCCCTCCGAGAGCACCTTCTATTACAGAGTCAAGACTCCACGATCAGTGATTTCAGTTGGAACGAGGTGAAGGAAGCATTACTGGTTACATGTATTACAGGAGCATTAGTCATTATCTTTTGCAGAGAGAAAAGAGAATGTTGTTTAATCCAGAAGGTCAACTAAGCACATATTATTTCAAATTATTTTACTTCTGTTTTTGGAGATTTGTAATCAAATTTCACTAGAAAAATTCATGTCTTCTTGGCATGAACTGGCTATTCCTTTCCTGATTTCACAGTGACTATAGTTGTCTGAACAAAACCAGGACCCTTTAACATTCTTTCAAGGATGATAGAGGAGGTCAAAAATGTAAAATTACAATAAACACCTTAAAATATAAAAGACTACTTGGAAAGAAGAGGGGATTCCAGGAAGGAGATGGGTGAGAGGGTACCAAATAAGTTATTGGGAAGGAATGAAAATTGTTAATAAAAGGCTTTTAAAAATAAAAGACCTCCAATACAGAAACATATCTGATAATCTGTAGAAGTCTTCTAAACCTAAGTTGGTGTGCTTTCATATTCTTACTTTTCTTCAAGAATTATCCATGTAACTAAGAAAAATAATTTAGGGAATTTATACTTTAGACCAAAAGCAAGTGAAACAAATTATTTTTAGGCTAAAATTGCCCCCAATGCCAGTAAAAAGCAATATGTATCAATAGTTTTAAACACTGGAAAACACTGGACCAAAGATGAGAAACAAACAAAAGGAAGCAAACAACTATCTAATTTTTCTTCAAAATGAGAAAATTCAGTCATGACACATGAAGGATAGAATCAAGTGGAGCCTGTCAGATTCCCTGAATGGAGGACACCAACAGAAATCCAGACTAGACTTTTCAGTGTAGAATATTGGAGAGACTATTGCTACATAAAGAGAGTCCTCCAGTAAGACCTAGATGATCCTCTTCAGTTATGCAAGACAGTACTGTTTATATATGTATGCAAAGAAATTGATTCTGCAGAAGGAAATGTTGGAAATAATTGAAATATATATTCCTTTCCAGTATAGCTCAGGAATGTAGCATGTTTGTCATAGCAGGACTGGACACTTTCATGAGTTAGTTAGCAACAAATCATGCACTTAAGAGGAACTTGCCTTGGGTGGGAATTATTTACCATAGACTAAATACAGCTTTGAACTTGCCTAAAGAAACTCAGGGGAAGAACCTGAAAGAAGTAAAGTTTTCAAAAATACCAACTGATTCCAAAATACAGTTCAAGATATAAATATACAAAAACACAGCAGTATAAAATTTAGAATGCCTATGCCCAGTCAATACATATAGGGCTTGAAATAAAGGGGAAAAGTATATTTATGATGATGAACTGAAACAAACCAGATTGAGTTCACATGCTGAAATCATGACACAAAATCACTCTTTGAATAACATTTATCATGTATAAAAGCAAACTATAGGTATATGACCTAAAACATACCTATTTTGAGCTGAGTCTACATCATTTGAGATAAATAATGCAATGGATAATCATAACAGCCTGCTTCGCTTCATGTAGTAGATGATTAGTGAATTGGACATGTGAAGAAAGATACTGTCCCAAATGAAATTATACAGTGAAACAGAAAAAAATAAAATGGGGAGAGAATCAGTAAGTGTTGGGATAATTTCAAATGCAATTAGATTCCAGAAAAAATGTAAAGAGTTTATCTGGAAAACGCCTTGAAGAAATAATATTTGAATTAATTAATTCTGGGCAAAGGTAGGAGGATTGGTGAAAATCTGAGGCCGACTCTGGCTACAATATGAATTTAAGGACTGGTTATAAAACATTTTACTTAAATATATCTTAACCTGGCACTAGTGAAAGTAACAGTACCTTTTTTGTTTTTTACATATGCAGGTGTGTGTGATGTGTGCATGTGGGTATGAGTATGTATGCGGGTTCATATGTGTATGTGGGTGTGCGTGCATGTAGAGGACAGATTTCAATGTTGGATGTCTTTCACATTTGCTCCCCAGTTTATTTATTTATTTATCTATTTTTGAGGGACTGTTTTTCACTTCCTACCAAGCTCACCAATTCAACCAGACATGCTGTCTTGGAAGGATGATGTGAGTATAGCTGCCTGGCATTTTTCATAACTGCTATGATATTAATGCAGGTCTATATGATAGTGCTTCAAGCAATTTACACCCAGAGTCATCTCCACAGCCACTCGATGAAGTTTTGGGTGTTTAATTATATGTGCTTGTGAAAATTCTATTTTAAGTAAGAACATGTAAAGAGAGTAAAAGTGACCTTAGAGGAAACACCTGAGCCACAAGACACTGGAGAGGGTATGATGAACACTGACCTTAATATTCTACAGCTCCTCTCTCTCTCTCTCTCTCTCTCTAGCTCTTTTATATTAGTTATCTTTTTCTTCCTTTTCTTAGTGGGCACTGACCGGTAACTCCCAGTAGCAGCATGTGGCTATCATCCACAATGAGCTTTTGATCAGAGAGACCTACAAGGTTTCCTAAAAGAAAGACAGATTTCTGTCAGAGTACTTGATGACCCATAAAGGTTAGTGGTAAGACCCTATTGCTAAAGACACTTTATGCGGTTGACACGTAAAATGGAATGGCATGGCTGGAAGCTGGGAGAGAGTCAGTCCCCAGATAGTCAGTGTGTCTAGTGCCAGAAGGTGCTACATGGGAGACTGGGGGAAAATGACCAATATCTGTCCAAGCAACTCATGGTCTAACCTACTTAGCAGCAAATAACCTGTTGTGATGCTCACACAAGTGCAATAGTGGCGCAAAGCCCTGGTGGGAAACTCTTGATTCGGCTAACTGATCCCCTCAGTGGTACAGGACCCAAAGCTGGATATGGGAAACAAGTCAGAACCCTATCCAAACATAAGCCTGCTCTCCATTATCAAGCTACTACCAATTGTGGGCTACAAGAGGGCCTACACCTATTAAATTCTCTATAAAAAGTAAGATTTATTTCATTTGTCTGGTGCTAAATTATGCTCTGTTGGAAAATCTGCTTCTCTTTTTCAGACAGATGTTGATCCCAAGGAGAGAGCCACCCCATCACACCTCAAAAGGGCCCCAGCTGAAACCAAGAAAAATTGGCGAAACAAGCAAGGGTGCTGTTTTCTTGGTGAACTGGGTACCAGCACAAGGGTGAAGGATATCAACACAGAGAAAAATCAACTCCTACCAAATCATATATCCAGAGAGCCAGAGGCCACCAACACCTCATCACTGAAGCAGACCAAAAATTAATCCAACATGGCTTAGGGAAATTTTGCAGAAGAGGGGCCAGAAAAAATGTCAGAGCCACATGCTGGGTCATGATATGCAGAGACATTTATCCTACCCATAACTGAGGGCTAACTCCACAATGCATGACCCATATACCTCAACAAGGAGGGGCCATGGAGTGGGGGTAGGACACGGATGAGCCTAACAATGGTACCAAATTGACTGTATTCACTGAGTACAAAGCTAATTAATTAAGAAAAAATAATTACTAAGATTTTATGGTCAAATTTAAAGGAAAACTGTATCATAAATATTAAAATTCACGGGATAATGTTATTCTGCTAAGCTATCAAATTTATAGCCATTAGTAACATGGCTACATTGTTGATAAGTTAAAAAAAAATACATCTTTCCAAAAAAAAAATATTAAGACTACCATTTCCATCTTGGAGTGGTGATACATGCCTGTAATCCCAGCACCTGGGAAGCTGAGATGAAAGGAATGAGTTGAAGGACAATCATAAAATTGAGCAGGACTCTGAAGAAAAAAAGAGAGCAGAAACAATATAATTAATAGGAGAAAGAATGGATGGCTAAGACACATTTGAATCCCATATGTTTTTAAATTTTATGTCATAGAAAGGATTCTGCACATACATTTTACTAACAGCTTAGCAATACACTCTGTTATGCTTCTACGTGAAGGGAAGTTCCTGATTAACACCAGCAGACCCAACCTAGACTCATCATTTATGAAGTGCCTAAACACCAGAGGAAGATTTGGCAGTTTGATTCAAGTGTCCCACATAAATTTAGGTGTTCTGAGTGCTAGGTTCCCAGCTGATGGAGTTTTGGGAATTAATGCGTCCTGGAGGCAGTGCATTGTTGGGGGTTGGCTTATGGGTATTATAGCTAGTGTCCCTTTTCCAGTGTCTGGCACACTCTCCTGTTCCTATTGTCCACTTGATGTTGGCCAGGGGGTGATGTCCAGCCTCTACTCATGCCATTGTTTTCCCAGCCATCACGGAGCTTCCCCTCAAGCCTGTAAGCCAAAATAAACCCCTTTGTCCCCCCCAAAAATAAATAAATAGCATTTCCTGCCAACAATGACTTGCAAAATTTAATGACTATATTAGTATCAGGTAATGTAGGTTTCAGAGCATAGGATATTAGCAGGAATGAAGCAGATAATTTCATTAAAATAAAGAGGTCTTTTGATTATGAAGGTTTTTTGATTAATCATTTCAAGCATTTAAATATCAATAGTTTAGTTGCAAATATATAAAAATGATAAATAAAAACACACACAGATTTACATTTGTATTTCTAAAACGTCTCTATAAAACAGATAAGACAATTGAGTAGAAAATCATTAAAATTAGAGAACACTTGAAATGTACGACCGAATTTTCTTTATTGATATTTACAGAAAGGTACATAAATAAAAGAATATATATTATTTTGTACTTTCATAACATGTACAAAACAAACTACATTTGATACAATAAAACAAAATTTAATAAATTGAAAAGAAGTCACACAAAATATGTTCTCTGGAATAATGGAGTCATTTTAAAATCAATAAGAAAAAAATCTTCAGTTGAAGTTACTTAAATCTTTGGTAACTAAATAATGCTTTTATTTAATCCATATGTCAAGGGAGATATTAAATCTGAAGTCATAAACTATTCTGAACTTGATTAAAACATAAACATAATGTCTCACTGTTAATGGGTAACACTGAATCTTCAAGGGAACATTACAGCACTTAGAAGAAACTTTAGAGAAGCAAACACATCTCTTCAAAATGTCAAACTTCACTTTAAGGAACTAGAGATAGAAGACTAAATATTAACAAAATAAATGTAAGAAAAATAATGACAATCAGACAAGAGTATAGTGAAAAAAGAAATAGGAAAACAGTAGAGAAAAATCAACAAATCATAGACTCTTTTGCTTTAGAAAATAAACAGCATTAACAGACATATATCTATACTGATTAGAATGAGATATGACATAGTGTATCAACAAAAGCAATGTCAAGTTTGGGGTTTGCAATAAAGGATCAAGATAGGGAAAAAAAAGAGAGAGAGATGACATCAAGTTCCAAAGTAGAAATTGGAAAGAAGATGTGAGAATTAATTCTAAAATTCTCAAACAGCAGATGGCAAATAGATAAATACATGAGTCATTTTTCCCCATTATTACAACTGGAGACATGGACATTGAAAGTATAAAGTACCATTATTAAATACCTATTAGAACACCTAAAGGAGTTATGCAGAAAATACTGCACATTGATTAGGATTCATAGAAACTAAATATTTTGTATACTGCTTGCAGAAATATAGTACTGTAGGAACTCTAGAAAATACTTCATTTAAAAGAAGCAGATGAAACCTCCACATACACTTCCCATATTAGCCAGATATATCTGAGAAATAAACATGTAGATTCACACAAAAATGTTTATAAAAATGCAGATAAAGCTTTATTTACATTAGGAAAACATTGGAAATAGTGTAGCTATCCTTCAGTGGATAAGTACTTTGTCCCAGCAATGACAGAGTAAGTGATGAAACATGTTTCCACCTTCCTTTGGCCAAGTTTACATCAAATAGAAAAAGAAAGAGTTCCAAAGTATTAGGCAGGAATGAGGTGGTTCACTTTGTATTCCTATCCCTCAGGAGGATGAGGCAAAAGAACCACCCATGAGCTCATGGCCATCTTATTCTACAGATGTAGACTCCTGCCAAATAGATAAATAAACAAATAAATACAAGATAGATCATCTAGCAATTTGCAAAATATGAAGCCATCATTTATAAAGCAGAGAGCCTTATGAATTAGATTCAATTCTTTGAGTTTTATCAGGGACATATTAAACAGTATTCAGGATATATCAGGCTACCTTTGCTGATAATCACCTTGCGATGTCTTTTGGACATATGAACTGAGTGTGAAAGCTCTCAGAATAAGACTAGTCAGGAAGAAAAAAAGAAAACATTTTAGTTATAGAACACTGGCATCTTTAAAATCTCCTCTTATTTTCATCTGTGAATGCACAGAAAGTTCGAGAAAGATGCTATCTTGGAGACCCACGCTCTGCTGAAATAAGAGTACCCCTGTGTGGATTTCTGTAGCCACATCCTAGGAGATGCTGCCTTTCTATGAGAGTCCTGAGTTGTGAAGATTTTACAGTAGGAAAGGTCGGAATATACTAAATATTTTACATATCTGCTAGGGCCAACATCCTTTCCTAATCCAACCCATGCCATAAAAGTTATCCTCCAAAGCAAACTGTTAGGAACTGAATTTATTTTATCCTCCAGTGTACATTTTGCAAAATGAAGACAACCATTTCATTATATGGACAAGAGTTAAAGATACAGTTTCAAGACATTAGGAAAACATGGGCCTCCAACTTTTTTCTCACTCTCTTGCTACTTAGACTTTCACTTAGTATCATTCTTCACTGTACACCTCTTCTCCTCTTGTCTATCTCCTTTCTTACACTTTCTTCACTTTCCATTGAACTGGCCATACCAAACAGAGAAGAGGCCTGCTAATAACATATTCAATAATAATTTCTACTGATAAAAATAGAGAATGTGAGGTTATGGGAATCCCAAAGGGCACATGAAAAGTAACTTGATAATAAGCAACTTTCTTGCTATTTGAAGCCTACTGAAGACATGTAGAAAAATAACAAATTACAATCTCCTGCAAAAAAATTCTCTCCTCTACCTCGTCACTGAAGTGTTCCTGAAAATAACTGTTAATTTGTTTAGTCAATTTGATCTTACAATTTCTCTGTGTTCATTAAAGCCAATGTTCCCTTAACATCTCTGTCTGCTCCACATCACGAAATCAATGGACGTTACTGATTGGCTATCATCAAGTTGATCAGTAACAGCTGAAGCACAGGAAATAAGCCACCAAACATAAGCAAGCATTTCAAAAACAAGTAATTTAGTGTTCATTTTACAACCTATTTGAAGGCAAATAAACGAAAATAAATAGGTTATACAGACCAGAGTAGTCTCGGGTTAATACTTCCATGCAGAAATTTTTAAATTTGCAGGTATACACAACACACATATCATATTCAAATCCCTGACAGTGAAGCAAACATGAAATCACAAAAACACTCAAATTCAATAAACTTACATTCAGCAAAGTGTGTAGAACCATGATGAATAAAACGCTTCCTTTCCCTATGACAAAATTCCACCCTTGCTTTCTGCTGTCTGGGAACACATTGAGCAGCAAGCAGTGTCATCTTACCCACAACCTCCTCCCTGTTTATTTGTTTTACCATTTTTTTGAGACTGTAGGACAAAAAGAAAGAAAAAAAAGACAAGCAACACAGGAAACAAGCATGGAAAAATCAAGCCCTCAACATATGAATACAGAGAAAATGGAATTGTTAGGTAGCAAATGGAGATACACAAATCTGTTTCATCAACCCATCGTATATCCTCTATATATCTGTCTATATATCTATCTACCTATTCTCTATCTGTCTATCTGTATACTCACTTACCTATCTACCTATAACTATTTTGCACACATAAAAAGCTTTATGTGAGAGGTTGGAGAACTGAAGATGGGGCAGACACACTTTGCAAGCACATTCAATCTCTGAGTCATCTCTTTAGCTCCAGCACAAAACTCTTCAATTCAAACTACTTTGAGGTGTCATCTCACCCTGTCAGAACTGCTACCATCAATAAAACTGGCAATGTTGGCACTTCTGGATGGAAATCAATATGGAGGTTTCTCAAAAATTAAAACTAAAACTCCTATAAATTCTAACTACTCCACACCTGGCTATATACTGTAAGAACTCCACACTTACTACAGAAATATTTACACATCCATGTTTATTACTACATTAGGTAAGAAATGGAACCAGCCTAGATGTCCATTGGCAGATACATAGTAAAACTGTAGTACACATAGACAATTTTTTTACCGAGGCCCAAAATGAATTATGAAATTTTTGGGGAAATGGATAGATCTAAAAGGAACTGTTTTAAGCAAAGTGACTCAAACTCAGAATAGAAAAAAGAAGAAGGAGGAGGAAAAGAAGAAGAAGGAGGAGGAGGAGGGGGATGAGGAGGAGGAGGAGAAGGAGGGATATAAGGAGATGAGTAGGAAGTGAGGTGGAGGAAGTGTTGAACAAAGGAAAAGGGAGATTCCTATATGTGTTCTGTTAGCTACTGGTAAGATTCTTTTGTCTCATTTTGCTATTACAAATTATGTTTGTTATTGAGCCTTTATAAGCTTTAAGTAAGTCCATTTTATTTGATTTTTCTTAGTATTCATAGCTTCTGATTTTTTTCTTTTTTAATTTTTATTCATTTGTTTATGTGAGAGCAACAGACAGAGAGAGAAAGAGGCAGAGAGAGATCGAGAATGGGCACGCCAGGACCTTCAGCCACTGCAAACAAACTCCAGAAGCGTGCGCCCCCTTCTGTATCTGGCTAACGTGGGTCCTGGGGAATCGAGCCTTGAACCAGGGTCCTTAGGCTTCACAGGCAAGCGCTTAACCGCTAAGCCATCTCTCCAGCCCAATAACTTCTGATTTTTAACAGGAGTATAGAGCAATGGAATAGACTTGAGGACCCAGACTTTGGGCCAAACAACTATAGCTACTTGATATTCGACAAAGGCCCAAACAACATAGGCTGGAAAAAAGACAGCATCTTCAACAAATGGTGCTGGACAAACTGGATAACCACATGCAGGAAACTGAGACTTGATCCACCCATTTCACCATGTGCTACACTCAAATCCAAATGGATCAAAGACCTCAACATAAGACCAGAAACTCAAATACTACTGGAAGAAAATATAGGAAGTACTTATCATGATATAGGAATGGAAAAAGACCTCCTGAACAAAATCCCAGGAGCTCACGATCTTAAACAGTCACTCAACCAATGAGATTACATGAAGCTGAAGAGTTTCTTTACAGACAAGCATACAATAAGCAAAGCCAATAGATTACCCACAGAATGGGAGAAAATATTTGCAGGTTATCCAACTGATAGAGGCCTAACATCTAGAATCTACAAAGCACTCAAAAATCTAAACAAAATGGGTCAAAGTTCCGTATTTAGTTTTTATTTATTTATTTGAAAGAAACAAAGAAGCAGATAGAGATAGTTAAAAGATGAATAGGCATGCCAGGGCCTCCGGCCACTGCAAACGAACTCCAGACTAATGTGCCACCTTATTCATCTGGCTTGTGAGGTCCTGGGAACTCAAAGCCAAGTCCTTTGGCTTTGCAGGCAAGTGCCTTAAACTCTAAGTCTTCTTTTATCCCTGTAATTTCTTATTTTTATGCAGGTGTATCATTTATCAATAACCACAGTTGTATTAGTTATTTTCCTAGTTATTATTGCAAAATACCTGACAGGAGCAACATAACAGAGAAGAAATTTACTTTGGCTCCGAGTTTAGAGTATCCTGTCAGGGAAAGCCTTAGAAGTGCAGCAACTAAAATTCAGAGCAGCTGGAGAATGAGGCAGCTGCCAAAACCCAGGGGCAGACAAGGAACCAGGGACAGATGGACGTCATCAAGGTCTTCTCCACACGGTCCACTTTTGCTAGCTAGGCCATATGTTCCAAAGGATGCTAAACATCCCCATACAATGCCACCAGTCATGGACTAAACATTCAAACACATGAATTTGTGGGGAACATTTTATATTCAAATCATAACATTTAAACCTTAAAATTAGATTACACTGATGAACTTCCTGTATTTAACCAAAGTGGCATTTTCCAGAGTAGGCCCACTTGATCAATACTTGGTGTCTTCTTCTTAGAGGGAAATCAGCTGTTCTTCCAGCTTCTATCTCTCTAATAATATATACGGATAGGCTATCACAGAACACTTGGAGGAACTTCCTCTCAGAGGACGGCCTTTGCTTTCTTCCAGGATTATATCAGTAGTCAAAGGAGAATCTAGCTGGGCACAGTGGCTGACTTCTATAATACCAGCACCAGGGATGCCAGGTTAGGAGGATCTTGAGTTTGTGGTATGCAACATAGAAATCAGTGAGATGGAGTAAAGGAACAACTATCAAGCGTCGCTGCGGTTTGAGGAATGTCAACTATTCAACATGGAGGCGGAGGTCGATAAGCTGGAATTGTTGTTTCAGAAAGCTGACTTTGATTTGGATTATATTCAATACAGGCTGGAGTATGAAATCAAGACTAACCATCCTGACTCTGCAGGCGAGAAAAACCCAGTTACACTTTTAAAGGAATTGTCAGCGATAAAGTCTCGATATGAAGCTTTTTTTGCATGTTTTAAACCAGTTTCTGTTGAGCCAAAAGAGACTTAAGAGCCGCATTTGTGCTACTTTGAAGAAGACAATGACGATGATACAAGAGCTACAAAAGCAAACAGACCTGGAGCTGTCACTGCTGACGGACGACGAGAAAGCTGTGGCAGAACAGTTAACATCTCACATGCCACACTTAATGAAGAAATGAGATTAAAGAAGGGAGCTCTAATAAAGATTATTTCCAAAGAAATTCAGCAAGATGGCCTAGTTAACACTTAACAGCTGGAGAAGGGAGGCTGGTAAAGATAGATGGTGGTTTGAGTAACAGAATCATTATGCCTTTCCAATCAGAGGAGAATATTAGCAGATATAATGTATAATACATGTATACATATAGTGTAAAATACATGTACACAGTTTTGTCATTTAACTATTTTCTTTTTGTAAAGTTGGGATAGATGTTTTGGCTTAATATAAAAGAATATTTATGTACATTTCAGTCAGTGTGTGAATAAGCAGGCTTTAGAAATTTAAGGTGGGGCAAAATACTTACAATATATATTATAGGTATAAATTTTATTTTTGGAAATTGTTGGTTTTAAATGAAGTCACACTATTGGTATACTGCTAATATATGATATGCAGTTTCATACAAATTCTAGCTAATGTAATTAAAAGCCTTTTTTATGATAAAAAAATAAAGGAACAATTATCAAAGTATATTAAACATATATACACACACATATATAGATTGATATGTGCATGTAAAATGATACAGTACAACCAATTATTTTGTAGAATTAACATGTAAAAATTTCTTAAAATCTAAATTTCACATTGTCCAAGTAAGCCTCCTTAAGACACAACATTATCATAGTAAGAATCAAGAACAAATACAAGAAATAAAATATTTTTTAATTTACATTTTTAACTAAATTAAATAGTAATGCCTTAGGAGACAGAAGTGTCATAGGGGTTAAGTACAGGTAGTCTTTTTTTTTTTTTGGTTTTTCGAGGTAGGGTCTCACTCTGGTCCAGGCTGACCTGGAATTAACTCTGTCATCTCAGGGTGACCTTGAACTCATGGCAATCCTCCTACCTCTGCCTCCCGAGTGCTGGGATTAAAGGCGTGCGCCACCACGCCCGGCATAGTACAGATAGTCTTTAAGGAAGAAGAAATATTGTCTGTGAGTTATATCCTGCTAATAGGCCAAATAAGATGAACTCTTAGAAGTGACAGTTGGCTGCATTTCATGTTGACCAGAGGTTCATTTCTCAGCTCCCATCTGACTTGCTATCATCTGGCATCCAAGAAACATTTTCACCTGATTGTCTTCCAACCTAAGTGACTAGCCATCAATCCCTGTTGGTAGCTTCTTCCTATTCCTTTAAATCCATGTAGGAGGGTCCAGGACCTCTAGAGATAGCATACATTGACCCATTCCCTGATGGTCCTAACTAAATACTTACGTAAATGTTTAAACATTATTTATAATTAGATTTGGCCCCAAACTGATTTTTCTAACTAGTTCTTTACTCTGAAAACTAGAATATCTTGCATGAACAACCTATGTCTCTAAATATTTACTCAATATTACCACTCAGATTTATGACTACACAAAAACTAACATGTCCCAGTGTTAATCATTATCTCCAACTGATAAATCACACATTCCATTATTCATACAGATTTCAGAAATGGTAGCTCAGTCCTTCTAACCCAAACACAGAAATTCATTTTGCCTATTGTTCTCTAAAGTATTATAATGATGCTTCTCTTCTCCTTCAAATTACATATAATGCCCATGGACAGTTTCCCCTTTCTTTGATCACATTCACAAGTAGTTTACTTGTTTATTAGTCTTTTGAAACGATATGTTTTCATTTTATTATATTTCAAATAAGTTTATGTTTCCTTTGATTTCCATGTTGGCTTTGCCTTCATTAATTTCATCTTTCTAATATTTTTGTTGTATTTTTGTTTTTCTTCCATTTTTATAAATTAATCTTCTATTTTTAATTTTGTCTATCAATTAATGAAAAACATTAAATACCTGCAGTTTTATTTCTAAAAATATCTTTGGCTGAACTCCTTACATTTAGAAACTGTTCCTTATTACTTAAACATGGCCCATAATGTTTGTCTTACCCTAATATTCTCTTTGATAAATGAGTTGAGCATGCTTTTTCATTTTTTTCACTTGTATCTTTGTATTTAGGAGTAAATCTATATAAAGAATACATCTTTCTAGATTTCCTTTTAAATTTTTAACATAAAATTAATTTTAGAATATTTATAAAATCTTTCTTTTGTCTGCAAGTACATAAAGAACTTAGTAAGTTGAGGGAGGGAGAGGACATAAGTGATGCATTCTCTAAGTTTCAGGCTATTCTTAGTTGACACTCGTCCTTAGATCTAATTTTCTTTTTTATATTTTATTTTTATTTATTTATTTGACTAAGCAAAAGAGAGAGAGAGGGAGAGAGAGAGAGGGAGAATGGACATGCCAGGGCCTCTAGCAACTGCAAACAAACTCCAGATGCAAGTGCCCCCTTGTGCATCTGGCTAACATGGGTCCTGGGGAATTGAGCCTGAGTCCTATGGCCTTGCAGGCAAATGCCTTACATGCTAAGCCATGCCTCCAGCCTTTTCTTTTTTTTTTTTTTTTTTTTTTTTTTTTTTGAGGTAGGGTCTTACTTTACCCCAGGCTTTGCAGGCAAATGCCTTAACTGCTAAGCCATCCCCTCCAGCCCTTTACATCTAATGTTTTTTACATGCTGGTTTTCACAGCTACATATGCATTGCTAGAGTATTAAATTCAAAGAAGCAAGCAGAAATGGTAAACCATTGTAATTGCACTGCCGATGATATTGCATTACAAACACTTCTTGCAGGACAATATTTGTAAGCCCATTTGCTAAAGAATATCTAAATATGAGTCACTGATGAGTTCTGAGAAGTACGTGAAGCGCTTAGAATTGTGATGGCATCTTCATGCATTCGTGCCGCCCTTGTCCCGCCTTACTGAAATGCCAGCATGATCATAGCCCTCACAAGCACAAGCCTCTAAATTGCTTTCCAGTCATCTTTCAATTCTTTTAAAGTACTCTTTAAAAATTTATTTGCAAGTATACAGAGATAGAGGCAAAGAGAATGAGTATTCTAGGGTTCTCAGCTTCTGCAAAGAAACTCCAGAGACATGTGCCACTTTGTGCATCTAAATTTACATGGGTAAAAGGGTACTGAGGCATTGAACCCAGGTTGTTAGGCTTTTCAGGAAAGCACGTTTTCCACTGAGCAATCTCTCCAGCCCTTTCCAAATCTTTAGTTGATTTTTTAAATTAACTTTCTAGTGCTAACTTTGACAGAATATAATGTGGGCTTGGTTGTCTATACATCTAACACCATCATCTAATTGCCAAGATTTGTATGTATGTAATCGTACATGAAAAGCACTTAACTTTACCCATAGTTTGTGCTCTCTCTCCCTCTCCCTCTCCCTCTCCCTCTCCCTCTCCCTCTCCCTCTCCCTCTCCCTCTCTCTCTCTCTCTCTCTCTCTCTCTCTCTCTCTCTCTCTCTTTCTCTCTCTCTTTCTCTCTCTCTTGTTATGTGATGAAATAGTAGATGGAAGGGTAAGCACATATTAATCCAAATGTTCTTTCAAAATCAAAGACACTTATTCTTAGGACCATATAACACTTAGACATGTTCATCTGAATAATACTTGGTTCTAAAGAAGCTATGGTTATATAGACTTACTTCTTTTAGAATTTATAGAATACAAATCTTTGCATTCATTTAAACTCAGAAAGGTACAGTCTGTAAACCATTTTATTTCCCTAACTACTTCTTCAAGGAATTTAATTATTTTTCTATGGAAGAATTTATCCCTGAGGTACTTCTAATATTCTTCATACATTTCTGAGTAAAAAGCCCAGAGGAATGAAGATACTCAATGAATTCCAATGAAAGGTTTAAATGAAAGGCATGGGAAAATAGAAAGGAAATGATATCTTAAAAAGTTTTGTGATACTCAGCTTACTTTCTTCCAGTTTTCCAGAGAACACAAAATTCAAGTCTTCACTGTAGTGTAGAATTCATTTGATTTTAAAGAAAAAAAAAGTTACTTCTTTGTGTAGTAAGTCATTCTTTCACCTATCAATTATTATCCTGGATCCTTGCAACTTTAACCTATGTAGCTTTTAATAAATTCAATAAAAGCTATAAACTTTTTCATCATAAATAGCTCCCTTTCTAGATTGTGAAGAATATATGTAATGCATATGACAAGACATAGATAATGTTCAGTACATTTTAGGCCTTCTTTGATGGTCACTCCAGACAGTACTGTTATATTATTTCATATTCTAGTAAGCAGTTTGCGGTTTGTTTATTGCATTTTCTGATGGAATCTGTTTTAATTGGTTCTCCTTACAGCTTCATTTTCCTATTCCCTTCTCCCCTTGCTATTCCTATGTCAGGTGTGTTCTTTTCCTCTTTCCCTACCCATCTTTCTTCTCTTTTTTATGTTTCACCAGTAGTTAAACCCCTTAAATTCATTCATGTACTCATACAATCCAGGATCTCCATAGAAGAGAGAAGAAGCCCTTTACAGATTTATGAGTTTGTGACACTTTGCTTAATATAATTCTCTATAGACACATCCATCTTTCTTAAATGTCATAATTTGGTTCTTATTTATTGAGTAAAACTCCATTGAGCATAGGTACTGCATTTTCTTTATCCATTCGTATCTTAATGGAAATTTAGCCTGGTTCTATTCCCTATCTATTTGGAATAGGGTAACAACAAACATGAATATGCAAGTATATCTGAGGTACGATTGTGCAATGGGGATATGCCGTAGCTGGGCCATATGTCAGTTTTAATTCTAATTTTTGAGAAAATTCCAATTTGATTTCTGTAATGGCTGTGCTAGTTTGCACTTCCACAAATGGTAAATAAAAGTTTTCTCCAACACCCTCACTAGAATTTATGTCAGGTTGTGTGTGTGAGTGTGTATGTGTGTGTGTTACATGGTATCTGCTGTGACTCTAAAATGGCCTCTCAAACTGGTTGTAATTTATAATGGCTAATAATATTGTACACTTTCATATTTATTTATTTATCTATCTATTTATTTAGATAGAATGGGCATACAGGGCCTCTAGCCACTGAAAATGCACACCATATGCATGCAGCTGGCAAACATTTCCTCCCATTATGTAAACTGTTCATTTTCTAATGGAGCAAGTTTAATTTTTTTTTAATTTTTATTTATTTATTTGAGAGCGACAGACACAGAGAGAAAGGCAGATAGAGGGAGAGAGAGAGAATGGGCGCGCCAGGGCTTCCAGCCTCTGCAAACGAACTCCACACGCGTGCGCCCCCTTGTGCATCTGGCTAACGTGGGACCTGGGGAACCGAGCCTCGAACCGGGGTCCTTAGGCTTCACAGGCAAGCGCTTAACCGCTACGCCATCTCTCCAGCCCGCAAGTTTAATTTTTTGTAGTCCCATTTGGTTACTGAGTTTGGGGAATATTTTCTGTGCCACTGGTTTCGTGATCTTGCTTATACATATATCTTGATGTGTTTTCCTATGTTTTCTTATAGCAATTTCAGTGTCTCAATTTCAAATTAAGATGCTTTTTTCACTTTGAACTGATATTTCTACAGGTTGAAAGATATAGAGCTAATTTCTTTTTTAAAAAATTTAATTTATTAGTGTTCTTTTCAGCAAATAAAGGCAGTTTGGCACCATTGTTTAGGCTCATCCATGATCTACCCCCTCCCAATGGACCCTCCTTGTTGATGTGTCGGGAGCCATAGAGCAAAAGCCTCTCCATTTTGCCTGGGCCTGCTCATAAACTGACTCATTACTCAGAAAGCTGGTCCATCCAGCTTTCTGCTAGGTACTTCTGGAACTGGTCAGCAGACTACTTACAGAATCTTATCTTTTGCAAAAAGCCAGTTTATGGTCAGGATGTGAAACCTGGTGCAGTCAGGATGTTAAGCAAGATTAGATGAACACCTAATTACAACTCCTCTAGGTTTCCTGACAAGTCCTTGACCTGGCCACATCCCCTTCCCCCTACAACTCCTTGCCCTGAACAAGTCCCCTTCCCCCTGCCACCCTATATAAACCTACATGAAAGAATAAACTCTCGAGGCCGTGACAAATGTCTAGCATGGTCTCCTTCTTGTTTCTGTTTGCCTACTTTCATTCAGGTTGATTTTCACCTTACTTCTTTGTTTGACTCCTCACTGGCCGGGGCATTGATGTAAATGAGTCATTCATTGTCGAGTTAGCCCACAGTTACTGGTACGATAAATGTCTCTATCTGAAAAAGAGAAGCAGATTCTCCAACAGTAAGTTAGCACCCAGAAAATTGAGATAGCAATTACTTTTTTGATAGAGAGTTTGATAGGTGTAGGCCCTCTTGTAGCCCATGATTGATGGTAGCTTGATATTGTAGAGTGGGCTTATGTTTGGGTATGGTTCTGACTTGTTTCCCAGCTCCAGCTATGGGTCTAGTACCACTGAGGGGATCAGTTAGCCAAACCAAGAGCAGTTGGTTCCCCACCATGGTTGTGTGCCACTATTACACTTGTGTGAGCATTACATCAGGTTATTTGTTGCTAATTAGGTTAGACAATGAGTTGCTTGGACAGATATTGGTCATTTCCCCCAGTCACCCATGTACCACCTTCTGGCACTAGACACACTGACTGTCTGGGGACTGACTCTCTCCTGGCTTCTGGTCATGCCATTCCATTTTACGTGTCAGCTGCGTATGGAGTCTTCAGCAATAGGGTCTTACCACTGGCCTTTGGTGGGTCATCAAGTACTCTGACAGAAGTCTGTCATTGTTTTGGAAAACCTTGTAGGTTTCTCTGATCAACAGCTCATTGTGGATGGTAGCCCCAATCTGGAAGTGGGGGTTACAGGTCAGTGCCCACTAAGAAATTGAGGAAAAACATAACTAATATACAAGAGTTAGAGAGGAGAGAAAGAGAGGGGAGAGGGGAAGAGGGAGGGAGGGAAGATGTAGAAGATTTAGGTTAGTCTTGATCCTACCCTTTCCAGTGTCTTGTGATTCAGGTGTTTCCTGTAAGGGTCTAGTGAAGGTTCAGACATTTGGTCTGTCTTTTAGGAAGTAGAATTTTATGGTAATATTGCCGTTTGGGTCCAGATTACTGTTTTCCACCCTTCGATGCCCTCCCCGCCCTCCCCATACATCCTATTGTCTAGTCCATGAGGTGCTTGCTGGCTGTGTAAGGTATCTTGGGTAGATTCAGGTTAGGTGTTGCAGATGAATGAGACTATGTGTCGATTTTTTTTTTTCTGTGATTGGGTAAGTTCACTGAGAATGATCTGTTCCAGGTTCAACCATTTTTCCTCAAATTTCTTTGTGTCATTTTTTTCTTACTGCTGTGTAGTATTCAATTGTGTAGATATACCACATCTTTCTTATTCATTCTTCTAATGATGGACATCTGGGTTGATTCCAGCTTTTAGCTATTACAAATTGAGCCACTACAAACATGGTTAAGCAAATGTCTTTGGCCTGTGGTTTGATGGTTTTAGGGTAGATGCCCAGTAAGGGTATAACTGGGTCTGTTGGTATTTCTATAGTCAGCTTTTTCAGGAGTCTTCATATTGCTTTCCAAAGTGGTTGTACCATCCTGCTTTCCCAGGAGGATCAAGACTCACCTAAATCTTCTACATCTTCCCTCCCTCCCTCTTCCCCTCCCTCTCTCTCCTCTCTAACTCTTGTATATTAGTTATGTTTTTCCTCAATTTCTTAGTGGACACTGACCTGTAATCCCCACTACCAGCTTGGGCCTACCATCCACAATGAGCTTTTGATCAGAGAAACCTACAAGGTTTCCTAAAACAATGACAGACTTTTGTCAAAGTACTTGATGACCCACCAAAGGCCAGTGGTAAGACCCTATTGCTGAAGACTCCATACGCAGCTGACACATAAAATAGAATGGCATGGCTGGAAGCCAGAAGAGAGTCAGTCCCCAGACAGTCAGCGTGTCTAGTGCCAGAAGGTGCTACATGGGCAACTGGGGGAAATGACCAATATCTGTCCAAGCAACTCATTGTCTAACCTAATTCACAACAAATAACCTGATGTGATGGCCACACAAGTGCAATAGTGGCACACAGCCATGTTGGGGAACCAACTGCTCTTGATTTGGCTAACTGATCCCCTCAGTGGTACTAGACCCATAGCTGGAGCTGGGAAACAAGTCAGAACCATACCCAAACATAAGCCCACTCTACAATATCAAGCTACCATCAATCATGGGCTACAAGAGGGCCTACACTTATCAAACTCTCTATCAAAAAAGTAATTGCTATCTCAATTTTCTGGGTGCTAACTTACTGTCTGTTGGAGAATCTGCTTCTATTTTTCAGATAGATGCAGATCCTAAGGAGAGAGCTGCCCCAACATACCTCAAAAGCGGCCCGACTGAAACTAAGGACAATTGGCAAAACAAGCAAGGGTGGTGATGTTTTCCTGATGAACCAAAAACCAGCACAAAGGGGAAGGAGACCAACACAGAGAAAAATCAACTCCTACCAAATCAGAGAGCCAGAGTTTCAGAGGCCCCCAACACCTCAGCACTGAAGCAGACCAAAAATGAACCCAACATGGCTCAGGGAAATTTTGCAGAGGAGGGTGTGGAAAGAATGTCAGAGTCACATGTTGGGTCATGATATGCAGAGACATTTATCGTACCAAAACTGTGGCCTAACTCCACAATGCACGACCCATATACATCAACAAGGAGGGGCCACTGGGGAAGGGGTAGATCATGGATCAGCCTAAACAATGGTAAAAATAAAAAAAAATTTAAAAGGAAATAAAATAAACTCCACTAAAAAGAAAAGAAAAGAAAAGAAATACACCAAACAAACAAACAAAAAAATTAAGGTCTGGAGAGATGGCTTAGCAGTTAAAGCGCTTGCTTGCAAAGCCTAATGACCCAACTTTGATTCTCCAGTGCCCAGGTAAAGCCAGATGCACAAAATGGCACATGTGTCTGGAGTTCATTTGCAGTGGCCCACTCTCTGTGTCTGACTCTTCTCTCTCTCTCTCTCTCTCTCTCTCTTTCTGCTTGTAAATAAATAAATAAAAAATAAAAAATTTTAAAAAGAAAATAAATAAAACAAATCATAAATAAATCCCAACACCCTCATAGTAGAGTATAATACTCCAATAGCATCAATAGACAGATCATCCACGCAGAAAATCAACTTGGAAATAACAGAGCTTAATATCATAGATCAACTAGGCATAGCAGATATCTACATAGCATTCCTCCCCAGTTCTGCATAATGCATATTCTTCTCAGCAGCCCATGGAACCTTCTCCAAAATGGATCATATATTAGGGCATAGAGCATGCCTTCATTAATTCAGGGAAATTTATGTAACTTCCTGCATCAAACCAGAACACAATGCCTTAATGTTAACAAGAGAAATGACATAAATAACACCAGCTCCTAGAGACTGAATAATAAGCTGTTAAATAATCAATGGGTCATGAAATGAATCAAAAAGAAAATTGTACAATTTATAGAACTGAATGATAATGAAAACACAATATACCAAAACTTATGGGACACAACAAAGGCAGTCCTAAGGGGAAATTCATAGCATTACATGCCTTCATAACCAAGATACAGAGATCTCAAAGTAATAGCCTAACGAATCTACCTAAAGGCATTGGAAAAACAAGAACAATACAACCCTAAAAATTCCTGACAGAAATAATGAATTAAAATCAGAACTGAAATTAATAAATTGGAAACTATGAAAATAACTAAGAAAATTGACAAAACAGAGCTAGTTCTCTGAAAAAGTAGACAAGATTGATATACTCCTGGCCAATTTGATCAAAAGCAAAAAGAGAATTCTCAACTTAATAAAAATAGAAATGAAGAGGGAGAGTTCATGACAGACATAAAATGAAATTGAAAGACTTATCAAGATTTACTTCTAAAGACTCTACTCCACAAAATTGGCAGAAGTGGATGAATTTCAAGATGCATACCATGTACCAAAATTAAATTCAGAGCAGATCAATCTCCTAAACAAACCTTTTACATCCATTGAGACTGAAAACATAATAATTTTTTTTTAATTCCTACTAAAAAAGTCTGGAACATAATGGATTCTCAGCCAAATTCTTTCACGTAATCCTCCCAACTCCTTCTATGAAACTAATATCACCCTAAAACCAAACTGGACAGAGATAAAAAAGGAAAAGGAAAGTACAGACCTATATTCCTAATGAACTTAGATGCAAAAATCCTGAACAAAATCCTCACAAATCAAATTCAACAATACATAAAAAGCATTATCCACCTCCATCAACCAGATTTCATCTCAGGGATACAGGGATGCTTCAACATATGGACATCCATTAATGTAATATATCACATAAAACATCTTAAACACAAGAAACACATGATCATTTCAACAAATGCAGAAAAGGTTTTCAACAAAATACATCACTTTATGATTAAAACACTGAAGAGACTAGGTATGGTGAATTTATATCTCAACATAATAAAGCCTAGCCCAAATCATACTTAATGGGGAAAGACTCAATGTGTTCCCAATGAGACAGGGTGCCACGCTAACTCCAGTGGAGTCTGCATGACTTGTTCACCAGGCCGAGGAAAAGGCTTCAAGGAAGAAAGCCTCCTGGAAGGACGTGCATTCTCCAGACTGGTAGTGCCTTTTGCTGCTCTCTAATAGCTGTTTTCTTCATCACTACTGTTCTGTTCCTGACATATGACAGCAGCATGATGTTCTTTTACAATTTAGTAAAAATTAGATATGGAGTAAGTTTCCACAAAATTGAGTCACCTGATGGTGTGGTGCTTCCTCCAAAGATCCCACTATTGTTTTAAACCATAGTCAAAATTCCAAGGACAAGAACCAATCGATGAACCATCACCTTATACAGGAGTGTATAGGAATGGGGATACTCTAGCAAACAATGTTGGGAAGCATGTTTCTTGGTATTCTTCAACTTTTATGGACAGACTTGCTAGGTCGAAGCCACCTTGGTGCTTGCTTACTAAAGCACAAAAAGAAAACCTTAGGAAACAACTGGGACCCAATTATGAGAAGGCAGGCTTTGATACACCTACATTTTTATGGCATGGTTCAAGGAAAAGATAATATTAGAGTCATGAAGTCGCCCTGTTAGAACGTTTGTTAAAAATACTTGATGCTTGAAGCAGGCTAAAAACCAAACGTCATTTGTAACCATTGACTGTATAACACTGATTTTGGTGAGATATTAACTATTAAATTTGTGACTGTAATCTTTACTCAATGTATTTGTGCCTCTCCTGGAACAGGCTATTCATAAAAATTGTACTGCTTAAATAAACAAAGGATAAGCTTATGCAGCCAGAATTGTATATAACCTGATGCTCTACTTCAGTAAAACACACTCAGATACATTCACCTTGTGTGTGTGTCTGTTTGTCACTTTGCCAACTCCTTGTCCACCTCCCAAGGCCCTGTTCTCCCTTGGACTGGTGATCCCGGCTTTGCCAGTCCGTGGCAACAGGGATTAAGGCAGGGGTAACCATTCTCACCATTGCTGTTCAACCTAGTGCTAGATGTCCTAGTTCTAGCAATAATGCAGGAGAAAGATATAAAAAGAAAACAAATTAGAAAGGATGAAGTGAAACTAGCCCTCGTAGTAGATAACATGATCCTATACATATGTGACCAAAAAGACTCTACCATAAAGCTTATTAAGGTGATAAATTATTTTAGCAAAGTGTCAGTATACAAAATGAATGCACAAAATCAGTAGACTTCCTATATACAAAAGAGAAATATATATTTAAGAAAGCAGCAAGAGTCAAGAACAACCATAATCTACTAAGTAAACAAGAACAGATAGCTGACTCCCTGACAGGACACGAACCACCCTGCATGAAGCAGCCAGGGCCCAGGGGAAACCACAGGGAATGGGCCAGATGAACAGTGCACTGTTTCCATGGTAAGCCTGAAAACCCGGGGCCAGGTTGATGCAGGCAGACATTGAGGGCACTCAAAATGTACCAAAGCAGAAATCAGAAGATGCTGAGAATTCAAAACTAAAGAACTAAAGCATATCCACCTAGGCTCAGGGAAGTTTGTGGAAGGGGAGTGGTAAAGACTCTAATAGCCACAGTGGGAAGGAATATCCAGAGACATAGCCCTTCCCCACAATGACAAACTGCTGCTCTCACAACTCATAATCCACAGTGCATGGTGAATATGAACAATCCCTCCCACTTAATTAAAAAAAAAAAAAAGATTTAGGACTATGGTCTGGAAAAGTAGCTCAGCAGTTAAGGTTCAGTTCCCCAGTACCCAAGTAAGACAGATGCACAACAAGGTGCATGAGACTGGAGTTCAGCTACAGGCTGGAGGCCGCCATGCACCCATTCTCTCCCTGCCTTTCTCAAATAAACAAATTTTAAAGGAAATATTTTTTAAAAACCTTTTACTCCAGAGGGTAGCCAGCAAGAAACTCAGATTCTGACCATGAGGCATTAGGGGTTAATGGCTTCAGGGGAATTCCTAATTTTCATTTCAGGACTCAATTGATATGACATAAAGTAAGTACCTATAAGAAAAGGGATCACCATTTAGAATCTGGTATTGTTTTAGTTTAGTTTAATAGGGAGGAATGAGCATGTGTAATTTGAAAACAGCTCAGCACATACACACTACAGATGGTCTGTTTGTTTTGAGTTAATCTTTACATGTCAGCCAAATAGAGGCTGAAGAGAGCTCAGTGGCTTCGGTGTATGTGAACCATCCCTTAGTATACAACAGACTACAGTGAGGAAAAGTAGAATCACCCCTGAAACACAAAGAGAGGGGATACCAACTAAGGAGCTAGACACCAACATCAAGGGTCACAGAAACAAGTTGTTAAGGTATGCAGATCTTTGAATTTTCTCAGGACCACCTGGCCAGTGTAGGAATAATTGAATGTGGCCTTGGTTCTGATTCCCCATGCTAAGGAGAAAAGACTGAGAAGAAAGATCTTGGAAATGTTGGTCCACAGAAAACTGGACACCAATGTTACTTATCAATATAGACAAGCTCCTCAACAAGGTCCAGTGGCACTGTGTTCTGTTACTGAAATTTATTCTAGTAATGCAAAAATGATTAGACATTTAAAAATTAAATTTATGTAATGAAAATAGAATAAAGAAAAAGCAATTCAAGAGCCTAAATAAATTACAAGAAACACAAAATACCCAGAAACCTAGGAATGAAATACATTTTTTTTACTATAATTAAGAATGCTACAACTCCACAGTATATACCATAGTCCATATTAAAAGCCTGAATTTTTTCTTCTGTGATCAAAACCAAGATGAAGATGTATGATTTTAGAATTTTAGCATCAACATTGTATAGTAAATTCTGGGAGACTAATTAGGAAAAATTAAAAAAATAGAAAGAAAAAATGACAGTATTAGAAATAATCTAGCTTGGCAGTATTTAAACATTATGTTTATTAACAAGGAGAGAGAGAAGGAAGGGATGCACCAGGGCCTCCTGATGCTGCAAGCAAACTTCAAAAACTTGCACTACCCTGTGCATCTGGCTTTATGTGAGTACTAGGGGATTGAACCTGGGCCATTGGGCTTTGCAAGCAAGTGCCTCTAACCATTGAGTAATCTCTGCAGCCCTAGAAATAATTTTAAAAGGAGTGAACAAAACTATTTTATTGAGATTAAGCAATTATATTTTAAAATATGTCAAAAAATTGATCCAGTTTACGTAATAATTGGGTTCCTTAAATGTTTATTGCCAATGTTTTTATTTTCCTCCCACACTACTAGTGTCTTTTCCAAAATATATTAAAACTAACTCATAAGTTTTCAAAGGTGAACTCCCAGTATTTGAAATCAACTGTGTTTCTATGCACAATCAGTAGACAATACAAAAAATGTGACAACCCACAAATTAATAATATATCTATTAACAGATGTATTCAAGAAGGAGAAAATATTCATAAAATCACTTTGGAAAATCAGTCAATAATGTTTTATAAAGTTGAATGACTTTGTCTGTAAATATAGTTTCAGTTTACCTAAGTGGCAAGAAGGTAGATTTGTTTGATGCTTAAATATGTTCTTTTACCACTATATCAGATGCCCTTCCTTATGAGTTTTTCTCAAAGAGTGAAAAAAAAAATCTCAGAGACCTTGGTTGGGGCCAAGGGAATAGTTTGCTCAAGTGCTTGAAGCATAGAGCTAGAATTTAGGTCACTAAACTAGATTACCAAACTTAGCCTATTGGCTGGAGTGCAGTGCCTTGCCTTTGTCCTTCCCTTGCTCTTGCCTGGCTTTTCTTTGTCCTCCCTCTCATTGCCTCTCTTCCCTCCCCTCCCCTCTCCTCTCCTCTTTTTTTGATTTTTCTGGAGGCAAGATTTCATGGTAGCCTAAACTGATCTGGAACTCAATATGTAGCCTTGAACTCCCAGCAATCCTTCAACCTCTGTATCCCGAGTGTTGGGATTAAAAGCATCTGCTACCACAATTAGCTTTCAAGTGCTTTTTCCAACAATCTCTCCAGCATCTGGAAAAATCAAATACAGCTGACATACGTAGTACTTCTTGAACACCTCTGCTAGGTGTTTAATATTCCATGCTTGGACCTCTTCTGGTTTTGTAAGTACAACTCCATGGCGCTATGCCAGTGCTGAATCTCGGGTTACAGATCTTTCTCTGTATGTCAGATGACAGTAGGTGGTTTTCCAAAACAAAAATAAGTAACTGGGCTGGAGAGATGGCTTAGTGGTTAAGCGTTTGCCTCTGAAGCCTAAGGACCCCGGTTTGAGGCTCAGTTCCCCAGGACCCATGTTAGCCAGATGCACAAGGGGGTGCACACGTCTGGAGTCCGTTTGCAGTGGCTGGAAGCCCTGGCGCGCCCATTCTCTCTCTCTCTCTACCTGCCTCTTTCTTTCTCTATCACTCTCAAATAAATAAATAAAAATTAACAAAAAAATAAGTAACAGAAGAAAAAGTTGAACATTCTAATTTATTCTCCCCATTTCTTTAAAGTATAACAAGAGATCACTGATGTCATAGCAGCTTTCAAAAGTAAAATTTGGGTGTGCTCTGCAGGGCAACTTACAAACATGGGCCTATATTTACTATGACATTTGTTAGAGAATTGGCAACTAAGGTCATTCACTAATGATGTTCTCACCAATTGTGATCCTATCTAGTTACTTTGGTCAGATCGCCATGCACACTATTACTTGGAATTTTGTAAGTATTAATTAGATAATGCTTGAACATTGCACAATATTTATTAAACTTTCAGAAAGGATGAGAGTCCATGGTGTAAATAATGAGAGACTAATGGTGTTGGTGGTAGTCTTGAAGTTATAAAAGGATCTTAATTTAAATAAAGAAGTTGGAGATATGGAACATGAAAACATTTTAACCAATTTAAGAGTTATTTTCTGTGGTCAAATTCAATTATTTGTCTCACAGTTAAGCATGTCATGGTAAGAATAATGAGTTAGGAAGAAAAGGTTGTAGAGAGAATAAAAGGAAGAGCATGAGATTTCAGTTAACCTTTTGAACTGTTTTGTTTATATGGACAAGAAGGGAAGTTGATGGAAAGAGGACCCTGGGAAGTTAAGACAGCTTGTCCTCAGCATGTCGTCCTGTTGTTTTGACTCTAGAATTAAAGACTCCACAAGTGTCATCCAAAATATTGGACATATTTGAATATATTAACTATTCCACTGGGAAATATACTTAATATGTATTATATTTCTTCAAAGTTTCCATCTCTCATTAAAACCTTTATTTTTATATATTAATTGTTGTTAATAGGTTTATAGTATCATGTTCATAAATGTATATAATGCAGTTTTATTTTACTATTCTCCCTCTTTCTGGACACTTCATCTTCCAAAATAGTCAACATTTTACTTTTATGGCTTTTTATTTAGATTACACATATGAAAGAAAACCTGGAACCTGCAATCATTTTCTGAGGCTGTCTTACTTCACTTAACATGAGAGATATGACTCAATTCTTTCTTATAGTATTCATTCCTTCAAGAAACTTTCAAATTATCTTAAATTATAAAATTACATACAAATTATATAATTGATATAATTACATAGATATATTGCAGCTTCCCAACTTGAAATATTGTATGTGATTTCGAAAAATTAAACTTTGTGCTTTATGAATAAAGTAAAAGAGGGACTGGAGAGGTAGCTCAGTGGGTAAAGTGCTTGCCTCACATGCATGCTTGTGAGGATCTGCCCTCAAGCCCTAGTACCCACATAAATGTTCTTGATGGACACTGAATGTCATATAGAGTTAATATACAGATGATATGTAAATAAGTAGCATGTTTTACGATATTATTTCTATAGAAAAAGTGTGGATCCATGGTTTGAATCTTCATTCAAACATACAACTATAATACACCATTTCTGAGAAAAGTAAAATATTTGGATATAAAATAGAATAGTTTGATGCTGTGAATTTTGCTAGATTTAATTATGATATGGTTGTTATTAACCCACCCCACAAAAGTACCTATTTAAAGAAGTGAACTAAAATATTTCTTAGTTAAACAAAAAATAATACATTATTTTTGTTTTTCTAAAATAATCATATCAGGGAAAAATATAAAAAAATATAATCTTAGAAAAGAAGATCCTACATGCATCTATCATCCAATGTAAAATTATTAATATTTCTGCTATCTTGTTTAACTTAGAAATATTTTAGCTCACTTCTTTAAATAGGTACTTTTGTGGGGTGGGTTAATAACAACCATATCATAATTAAATCTAGCAAAATTCACAGCATCAAACTATTCTATTTTATATGCAAATATCTTAATTTTCTCAGAGATGTTGTGTTAGTTGTATGTTTGAATGAAGGATAGATAGGACAAACAAGGGGAAAAAGGAGCTTTGAAACTGAGCAGGAAGCTCCCTCCCTACCTACCAGTTTTCTTCATGCCAGAAGGTGCTTATACAGGCTTCCCAGGAAGAAAAGTCACCAACATTCCTTTCAGTTATGGATCTATGTTCTCTGCAACTCATCCTTCAGGTTAGACCTGCCCACACTGCAATCGTAGCATGACTGTTATAGGAATAACTAACTGCTTTCTCATTTGATTTGTGCAACACTCCAAAGGAGGGAATTCATGCTTGGCACTATAAACATGGTGAAGAGCCAATGGCCAGGGACATTGGCCCTAAGGGGAACTTACCAAAGTGGTTATGTGGGTCGCATGTCAAAATGCCTTCTAAATATTTGTGTTTGGTCCCATGGACTAGTGTTGCTTTGAATCCTTGATCACAGAAGTTTGTGCAATGGCAAGAAGTTAATACAAAGGTGCATAGCTGGCAAAATTGCTAAGAATAATCAACTATAGGGTGATTAGCCCTCAACAGGTCAAGGAAATCATACCTCCAAGGCTGAGTGAAGCTCACAGAAGAATGGACAGAAAGAGTGCAAGAGGAGGAGGATGGGGAGAGTGCTATGGAGTGCTGTCCTCTGGATATGACATGGACTCAGCATCTGTAGCTTCCTGCACAAGATTGAACTTAGCAGATACTTCATTAGGGATGGAGGAAGGGCTCAGAAGTCTCTAACCTCACATCATAACTAATGGCAGTTCGTCGTTGCCGGGAGGAGAGTCAGTCTTTGGTGGTATGGTCACTGTTAAGTTGCCCATGTGCTCATGAATAAACTCCCACCAGCGCCCCTGCAAGCGACTCTAACTTAATTCAGGTGTTCAGGAAAAGATATGAAAGTTCTACGGGGAATAATTGAGTAGAGGGGTCTTAGTGATGACTTAAAGGATAAGAGAGCATAATTGTGGGGAATATGAAAAAGTTATATACATATATGAAGGTGTAAACAGTAAAATAAAATAAAAGCAAATGAGGGCACAAAAGAATGCCTTGCTGAATTTTTGACATTCATCCAAAATAGAAGTGTTAGTGAAAAAAGCCATGAAAATAATGATAATTTAGTGGAACAGAATATCTATGGAAGAAGAGCATTACCAGAAATGTTGCACAGACGTGAGGGTTTGCCTCACATGTTCAGGAAACAGGGAGCCCAGTGATTAGGAAGGAATGAGCAGCAGAATAAAATAAGATGAAAACTCAGAAAGTGAACAAGAGAACTGGGGAGGACAGCATATATGGAGGGCCATCGCCAAAAAACAAGTCACATATACCACACATACATAGTGTTCACAAAGGGAAAAGAGATAACAGGTAATTCATTACAAAAATAGCCAAACCACTTAAACAGGCACTTCATAATAAATAAATGCCCCATGAGCCTAAGAAAATGTGTTGTGCTTCATTAATCTTAGGAAATATAAATTAAGACCATAATGTTTTACTCATGTACACTTACAGAAGATGCTAACATTTTTAAGTTCTTTTTTTTTTTTTTTTTTTTTTTTTGCTTAGTTTTACTTCTTACTGGCTTTCTGATATTTCCATTGTGTAGCTACATTTATCAGGTGGGCTGCTGAAGGGACACATATTTGAATCTCATCACGTTAACCTGGGTGTCTTGGTTCTAAGTCCAGCAATTAGTTCAAGTATGTAGGAAGAGTTCTTGGTACGTGCTGGCTACACCAGACTCCTCAGAACCCCAGCAGTTCAGCATGGCGAACATGGCCAATAGGAAGCTGGTCTGGCTCATCCTAATTAAAACAACTACCTCTAAAGATCATGTGCAAGACTCAATAAGACACTTTCACCCTCCATAAACTATGCTACCAAAAAAAAAAAAAAATAGATTTATCCCACCATCCACCATTCATTACTGAGAGTGACCAATCCTGAATAATCAGAGCACTGATTAACAGGGTAACCTAGTGATTAATGAATTACCTCTTAGAGCAGCCTCTACACCTCTGTAGTTCTCCTGATGTCCCTAAACATTTCCAGTATCAAAGTATTATTAACTGTGGTGGTTTGATTCAGGTGTCCCCCATAAACTTAGGTGTTCTGAATGCTAGGTTCCCAGCTGATGGAGATTTGGGAATTAATGCCTCCTGCAGGGAGTGTATTGTTGGGGGCGGGCTTATGGGTATTAAAGCCAGTTTCCCCTTGCCAGTGTTTGGCACACCCTCCTGTTGCTGTGGTCCACCTTCTGTTGGCCAGGGGGTGATGTCCACCCTCTGCTCATGCCATCGTTTTCCCCTGCCATCGTGGAGCTTCCCCTTGAGCCTGTAAGCCAAAATAAATCTCTTTTTCCCAGAAGCTGCTTTTGGTTGGGTGATTTCTAACAGCAATGTGAACTGGACTGCAACATGAACCTAATCACAGAAGTTCAAATATGGATATTTGAAAAGTGGGTGATACTAGTTCACCAGTGGGTTGTCAATTTCTGATGCACAGATATTTAAGGATGTGTATTCCCTTTCTTAAGAGATAGGTAGTTGAAACTGATGTTTTGATTTAATTTTCCTATTATAGCCAATCACTGTCACCTTGACTAGATTTATATTCACCATGGAAACTCTGTGTGTGTGTGTGTGTTTACAGAAAGGTTTAACAGATGAGAAGAGACCCTCCCAAGTGCAGATGGCACCATGACATACCTGGTGTCTCAGACTAAATAAAAAGGAGAAACCAGCATCCTGGTTTGTGACTGTAAACAAAACGTGACCAGTTCTCACTTTCCCTTCCCTCAGACCTTGAGCCATAATCAAATCATCCTTCTTGCAGTTGCTTCTTTTCAGGTATGAGCTCACCACTAATATACACATAGAGGAATATGTGGAGCCATGCAATGTGAAAAAATGTTGAAATAACTCTTTTGATATTCAGGTCCCATAAGACTTTTAAAGAACTTCATGATAACCAAGACAACTTGGTATGACCTTCATGTGTCATCTCTGACTTATCTCTTAGATCTCTCCTACTCATGTATAAACATGTACCTTCCTGGGCCACTCCACACCCACTCTGTAGGTTTTGAACTGTCTCTTCCCTTGACACAGACTCCTATGTGGCCAATTCTTGACTCACTAGCCATGTGCTCTATGAACTTTTCTCTAACTCTTGTACTTATAACCCTTTTCATTCAGTTCACATCTCTTCCTTGATAGTAGTATTTATATTCTAAACTAATGTACAACTTTTCTTTTGTTCATTATTTGCTCTCATCCCAACTTATTGTAAAAATGAAAGCCCTACAAAAGTAGAAATTGTGGTCTGCTTTCTCATTGATACAACCTAAATGATAGAAGGAGTCTCTAGCCAGTGGCAGGCAAAAACAAAAACAAAAACCCTATTTTTTGAAATGGAATTAGGTTCCAGGTCCAGGGTCTTATTTAAGACACCTCAGCTGCCTGTGATAATAATGAGGTTAAATGAAATTTTAATAATTGCAAGTCATGCCTAATATCTTTAGTTTTGAATAAATTTTTACATAAACAGTCTAAATGGGTCAGACATTATGTGGTGGAGTTTTGCTGGCTTTATTTTGAAAATGCAAGCCATCTTAACTGGAAGGCTAAGTGTTAATGGAGCAGAGCCTGTTATAAACAGCAACACACAATAAACTGTGAAGCTACAAGATTAGTAGCAACACTTTTATTCTCTGAGAATTTTAAATACATTAGGAACCTGTAATTACTGACTCCATCTGCCTACACCATCTTCAGCTTAATTATGCATTTCAGAAGTAGCATTCCTCATGTTTTCATTTTAGGTATATATAAATATTTAGCTACGTCTCTTATCATTTTCTGCCTTCCCTTCCCTCTGTTTTTGTCATTTGCAATCTCCAGGGCTATTTTTATTTCCCAATCATATTCTCTTTCCTCAGAGTCAGCACAAAGAGATTGGAGAAAAAAAAAATAGTTCTGCCAATGTCTCCACAGCTCCTTTGAAGTCAGAGTATCAAGCCTGAAACAAGTATTTACAAACCCTGGGCGGAGGGGCGGGGGGGGGGGAATCAGCTCAAGTATCTTTTTTCCCAGTTGAAATGATCAAAATAGTAACAATCTCTGCAATCAATAATGCACAGGCTCATTTTCAGGGTGTGAGTACACAAATGAAGTTGGAAAACAATGTATTAATAAATATTTGATAAAATTGTCTTTAAAAATGGATAAGAATTGCTGAGAGAGAAAATGAAAGTGTTTCTAAGAATTATTTCAACAATGGAAATAAACTCCTTTTTGGAAGGAGACATACAATATAGCATTTCTATAAACAAAATGTTAGAAATTGATGATCCCATGAAATGCTTTTCATGATACAGATAAATTGAATACTTTGACTTTGTACTGATATATCTTAGTTGCATCCCTAAGATTTCAACATTTCTTCTCCCTCCATGAAACATTAGATAAAACTGCAGACACAGCCTTAAGTGTGGCAAAAAAATATAAATAAAAAAAAAACATATATAGTAAAATTGTCTCGTATCTCATTCTTCTTTCAGGAGGTGATAGAAACAAAAGTAAAACTATGACTTTATATTCTCTTTTCTCCCAATGCTACCCTGAGGTAAGCAAGGCTATGCAGGTCTATCATCTTAAATTCATCTTTATGTCTCCCTGCCACCACCAGATCCCAAGGAGATTCTGAAGAAAATTGTACTCATGTCTGAGTTTAGAAATTTAGCGCCCAAAGATATTGTAGCCCATTTTGGCAAAGGAGGGTGCCTAGGGCTTGTACATAAAAAAAAATGTCTAAACCAGGAGGAGAAAGTGACTAGCAGAGATGTGACAACACTCACTGCATTTGATTGACTTTCTGTTGGGAGGTAAATGTGCTCAAAAGGTAAAAGATATTGATACTTGTGTATGGTCTCTGCACCCAGGTAGGCAGTCACAGCCATATCACCTCCAGGCAAAGGAGGAAGTGTAACCAAGTGTAATGGAAGTAGGTGACTAGGTGGACTGCTTCTTTATCTCCATCAAGAGATAGTACTGGCATTCATTTATTCATTAAAATATTTCATAGGTCTCTAGATTCCAAAAATATTAGTTTCATAGCTGGAATATATTAGGCCCTATGCCAGAGGATGCTATAGAACTCCAAGAAGACTTGGCATCTGACTTGTAATGAGTCCAGTGAGGTAGAGGGGGCTATCAATGAATGCCAATTATACTCCTGATGAGTATAATGATCAGAATGAACTAAAGTCATTATAGGTTAATGAAGTGCAGTGGAAACAGCAACAGAAAAAAGAAGGGAAGACATATTCATGATTAATGACTTATTTAGCTGTGGTGGCAAAAGGAGAGACATTTCTCTCTTAAATGTCCAAAAGCTTGGCTCTAAACTATTAAAAAATACTTTACAAGATTTCTGTCAGAGTACTTGATGATCCACCAAAGGTTAGTGGTAAGACCCTACTGCTGAAGACACATTATGTGGTTGACAGGTCAAATGGAATGGCATGGCTGGAAGTTGGAAGCAAGTCAGTCCCCAGACAGTCAGTGTGTCTAGTACCAGAAAGTGCTACATGGGAGACTGGGGGAAAATGACCAATATCTGTCCAAGCAACTCATGTTTTAACCTACTTAGCAGCAAATGACCTGTTGTGATGCCCACACAAGTGCAATAGTGGCACACAGCTATGGTGGGAAACCAACTGCTCTTGATTCAGCTAACTGATCCCCTCAGTGGTATGGGACCCATAGCTGGAGCTGGGAAACAAGTCAGAACCATGTCCAAACATAAGCCCACTGTCCATTATCAAGGTACTGTCAATCATGGGCTACAAGAGGGCCTACACCTATTAAATTCTCTATAAAAAAAAAGCAAGGGTTATTTCATTTGTCTTAGTGCTAACTTAATCTCTGTTGGAGAATCTGCTTCTCTTTTTCAGATAGATGTAGATCCTAAGGAGAGAGCCACCCCATCATACCTCAAAAGGGCACCAGCTGAAACTAAGAAAAATTGGCAAAATAAGCAAAAGTGCTGTTTTCCTGGTGAACTGGATACAAGCACAAGGGGGAAGGATATCAACACAGAGAAAAATCAATGCCTACCAAATCAGATATCCAGAGACCCAGAGACCCCAATACCTCATCACTGAAGCAGACCAAAAATGAACCCAACATGGCTCACAGAAATTTTGCAGAAGAGGGGGCGGAAAGAATGTCAGTGCCACATGTTGAGTCATGATATGTAGACACATTTATCTTACTCATAACTGTGGGCTAACTCCAAAATGCATGACCAGAATGCATATACCAAGGGGAGGGTGTAGGTCACGGATGAACCTAATAATGGTACCAAACTGACTGTATTTGCTGAATACAAAACTATTAATAAAAAAAATTTAAAAATACTTTAGAAGAGGGCATATTAATTTTCTCATTGTTGTAAAAAAATAACTGACAAAAGAAACTCAAGGAAGAAAGGGATTATTTTGGCCCAGTTTGAGAGTACAGTTCATTATAGCAGGGAAGACATGGTGGGTGGAGCTTGAGATAGCTGCTGGCGTTGTGACCACAGTCAGGAAGCAGATAGTGATGAAGGCTTTGGTGGCTCACTTCCTCTTTTCTATATTTAAGCTGTAGAATGATGTTGAATACAGTTATGATGGGTCTTCTCTTCCCAGTTAATCTAATCTAGAAACTTCCTCAACAGATATGTCCAGAGATTTGTATGTTGGTTGTTTCTGCATCCAATCATGATGTCAATAGATATTAACAAATAGATCAGGAAACTTGTGTGTTGAAAGGAAAATGTTTGCATTTCTTTGAACTCACAAAACTATTTTGTAATGTGAAATATAAGACATAAAACATCATTGAATGATGAGTATGACAGACTGCTGTCAAAGTTTTTCAGTTCACAAGTGGAAAGCTCAAATTCTAAATTTATGGCTAGCACAGAAGTGTGAAAACAAGAGCTGGGATTCAGAAAACAAAAATAATGACTGCATAATCTCTGTAAAACCTCCTTGCTTTTTACTCTTTTCCTTGGTCTCTATGAACTTGTGGGGAAGTGTTATCCTAGTACTTTCAGACAGTAGTCCTAAATGGGCTTCCTTTTAGTTGCCAATTCTCAACTGAAAATGTACTTGCTTGGATGTGTTCAGTTCCATATGGAGGCTCTAACTGGTCATAGAAGAAGAGTGGCAGTAAATACTAAATATCAGAAACAATTATCTTGCACTTGCTGTCAAGTCAGAAGGGAGGCCCACATGAAATGGCTCAAGGTCATGCAGAAATGTTGGAAACCCAGAAACTCTAGAAGCCAAGTCTGTGATCTGGGTTATTTTCAACCAGAGACTTGGTTTCTCCACTTATGAAAGGAAGGCCATGGCTAACCATGAGAGCTTTCGAAACAGATAAAGTGAAATAGTAAACATGCTTGCTTTTTGAAAATTTTCATAATTCAAAGATCAGGATAGCTCCTATCAGCTGAAGTTTTCACCCTCTCAAAATAGAGATAAAACTGGCTCTATAGACACTTCTATATCTATAGAAAATCAAATACTCTAGGATTTCTGAACATTGTGAAAAATTATTTTATCTATCTGGCTCAGATTTCTGGCTTTTGTATCTTGCTCCTCTGTTAATGCCTTGTAATTGACTCAGAGGTCTGTCACATTAAACTTTTCCTGGGGACATATGAGCAAAGATCTCTTAATGCCATATAAGACACTGGCAACAGAACAAAGAAATAATTACATCAAAATCCACCTTGATGAATCTATGGGCTTATAGGGCTACTCACAAAAGTATGTATGCAGTGTTACTTATAAAAACATGGATCACTCAGGCAACTGCATCACTGAAAAGACCAGCCTAGCATAGGTGGCAACTCACAGGGTCTGCACCTTTGGAGCTCACTGCAAAACTGTAGCGAGCTTAACAGTCAGGAGATCCTCCTTCCCAAGCACATCCTATTCCTTTTGGGAGGTGCCTTGTTAATCTTATAAATTTCATATAAGAAACATGAGATGTCCTGAGTGTTGTTTGCTTCCTAAAATTGAATGAGCTTAAGAAGTTTCGAAAGAGCATGCCTGCAGGATGTTTCAATTTGGAGAAAATTGTGATAGAACATGTTGAAAGCAACATCTATTTTTTGAAATATTTCACTGCAAATTTATGTTCTATAAGGCAGGCATGTATAGGAGGTTTATAGTGGAAATTTAAGGATTAAAATCTAGGGACTTATATGACATGACACATAGAATATAATCCAGATATTGGGATTAATGGGTCTTTAAATCTTTTGGGACATTTTTCACAAGTTTCATTTCTATATTCTTATCTATACATCCAAATATTCTTGACTCTCATCTTGTTTCAATTATTTTACCTGCATCTAAATAATTTCATTAATACTTAGCTTTTCTTCTTTCCCCATCTTCTCCCCTTTAACTTTCTCATCTAAGTTGTGACCAGGCATATGGGAAGCTGTGATCCTTGAGATCATGTGGTCCTGCTGAAGAAGTTGTATTTATATTCATCTTTTAATTTCTGAAAAGAAAATTTGTCACTTTTCTAATACTCTCAAACAGGTGTCCTGTCCAAACTATCTAAATGCTATGATTATATAGGATGCTCTGTAAAATAAGGAAACATTACAAAGTTCAAACAACATCACTGGGAACATTCTAACCCTCTGCATACCATAGTCTAAAGCTGAGCTTCAACCAGTAAATGCAAGGCTGGTGGATACTTGTTTATGTTTTTGTAAAAGCCAACATGGCATATAAGTTTAATAAATTAAAAATAAATTGTGCTTCACTGAATACTAACTTTCGGATTTATTTAAATTGTTACTCTTTTTTAAAGAAAATTTATGTTATAACAATAAGTAATAGAATGAATGGAAAGAAGGATGAGCAATCAATCAGATGCATGCGATTGAAATGTAATACAGATTTCACTGTCTTTGTAATGAAGGCATTTAGGGCTTTGAATTTTCCCTTATAACTGCCTTCATTGTGTCCCATACGTTTTGGTAGGATGTCTTTAGATTATCATTCAAATCTTTGAATTTGACAATTTGTATTTTGATTTTTTCCATGACCCATTCATTGTTTAAAAGTGTGCCATTTAGTCTCCAGGAGTTGGTGGCATTCTTGATGTGTCTCTTGTTGTTAATTTATAGCTTTAAAGCATTGTGATTTGACATGGTGTAGGAAGTTACTTCAATTTTCCTGAATTTATGAAGACATGGTTTATGTCCCACTATATACAGTCAATTTTGAAGAAGGTTCCATGGGCTGCTGAGAACGATGTGTGTTCTGTAGAGTTGAGGTGGAAAGTTCTCTAGATATTCTTCTTGTCTAGTTGATCTGTGATGTTGTTGAGCTCTATTATTTCCCTGTTGATTTTCTGCTTGGATGATCTGTCTATTTATGATAGTTGAGTGTTGAAGTCTCCAACTATGATGATGTCACTATTTATTTCTGCTTTACTGTTGAGTAGATTTTGTTTTATAAACTGTGGTATCCCCATATTTGGGGCATAAATATTTATTATTGTGAGGTGCTCATGTTGGATCATTCCCTTGATGAGTAAGAAGTGACCTTGTTAGTCCTTTTTGATTACATTTGATTTGAAGTCTATTTTACCAGATGTTAATATAGAAACACACAGTTTTTTTTTTTAATTTCCATTTGCTTGGAATATCATTTTCAACTTTTCACCCTGAGGAGGTATCTATCTTTAGTGGTGAGGTGGGTTTCATGAAGCCAGCAGATAGAAGGGTATAGTCTTTTGATCCATCCTGATAGCCTATGTCTTTTGATGGGTGAGTTAAGACCATTAATATTTAAGGTTATTACTGTGTGGTTTGAATTAATCCCCACCATGATGAGGTGTTTGATGTCGTTGGGTGCTTACTTGTGTTATGTACTGTTTTGATCCTGATGCATTTCGGTTATTGTGACCTTCTTATTGGCTCCTGAGATGGTTGTTTGACTGTTTTGTGTGGAGTATTCCCTGAAGTATTCTCTGTGGGTGTATCTTTGTGTTCATATAATTATAGAGTTGACTTTTTTTCATGGAAAGTTTTTCTTTTACCCTCTATTATGAGGGATACTTGTGCTGGGTAAAATAGCTTGAATTGGAAACCATAGTTTTTCAGATATTGAAGTGTTCCATTCCAGGACCTTCTGGCTTTCAGGGTTTCTACTGAGAAATCTGATATTATTCTAATGGGATTGCCTTTGCATGTTGTTATTTGCTTCTCTTGCTACTTTTAACACTGTCTCTGTTTTCATTGTTAAAGGTTTTTACTATGATGTGGCTTGGACAGTTTCTTCTTTGGTCCTGCCTATTTCATATTCTGTGAGCTTCATATATCTGGATGGGTCTCTGTTTTAGAAGGTTTGGAAAATTTTCCTCAGTAATTTTGTTGAGTATGTTTTATATACCTCAGGTCTTGATTTCTTCTCCTTCTGGTATGCCCATGGTCCAGATGCTGCATTATTTTAGTGTGTCCCACATTTCCCTCATATTCTGTTCACTTGAATTTTTCCAACTAAGCAAAGTTTTTGGCCTCCCAATCAATTTCTTCTGATCTGTCTTCCACATTAGAGGTTCTGTTTCCACATGAGTAACTCTGTTGGTGAGTGGTTCTAGAGAGGTTTTTATAAATTCTATTTGATATATTTTAATGCTGTGATGTTTGTATAGTGTCTGTTTCTTTTTTGAGGTATGATTTCATTCAAAGTCTGATGTTTTTGATATTTCTTGTAGTTCATTCTTGCATTTGATAGTCTTCATTAAGCTTGATCAACTGGTTGTTGAGGTCTTCCATTTCTTGACCTTTACTTTTTCATATTTCTTTAGTGGATTCTACCATTTTCTTTCACCAAGTTATGCCTATTGTCAAAAGTTGAACACGTTAGAAGATGATTCTTTTAAATTTCATTGTAAGGATTGTTGGTTCTTTGATAGTTTGCTTTGAGGTGAGAATTTTTTTTTGTCTTTGCTTTAATCAGGTCTCATTGGCTGTTGTGTTTTCATTTTGGGAATGATTTCTCTATGATATCATTGGAGGCTTCTGTACTAGGAGTAGGCATCCTTGGTGAAGACCTCTCCGCTTTCTGACTTTTTTTTTTTTTTTGGCTTTTTTTGTTGTTGTCTACCTATTTTAGGAAGACTTTATTTTATTGATGAAGAAGCAAGTTTGTGTTCTTTGGCCCATTCACCCTCTGATTCAGGTAAACAGGGATGTTGATACTTAGTGTCCAGTCAAGATACCAGAGCAAAAGGCCTGATTCCACAGCTCACACAGGAGTCAGGCTTCCCCGAGCAAGGCACAAGGGGACCTACCAGGAGCAGGGGACTAAGAGGAATAATGGAACAGGGATCAGGCCTACTTCATTCTGAGCCCTCCAGGACATGGAGCAGACTGGCAAGGTGGGATAAGCCCACACACTGACCATGCAGGGAACTCAGACATGGGCTGTGGGAGGGGGCAGACATGGGTCTGTCCTACTCACTCCAGACCACTTTGCCCACCCACACACTGAGTGGGCATGGAACATTCTTTATTTGTATTACTTAAATTCTTATTAATTTTATATTTTCTAGTTCGAGATAGGATTTCACAGATCACAAGCTTGCCTTGTACTTGCTATGTAGTTAAGAATGATCTTGACCTTCTGATGCTCCTTTCTCAGACTCAGAGTGTTGGAATTATAAAAATTCTATGACCATACCCATTTTATATTGTAGTGGGGACTGAACTCAGGGCCTCTCACATGTCAAGCAGGAATTCTACAAATTGATATACATCCATAGCCCCATTTCAATCTAATTCTATCAAAAAGCACATTGATACATAAAAAGGGACTGAGATTTTGGAAACATGAGTTATGCTAACTTCAGACAGGCCACCTTGATCTGAATCAGTTGTCACCCATTATATACTGGAAACATACAAAATAAAGGATGATACATGAGAAATTAGAATACAAGTCAACAGCAATGGGCCACTAAGGTTTCAAGAAATGTTCAGGACCATTCTGGAGTAGGATGTGTGGACTTGAGCTATGAGGCATAGAGATTGTGGTATGTATTAGGACTCTTCATGAATAGTTAATGCTACTTAGTCAACAAAGTGTGGGTTCAAAATTCTTTTGGACAGATTCTTTCCAGTATAAGTCATGAATCCCCCATCAGAAGGCTAAATTTCATTTCTGTAAATCGTTTAGCCAACATACTAATAATACACTTTAGCAGCTAAGAAGAATGAATGGCACCTGGCATTTTTTGGAGGATAAAAACGTTCTACTTTAAGAACAGAAAATAATTGTTGGCTGACATTTCATCAACTGAGAAATATTTCTTTGCTTCCCTACTTTCAATAATACCCATTGGTAATATTATGACAGTTATAACACAAGCAATTTATACTCTCATACTCAACTGCTTCAGAAAAAAAAAGAATTGTCAGCTATACAATGTACTTATTATTAACCCATTGTGGTGATTCAGGTGTCCCCCATTAATTTAGGATTTCTGCTTGCTATGTCTGTGACAATTTTGGAATTAAGGCTACCTGGATGCAGTGTACTTTGGGGGATGGGCTTCCTCTCACCAGTGTTTGGCACACTCTGCTGTTGCTGTGATCTACATGATGTTGGCCAGGAGGTTAGGTAAACTCTCTACTTATGCCATAATTTTTCCCTGTCATCAAGGAGCTTCCCCTCTAGTTGTAAGACAAAACAAACCTTTTATTCCCACAAGCTACTCTTGATCTGGTGTTTTCTGCAAGTATTGTGAATCTGATGGTAAAATGGGCACCAAGAAGTTGTATCATTACTGCTAGAAACCTGACTGCATGGCTTTTATCCTTTGGGAACTGATTTGTGGGAGGAATGTGGAAGGATGTGAAACCTTAGCCCAAGAGATGCATTACAGTCTTGTAAGTACAGCTTGATGGACCATTCTGTTCTGAGTTGAAATACTCGAATGCAGTAAGAAATATGAACTATAAGGTTTGGTTTATGACCATGAGAATTAGCTTTTCCTGGACTGGGCTTGAAACAGTTCGTGTGACAGGATGGCTGCATACTGCTTTCCTGTGTCCTGCAAATTTGCACAGGGTTGCATTGCATAGAAATGAACTGGTATGAGCAGAGGGATATGGTACAAAAAAAAAAAAAAAAAGAAAGAAATGTGTGGGCCAAAACTGCTGCCTGTTCAGTTTGAGAGGTTACAACCATTGAGATGAGGCCAGCTGGCCTGCATTGGGACAACAGGAAGAATGAATAGTATTTTGAAGGGGTCTTAATGATGAAGAAGTGTCCTGTTCTTCAAAGTCTGCTTTATTGCCCACCTCCTGGTTTGACAAATTGGCAGCCCACCTGGTATAATGATGAATGACAAATGCAGGAGAGCATCATTGAATTTTCAACATGGTTATGTATTTTGGAAATAACCCTTGGCAGTGTGAAGCAGGCTTGTTGGATTACCTGCATGGAGACCCAATGGAGCCATATGGATGGACCATGGGTTGCAGTGGAGACCCGGAGGAGATGCCAGGACTATGGGATGACTGTCAAGGAGAGCTGCAAGTACTCTATTAAGTTTTCCAGGAATGTGAGTAGACTAGCTGGAAGCATATATTTGGACCTCCAGAGATTTGTCAATGGATAGAATTAGTAGACTTGGAAACCTGTCACTGACTAGAGTTGTTGGTTGGAGCTACAGAATTTGATGAATGCCCTGTTTAAATCTTGTATTGGTTGAATATTTCTTTGCAATGCCCAATGCCAACTTTTGCAATGTGAATGTTTATTTAGGGCTATTATGTTTTTTAAAAATATTTGTTATTATTATCATTATTATTATAAATAACATATTTCTTATCATCATGTGTTGGTACCTGATTTTCCTTCATCCCTACACCCATTCTGTTGGGGATGATCCCCAGTGGGTTGCAGGTGTTCCAAATGGGGTTTTGATTTATACATTGTGGGAGCAACAGTTAGTTATATTTGGGGGAGGGAAGGCCTCTGGGTATGATGTCTCAACCTCTGGCTCTTACAACCTTTCTAACCCCTCTTCCACAAAATTACCTGAACCACGGTGGGTGAATTTTATGTCTCCTTTGTGATGAGCTCTTAGGATCCTCTGGATCTCTGTTTTGTTAGCTGTTGAGTATTCTCATGATCTGTCTCCTACACACTGGTGCTGATTATCAGGTTCTGCATGGAACCAGCACTCATGTTTGCTTCCCAATTCCTCTGTGGTTTAGCTGTGTCCTGACAGAAGTGCGAGGGGTAGTTTACCTCCTCTGGTCTCACAACCTTCTGAAAAAGAGCAGATTCTCCAATAGAGAGTGAAGTCAGCATAGATTAAATGTGCTAAGCCTTATTAATTTAGGGAGAATTTGATGTATGTAACCCCTCTTTTAGCAAAAGACTAGTGAGAACTTGGGAGTGGAGAATATTTTGTTTGTCTCCATAGGATTTGATCTGACTCCTAGTTCCACATATGAGTTCCTTTACACTGACTGGACCCTTAAACAAGCAGAAAGCTATTGCTTACCCATGGAGGCTGTGTGCCACTATTGCACCAGCATGTACATCCAGTCAGAGTGTTTGCTTCTGAGTCACTTAGACTTCTGGTTGCTCAGACCATTGTTGGCCACTTTACCCCAGTAGCTCACATAGAGCTTTCCAGCACTAGACAGGCTAACTGGCTGGGGAGTGGCTTTCTTCTGAATTAAAATCAGGTCTCTCCATGCTCGGTGTTGGAAGCATATGGTGTCTTCAGAAATAGGGTCTTACATTTTGCCTTAGGTGAGTAATCAAGTGCTTTTACAGAAAGCTGTCTGTCTCAATCTGGGGACCCTATAGCTCTCTCTGATCAGCAGCTCAATGTGGGTAGCAGCCAATCACTGGTACTGGGAGTTACAGGCCACAGACAGAAAAAAAAAAAAAAAATTCTTTTAAGCTTAGACTTCATCCCACCCTCTCCAGGTCCATACTTTTGGGGAGTTCCCCCATTACTCCTTTTGATGCTTCTATCTCTCTTTTAGGTTGTCTCCAAGGTTAATCATTTCTATGGTGCCAGCTCCAGCAATTTTATATTTTATTTTTTGTTTGGTTTCCCCTCTCCCCTTGACCTCCCAACAAACACTTCCATCCCTATTGTCTGAGCCTTGAGCTGCCTAGCAGGTATCTCAGCAACTCGAGTAGATCCAGTTTAGGAATTGCAAATAAGTGACACCTTGTGGAGTTTGTCTTTCAGTGAGTGTACATGTTTGCTGAGTATGATCTGTACTAAGTCTGACCATTTTTCTACAAATTTTATTGTATAATTTTTCTTACTGCTGAGTAGAATTCCACTGTGTAAATGTACCACAACTTCATTATACATTCATCTAATGATGTGGACCTGGTTTGATTCTAGTTCTTACCTATAATGAATTGAGCAGCTATCACCATGGTTGAGCAAATGTCTTTGTAGTGATGCATGGAGCATTTAGGATAAATGCCCAGTAAGGGAAAAACTGGGTCTTCTGGTAGCTTTCTGTTCATCCTTTTCAAGAATTTCCATATTCATCTCCATAGAGGTCATACAAGTTTACATTTCCACCAACAGTAGTAAGAGTGCTTCTTTCCCCACATCCTCACAAACATTTGTTACCATTTGATTTTTTAATGACTGTCATCCTTACTGAAGTAAGGTGAAATCTCATGGTTGTTTTAATTTGCAGTTCCCTAATGATCGGGGATGTTGAACATTGTCTTATGTGTGTGCGTGTTAGCCATTTTTAATTCTTCCTTTGAGAACTCCATATTCCATTCTCTGCCCCATTTTTAGAGTTGGTTGTTTGATTTGTTTATTGTTTAGTTTTTTGAGGTCTTTATAGATTCTGGATATAAGGATGTTGTCAGTGGTCTAGCTGGTGAAGATTTTCTCCTATTCAGTGGGTAATCTATTGGCACTGCTTATGATGCATGTTTGTCTGTGCAAAAGCATTTATCTTCATTAGATCCCATTGGTTGAGTAGATTCTTTAGTTCCTAGGTTATAGGGTTTTGTTCAGAAAGTGTTTCCACACTCCTATATCATTGAAAATTTCTCCTATTTTTTCTTCTAGTAGGAGAGGAGTTTCAGGTCTTATATTGAGGTCTTTAATCCATCAGGACTTGATTTTTATGTATGGAGAGATCAGTTTGTCTAGATTCATTTTTTCTACATATGGTTATGCAATTTCTCCAACACTATTTGTTGAAGATGTTGTCTTTTTGCCAGGCTACATAATTGGCACGTTTGTCAACGATCAAGTAGCTGTAGTTACTTGACCTAAGATTCGGGGTTTTCATTAGGTCCCATTGTTCTATGCTCCTGTTATTGTGTCAGTACCATTCTGTCTTTGTACTTCAGCTTTAAAATAGAGCTTTAGATCATGTATGGTGATTCCTCCTGAAGTGTTTTTCTTTTCTTTATTATTTTTTTCCTGAGGATATGTTTTGATATCTGAGGCCTGCTGCCATTACATCTAAATTTTGTGATCATTTTTTCTACCTATGTGAAGAATGATGCTGAAAGTTTTATTGGTATTGATTTAAATCTATGTATTGCTTTTGTAGTATGACTATTTTCACAATAATAATTCTACCCATCCAGAAGCATGGGAGGTCTTTCCATCCTTTCAAGTTCTCCTCAATTTCTTTCTTGAGATTTTATATTTTCATTAGATATGTCTTTTAAGTCCTTGGTTAGTGTTATTCCATGGTATTTTTTTGTTACTTTTGTTCTTAAAAATGGGACAGCCTTGTTGAGTGCTTTCTCTGCATATTTGCTGCTTGAATATAGAAAGGCTACTGATTTCTGTGCATTGATTTTGTATCCTGCCACTTTACTGAAGGAATTAATTACTTTTCAACGTTTTGAGACCAAGACTTTTAGGTCACTTATGTATAGGATCATGTCATCTGCAAATAAGGCTAACTGGACTTCTTCCTTTCAAATTTGTATACATTTTATTTCTTTTTCCTCTCTTATTGCTTGGGCTGGTACTTCTAGTACTATGTTAAAGGGCAGGGGTGAGAGTGGGCATCCCTGTTTACTTTAACCTCAATGGAACTACTTTAAGTCTTTCCGCATTAAGTATTATATGGGCTTTAGATACTTTATATATAGCCTTTATTGTGTTGAGTACTCTAAGAGATGGCTCTGCTCAATTTCATTGATGAGATTTTTGTTGTTGTTGTTGTTGGTTTGCTTCCAGTTCAGCAATTCTTTTGATCAGGGTTTTTTTGTTTGTTTGTTTTGTTTTGTCAAAGGCCTTCTCTGCCTTAATTGAGATGATCATGTGGTTCTTATGGTTAAGTTTATTTATTTGGTGTATTACATTGACCAATTTCTGTATGCTGAACCATCTCTGCATCTGTGGGATGAAGCCTACTTGATCAAGGTGGATTATGCTTTGGATATGTTGTTGTATTTGGTTTGTGAAGATTTTGTTCATTATTTTTACATCTAAATTCATCAGGGATATAGGCCTTTGGTTTCTTTGCCTGTTGTGTCTATGTCTGGTTTTGGTATTAGGGTGATGCTAGCCTCATAAAAAGTGTTGCGGAAGATACCCTGCTCTCCAATTTTGTAAAAGTGTTTGAGAAAAATTGGTTTCACCTCTTCAATGAAAGTTTGATAGAATTCTACTGAGAAGATATCAGTCCTGGACTTTTCTTTTGGGGAGGTTTTTGACTACCTTTTCAATCTCCATGTATGTGATGGGGTTGTTTATAAGATTAATATGCTCTGAGTTTAGTTTTGGCAGGTGATATGTGTCTATGAATTCATCCATTTCTTCCATATTATCCCATTTTTACAAACGTATGCTCTGATGATTCTTCCAATTTCATTGATACGATATATGAGGTTTTGGTGGTTTGCTTCTAGTTCAGCAATTCTTTTGATCAGGGTCACATTGCTTGTTGTGTTTTCATTTTGGGATTCAATTTCTGTTGCTTTCTTTATTGGTGACTTCCATTGTGGGACTAGACATCTGTGATGGAGAGATCTCAGTTTTCTGACTTTTTGTTTTGTTTGTGTGGTCCTACCCATCTTGGGGAAACATTTTATTCTATTGAGGTGGAAGCAAGTATTTGTCCTTATAGAATCGTCAGAGGGTGATATGTTTTAAATGTGAACTGTATTGGTGGATGATGAGGTCATATCTTCAGAAGCACAGATAGTGGAGAATCCAGGTCCATCACAGGTACCTGAAGAACTGGGAGGTGGGGAACTGGGAGCTCTGGCCTACTCACTCCACTTGCACCTACTCTTCAGCACACTGGTATCAGGGGTTGGAGGATTGGAAGCCAGGAAGCTAGAGAGCCCGGGGCAAAAAAATAGCTCCTATAGTGGCCCATGCAACTTCTGATTCAGGGGAATGGCTAGTTGGGTACCTAGGGGCCAGTAAATCAGGAAACTAAAGCAAAAGGCATGCTTCCACAGCCCACACACTGGGACCATTCCACCCCATGTCAGCAGGAGAGGTATGGGGACCAGGACATTGGGAGGTGGGGAACCAATTGGGAGCTCTGGCCTATTCACTTCATGGGTTCACCCCTCCTGAGTGGGAGACCTAGGACTTGAGAACACAGAGGCCATTTAATCAGGAAGGTAGAGAAAAGACCTGCTTCTGCAGCAAGTTTGCTGAGTCCAGGCAGACCCAAGCCAGCAGCGGGGGAAAGAACCAAGAATAGGGAATCCACATGTACATCCTCTACAGGGGATCCAGGAATTGGGGACTCAGGAGCCCTTCAGTCAGGAAGGTGGAGCAAGGGGCCTGCTTCCACAGCAAGATAGAGGGTCCAGGCAGCCCCAAGCCAAATTCAGAAGACCTTGCTTAGACCATGGAACAGGGAGAATAGAGGGGAACAG